>NW_006921684.1:3683471-3694503 GCF_000298275.1 Orycteropus afer afer
TGGCATTCATCATCACAAAAGATGTTTCAAGATCTGTCCTGAAGTGCAGTGCTGTCAGTGATAGATAATATCCATGCACCTACAAGGAAGACCAGTTAATACTAGGATTATTCAAATTTATGCACCAACCACCAAAGCCAAAGATGAGGAAATTGAAGACTTTTATCAACTTCTGCAGTCTGAAATTGACCAAACATGCAATCAAGATGTGTTAATTATCACTGGTGACTGAAATGCAAAAGTTGGAAACAAAGAAAAATCACCAGTAGTTGGAAAATTTGGCCTTGGTGACAGAAATAACACTGGAGACCGCATGATAGAATTTAGCAAGACCAATGAGTTATTCATTGCAAATACGTTTTTTCAACAACACAAATGACAGCTATACACATGTACTTCGCCAGATGGAGTGCACAGGAATCAGATTGACTACATCTGTGGCAAGAGGCAACAGAAAAGCTCAATATCTTTAGCTAAAACCAGGCCAGGAGCTGATTATGAAACAGACCATTAACTGCTCATATGCAAGTTCAACTTGAAGTTGAGGACAATTAAAACAAGTCCATGAGAGCCAAAATATGATTTTGAATATATCCCTCCTGAATTTAGAGGCCATCTAACAAATAGATTTGATTCATTGAACACCAGTGATTGAAAACCAGAAGAATTATGAGATGACATCAGGAACATCATCCTTGAAGAAAGCAAGAGGTCATTAAAAAGATGAGAAAGGAAGAAAAGACCAAAATGATTGTGTTCTGGTTACCTAGGACCACTCTAACAAGAATATATACCACAAATGGGATAGCCTTAACAAACAGGAGTTTTTTCTTACAATTTGGAAGCTTTAAGTCCAAGTTCAAAGTGCCAGGTTCTAGGGGCTGAGTGAAAGCCCCTCAACCTTGAGATCCAGCTCTGCATCCTGCTTCTGGCCCACTGGAGCTAGAGGCGTTTCTTCACTCAGACAGCAGCTAGCTGCTGAGGCTGGGAGGCCCCAAGGTTGACAAGTAAAAAGGCACAGTCTCGATGTTACCAAACCACATGGCAGGCCGTTAACTTAAGTCCATTGTAAGTCCCAAGGTCAGCAGAGCATGGCAGGATGCTGAACAACAACATGGCTACATTCAGGGTCCAAGCATGCCATAAGCTAGAGACCATTCCCAAGGCTTCTCCTTAAATACAAGAAGCAGACCACATCCCAAAGGCAGCTACTCAGCTGCTTGTGGTAGATGCCACCATGGAGTTGATTGCCAGTCTCATCATGGGTAATAACTACCACCAGCTGCCCAGCCACTCACCCAGGCCCAGCCAAGCTGACATGGAAACATAACTACCACAGAATGTCAGAAGGGGCTCTGGAAATTGCCCTTGAGTGGATAGTAGCTAAAGCAAATGGAAGAGATGACAAGATAAAAGAGTTGAACAGAAGATTTCAAGGAGCACCAGGCACAAACAAAGCCAATTACAGTAATGAAATGTGCAAAGACCTGGAGTTATAAAACCAAAGGAGAACACACTCAGCATTTCTCAAGCTAAAAAAAATGAGGAAAAAATTTAAGCCTTGAGTTGCAATATTGAAGATTCTATGGGCAAGATATTGAATGATGCAGGAAGCATCAGAAGAAGATAGAAGGAATACACAGAGTCATTGTACCAAAAAGACCTGGTCGATCTTCATCCATTTCAAGAACCAGTGGTATTGAAGGAAGAAGTCGAAGCTGCACTGAAGGAATTGGCAAAAAAACAAGGCACCAGAAATTGACGGAATGCCCATTGATATGTTTCAGCAAACGAATGCCCCACTGCAGGCACTCACTCAGTTATGCCAAGAGATTTGGAAGACAATTACCTGGCCAACTGACTGGAAGAGATCCGTGTTTGTACCCAATCCAAAGAAAGGTGATCCTACAAAATGTGGAAATTATCTAACAATATCATTAATATCGCACGCAAGTAAAATCTTATTGAAGATAATTCAAAAGTGGTTGCAGCAGTATATTGACAGAGAACTTCCAGAAACGCAAGCTGGATTCAGAAGAGGATGTAGAACAAGGGATATCATTGTTGATGTCAGGTGGATCTTGGCTCAAAGCAAAGAATACCAGAAAGATACTTACTTATGTTTTATTGACTATGCAAAAGCATTTGATTGTGTGGATCATGACAAATTATGGGTAACATTGAGAAGAATGGGAATTCCAGAGCAGTTAATTGTACTCATGAGGGACCTGTACATAGACCAGGAGGCTGTCATTCAAACAGAACAAGGGGACACTGCATGGTTTAAAATCAAGAAGGGAGTGTGTCGGGGTTGTGTCCTTTCACCATACTTATTCAATCTATACACTGAGCAAATAATCCGAGAAGCTGGATTATATGAAGAAGAACTTGGCGTCAGGATTGGAGGAAGAATCATTAACAGCCTGTGATACACTGACCACAAAACTTTGCTTGCTGAAAGTGAGGTGGCTTGAAGCACTTACTGGTGAAGATGGAAGAATACAGTCTGCAGTATGGATTACATCTCAATAAAAAGAAAACAAAAATCCTCACAACTGGACCCATAAGCAGCATCACGATAAATGGAGAAGAGATTGAAGTTGTCAAAGACTTCACATTGCTTGTTCTACAGTCGATGCCAATGGAAGCAGCAGTCAGGACATCAGAGGACATATAGCACTGGGCAAATCAGCTGCAAAGGACATTTTTCAAGTGCTGAAGAGCAAAAATGTTCCTTGAGGACTAAGGTGCGCCTGACACAAGCCATGGTATTTTCAGTCGCCTCATATGCATGTGAAAGCTGGACAATGAATAAGGAAGACCATAGAGAAGTTGATGCTTTTGAGTTGTGGTCCTAGCAAAGAATGCTGAAAGTACCATGGACTGCTGAAAGAACCAACAGATCTGTCCTGGAGAAGTGCAGTCAGAATGCTCCTTGGAAGCGAGAATGGCCACACTTTGTCTCACCTACTTTGGTCATGTTGTCAGAAGGGACCATTCCTTGGAGAAGGATGTCATGCTTGGTAGGGTGGAGGGTCAGCAAAAGAGGGGAAGGCCCTCAATGAGATGGTTTGACACAGTGGCTGCAGCAATGAGCTCAAGTATAGCAGGGATTGTGGAGATAGCACCAGACTGGGCAATGTTTCATTCTGCTGTGCATAGGGTTGTTATGAATCAGAGATGACTCGATGGCACCTAACAACAGCAAAACACTGACATCCAGTAATCTTAAATCCATTAATACCCCCTTTTATTTTTTTCAGAGAGACTTTGATATGAAGTAAATATTTAATCTTTCCTTTCAAACTCAAACTAAATTGATCAAAAACCAATAAAGGCTGTATTTGTTTTTTGCTGAAAACAAACCATTCCAAAACTTAGTGGCTTAGAACAATACATATTTACTACTTTTTAGATAAACTGTGTGGTTCTTCTGGCTTGGGTCAGCTCATATGCTCCTTAATGGACTAAGATGTTCTTACTTGTACATGTTTGGTCAACCCAATGTGGACGTTCTTCCTAAGCATTTCCTTTTTAAAAATTCATTTATTTATATTGTGATTTGAATGAAAGTTTACAAAGCAAAGTCATATTCCATAGAGCAGTCCTTACACATTTTGTGGCATTGATTTTGATCCCCACAATGTAACAATTCTCTTCCTACTTCTTCCTTGTGGTTGCCTTTTCCTTGTTTCCTTCCTAAACATTCTTGCACACTGAGCTATCTCCCTGTGCAAGTGCTGCCCTCCTGACCTCCCACAGATGATTGTTCTAGGGAGTATACTTGTCTGGTACAGTTGTTTACCTTATAGGCCTGTCTGTTGTTTGGCTAAAAGCCAAGGGAATGAGTTCAATTCCAGGCTCAAAGGGTCACTAGGGACCATAGTTTCTGGAGTTTCACCAGTCTCTTTCAGACCAGTAAGGCTGGTCTCTTTTAAGACATTGAGCTTTGTTCCACATATTTCTCCCCCTCTATCAAGGATCTCCTATTTTGATTGCTTTCCTAGTGGTTGACAGTGATAGCCAGACACCATCTAGTTCTTCTGTTCTCAGGGTCATGTAGGCTGAGGTTCACACAGTCCACTAGTCCTTTGGACTAATGGTTCCCACGTGTCTTTGATTTTCTTTATTATTCTTCACTCTAGACAAGGAGAGACCAGTTGTTGCATCTTAGATGGCTGTTCACAAGCTTTTTAAGATCCCAGTCCCTACTCACCAAAGTAGCGTGTAGAACAAGGTTTTTATATAGTATGTTATGCCAATTGAATTTTATGTCCCCTACAATCATAGTTGAGCCCATTGGCCACCAACTGACTCCCTCAAGGTGTTTGGCTGTGGCTAAGAAGTTACCATAACTTTGCCCCCTGTTAGCTCTATTATATATATGGATTTTCTTATACCACATATGAATATGTATGTAAAAATATCATCTGCCAAACTTCTTTATTCCCTTTTGGCTACCCATACCTTATCATTTTGCCTGTTTACTTATGTATCCACCCTTAGATTAATGTTTATTATTATTGATAATACAGTATTGTGTGTATAAAAGTATTTACCTGTGTTGTCTGTACCTCTTTTGCATCTCTCTTGTCTTTTCCTTATTGTTGCTGTGCGGACACTTTTGGTATACTGCCTTTCCCTTCACCTAAATAAATACTTGTGTCTTACCTATCTAGCAATTTTTCCTCCCCTTTCCTCCATTCCCTGATAACTGACAAAGAAAAGTTTCCTTCCACATGTAAACGTTTCCTTGACTTTTTACAATAGTGGAATCATATAATATTTGTCCTTTGATGATTCACTTATTTTCTACCACTCGTATCTCACTTTTACTGTGATGGTTTATGTGTTGCTATGAGGCTGGAAACCATGCCACTGGTATTTCAAATACCAGCAGGGTCAACCATGGTGGACAAGTTTCAGCGAAGCTTCCAGACTAAGACAGACCAGGAAGAAGGAGCCATCCACTTCTCAAAGAATTGGCCAGTGAAAACCTTATGAATAGCAGTGAAATACTGTCTCATATATTACTGGAAAACTTTATGAATAGTCCTGAAATACTGTCTGATATAGTGCCAGAAGATGAGCCCCTCAGGTTGGAAGGCACTCAGAATATGACTGGGGAAGAGCTGCCTCCTCAGAGTAGAGCTGACCTTAATAACTGCATGGAGTAAGGCTTTTGGGACCTCCATTTGCTGATGTAGCATGACTCAAAATGAAAAGAACTAGCTGCAGACATCTATTAATAATCAGAACATGGAATGTACAAACTATTTAGGAAAATTGGAAGTTGTCAAAAATGAAATGGAATGCATAGAGATCAATATCTTAGGCATGAGTGAGCTAAAATAGACTGGTTTTGGCCATTTTGAATCAGACAACCATATGATCTAATGCTGGGTATGACAAATTGAAGTGGAATAGCATGGCATTCATTGTCTCAAAGAATGTTTCAAGATGGATCCTGAAGTACAATGCTGTCAGTGATAGAATAATATCCACGTTCCTACCTGGAATACCAGTTAACACTACTATTATTCAAATTTACGCACCAACCACCAAAGCCAAAGATGAGGAAATTGAAGATTTTTACCAATTTCTGAAGTCTGATATGGACTAAACATGCAGTGAAGATGTGTTGATTATTACTGGTGATTGGAATGCAAAAGTTGCACACAAAGAAGAATCCCTGGTAGTTAGAATATATGGCCTTGGTGATAGAAATAATGCTGGAGATTGCCTGATAGAATTTTGCCAGACCAATGACTTACTCATTGCAAGTACCTTTTTTTAATAACATAAACAGTGGCTATACATGTGAACTTCACCAGATAGAATACACAGGAATCAGATTGACTACATCTGTGGAAACAGGCAACATAGAAGCTTAATATCTTCAGCCAAAACAAGGCCAGGAGCTGACTGTGGAACAGACCATCACCTTCTCATATGCAAATTTAAGTTGAAGAAGCTGAAGACAATTGAAACAAGACCACAAGAGCCAAAATAAGACCTTGATTATATCCCTCCTGAATTTAGAGACCATCTACAGAATAGAACACCAGTAACTGGAAACCAGAAGAATTGTGGAATGACATCAAGAACATCATCCCCAAAGAAAGCAAAGGGTCCTTAAGAAGACAGAAAAGGCCAAAATGGATGTCAGAAGAGACTCTGAAACTTGCTCTTGAATGGAGAGTAGCTAAAGCAAAGGGAAGAAATGACAAGATAAAAGAGCTGAACAGATTTCAAAGAGCAGCTGGAGAAGACAAAGTCAATTATTATAATGAAATGTGCAAAGACCTGGAGTTAGAAAACCAGAAGGAAAGAACATGCTTGGCATTCCTCAAGCTGAAAGAACTGAAGGAAAAAATTCAAGCCTTGAGTTGGAATACTGAAAGACTCCATGGGCATTAATTGAATGATGAGGGAAATAACAAAAGAAGATGGAAGGAATACACAGAGTCACTGTACCAAAAAGAATTGGTCGATGTTCATCCATTTCAAGAGGAGGTATATGATCTAGAACCAGTGGTACTGAAGGAAGAAGTCGAAGCTGCACTGAAGGAATTGGCAAAGGACAAGGGTCCAGGAATCGATGCAATACCCATTGGGATGTTTCAAGAAACAGGTGCTGCACTGGAGGCACTCACTTGGCTATGCCAAGAGATTTGTAAGACAGCTACCTGGCTAACTGACTGGAAAAGATCCATATTTATATGCATTCCAAAGAAGGGTGATCCCACAGAATGTGGAAATTACTGAACAATATTAATATCACACACAAGTAAAATCTTGCTGATGATAATTAAAAAATGGTTGCAGCAGTATACTGACGGAGAACTCCCAGAAATGAAAGCTGGATTCAGAAGAGGACATGGAACAAGGTATATCATTGCTTATGTCAGATGGATCTTGGCTGCAATCAGAGAATACCAGAAAGATGTTTACTTGTGTTTTATTGACTATGCAAAAGCATTTGATTGTGTGGTTCATAACAAATTCTGGGTATCATGGAGAAGAATGGGAATTCTAGAACACTTAATAGTGCTGATGAGGAACCTGTCCACAGACCAGGGGGCTGTCATTCATACAAAACTAGGGGATACTGGATGGTTTAAAATGAGGAAGAGAGTGCATCAGGGCTGATCCTTTCACTGTACTTAATCTGTATGCTGAGCAAATAATCTGAAAAGCTAGACTGTATGAAGAAGAGTGTCGCATCAGAATTAGAGGAAAACTCATTAACAGCCTGCGATATGCATATTACACAGCCTTGCTTGCTGAAGGTGAAGGTGACTTAAAGCACTTAATGATGAAGATTAAAGACTCCAGCCTGCAGTATGGATTATACCTCAACATAAAGAAAATGAAAATTCTCACAACTGGACCGATAAACAGCATCATGATAAATGGAGAAAAGATTGAAGTTGTCAAAGATTTGTATTCCTTGATTCCACTATCAACCCTCATGGACACAGCAGTCAAGAAGTCAGATGACATATTGCACTGGGCAGATCCAGTGTAAAAGACCTCTTTAACGTACCAAAGAGCCAAGATGTCTCTTTGAAGACTGTTGTTGTTGTTGTTGTTGTTATTTGCCATCGAGTCGGCCCCGACTCATAGCGACTCCTCCTTGGGTTTCCAAGGCAGTATCACTACAGAAGTATGAATGCCCAACCTTCCTTCCGAGGAGTGGCTGATGGGTTTGAACCGCCAGCCTTCTGGTTAGCAGTCAGGTGCCTTAGGCACTATGCTACCAGGTGTGCTTAACCCAAGCCATGGTATTTTCAGTCACCTCATATGCATGTGAAAGCTGCAGAATGAATAAAGAAGACTGAAGAAGAGTTGATGCTTTTGAGTTGTGGTGTTGGCAAAGAATAGTGGAAATACCAGAAGAACAAACAGTGATCTGTCTTAGAAGAAGTGCAGCCGAATTGCTCCTTGGAAGCAAGAATGACCAGACTTTATTTCACCTACTTTGGTCGTGTTGTCAGAAAGGACCATTCCCTGCAGAAGGATATCATGCTTGGTAAAGTGGAGGGCCAACAAAAAAGGGGAGGATCCTCAACGAGATGGATTTACCCAATGGTAGTGGTATAGCAGGTATAGCAAGGATTGTGAGGCTGGCACAGGACCGGGCAGTGTTGCACATAGGGTCACTTATGATGTGGAGCCAACTCAACAGCACCTAATAACAGCAATAATACTTCTTTACCAATTTGGATGCCTTTCATTTTCCTTTCTTGTTTTATTGCTCTGGCTAGGACTTCCAATACAATGTTAAATGGAAATGGTGATAGAGGCCAACTTGTCTGGTACCTATTCACAAGCGGAATGCTTTCGGTCTCTCTCTGTTGAGAATAATGTTGGCTGTTGGTTTAATGCATATGCCCATTATTATGTTGAGGAATTTCCCTTCTATCCTATTTGGCAGAGAGCTTTTTATCAGAACAGGTGTTGGATTTTATCAAATACTTTTTCTACATCTGTTGATATGATCATGTGGTTCTTTTATTTTTCTTTTGTAGTGGATTACATTGATTGTTTTTCTCATGATGAGCATACTTGGTATGAATCCCACTTGATCATCATATATTATGTTTTTGATGTTTTTTGAGTCTATTGGATTTTATTGAAGATTTCCATTTCTATATTCATGAAGGATATTGGTTTGTAGGTTTCCTTTCTAGTGATATCTTTGCCTGATTTTGGTATCAGGGTTATGCTTGCTTCATAAAATGAATTTGAGAAGACTCTATCCTTTTCGGTATTCTGCTAAATATTTGTGCTGGTCCTTTTTTTTTACTCTGATGTGAAGGTTTATCATTTTTCTTTGAGGTTACCCTATCATTTATAATTTTCCCACTGTCTTCTCACCTGCATGGTTTCTGCTGAGAAATCTGAGCTTAGTGTTATTGTTTGTCCTTTGTAGGTAACTTTTAGTTTTTCTCATGCTGCTTTCAGGATTCTTTGTTTTTGGTTTTGGTGAATTTGATGATGATATGTCTTGGTGATTTTCTTTTGGGGTCTATCCTGTTTGGGGTTTGTTGGACTTCTTGAATTGATATATTCTCATCTTTCATCACACCAGGGAAATTCTCTTCCAACAAGTCTTTGACAATTTTCTCTGTGGTTTTATTTGTCTCTTCCTATTCTGGAATTCCAATGACACGTAGGTTATTTCTTTTGATGGTATCCCACATAAGCCTTAGGCTTTCTTTTGTTTGTTTTGATCTTATTTCTAATTGATCCCTTTCCAAAGTATTGATGTATTTGTTTTCAGTCTCAATAATTCTATCTTCCATTGATTCAGTTCTACTTCTTGGCCCACTCAGTGTGTTACCTAGTTCTGAAAATTTAGTATTAATCTTCTGGATTTTTATCTGTAGATTTTTTATCATTTCTAATTTTTCATTTATTTTGTCATTTTGTTCTTGTATTGTCTTTTGAAATTGTCCTAGGGTTTTCTCTGTGTTTCCTTTCATTTTGTCAGTGTTTTCCTTATCTGTCTCTCAATCTGTTGAAGGTATCTAAATACAGTTCTTTTGAATTCCTTATCATGGAGTTCCATTGATACTTCTTCCTCAAGGATATGTTCTGAGTCTGTATCCTTGTCCTTTGTTTCTTCTGGTTTATCTTGCTTCTTTGTGTGAACTGTGATGTTCTGTTGTCTCTGAGGCATTGTGACGTTTTTGTGTTTCTATTTAATTGGTGATTGTATGTTGGAGTGACTTGCCTATGCTTTTCATTTTCCTTGTTTTGTTTGGATGTTATCTAAGTAAGCAGGGTACTGTGTTCCTCTGTTTGTTAGTTGGCAGCACTTATATACTCACCACCTGTCTCCTTGCCCCTTGTCAGCCTCCTATATGTCCCTGCCACCCTTGGCAAACAGAGCCTATTCTTAGGTCCCTAGAATCTGAATGAGAATGCTGTCACTTTAAAATCCTATATGGCCACCGCTTGTAAACTTTCAAAATGGCCCTTGGTCACTTTAAATATCCAAAATGGCCACCGCTTGTAAACATTCAAAATAGCTGCACCCTCCAGACAGCCTGAAGTCCACAGCTCAGATTATCTCCCTCCTTGCTGTTTCCCCTCCTAGTCATAGGCTACCAGCACAGTAGTCCCTGCAGCCCTTGGTGACCAGGGCTGATCTTTAGGTCAATGTTCAGGTCCCAGCACCACTTGGAAATATTTAGGCTATTGGTCCCATCAGAGTAGCTGACAGTCCATTGCTCTGATCATCTCCATACTCGCTGTTTCATTGAGGTTTTTCCAATAGTTGGTGCTGAATCCACTTCTGTATACTTCCTTTCAGAGCTCAGGGCTTCAGGATTATCTTCTATATCTCTGTCAATTGGTTTCTCTTTTCTTTGTTGAAGAGGGTCTGCGTAGCTTGTCTGCCTATTCCACCATCTTACTGGAAGTTCCTCCTTCAGCATCTCTTAGAAGGTTGGTCTGATTTTATCACATTACCTTAATTTCTGTTTATCTGTAAATATCCTAATTTAGTCATATTTTAGAGGCAGTTTTGCCTGGTATATAATTCTTGGTTGGCTTTTTTTTTTTTTTTTTTTTTAAAGGGTTTTGTATGTGGTGTTTTCATTCTCATTTCATTCTAGGAATTTATTATTTCATCTTTGGTTTCTTCTATTACCCACTGGTCTTTAAGTAAGGAGTTATTCAGTTTCCATGTATTTGGTTGTTTTTTTCCATTGCTCTTCCTGTTACTGATTTATACTTTTGTAGTGTTGTGATTAGATAAAATGGTCTGCATTATTTCAATGTATTGGACTTTATTGAGGCTTTCTTTGTGACCCAAATGTGATCTATTCTGGTGAAAGATCCATATGCATTGGAAAAGAATGTATACTTTGCTACTATTGGGTGGAGTGTTCTTTTCATGTCTATGAATTCAAGTTAGTTGACTGTGGCATTTAGTTTTTCTATATCTCTGTTGGGGAGCTCTGGTAGCATAGTGGTTAAGGCACTTGACTGCTAACCAGAAGGCTGGCAGTTCAAATCC
>NW_006921684.1:3694603-3708211 GCF_000298275.1 Orycteropus afer afer
TTTTGGTTGGCTTTTTTTTTTTTTTTTTTTAAAGGGTTTTGTATATGTTTTCCAATTACTTTCTCACCTGCATGGTTTCTGCCAAGAAATTAGGGCTTAGTCTTATTGGTTGCCCTTTGTAGATGACTTTTTGTTTTTCCTATGCTGTTGCTTTCAGGATTCTTTCTTTATCTTTGGTTTTGGTAAGTTTGATAATGATATATCTTGGTGATTTTCTTTTGGGTCTACCCTATTTAGAGTTTGTTGAACTTCTTGAGTGGATATCTTCTTGTCTTTCATCATATTAGGGAAGTTCTCTTCCAACAAATCTTCAACAATTTTCTTTGTGGTGGTACATGTCTCTTCCTGTTCTGGAATTCTAGTCAACACATAAGTTACTCCTTTTGATGGTATCTCACATAAATCTTAGGCTTTTTTCTTTTTGTTTTGATCTTTTTTTATTGATCCCTTAACAGAGTAGTATTGAAGGATTTGTCCTCAGTCTATTTCTATTCCTGCAATCTTAGCATTAAGTATCTGGATTTCTATTTGCTGTTTTTGTCTGGTTTCTAATTTTTCATTTATTTTGTCAGTTTGTTCTTACATTGTTTTCCTAAATTGTTCTAGAGTTTTGTCTGTGTTTTCATAATTTTGTCAGTGTTTCCTTGATCTGCCTCTCAATCCATTGAAGAGGATTATTATATATTCCTAAATATCCTTTTGAATTCCTTACAGGTAGTTCCAATGAGACTACTACTTCGTGGAAGTTTTCTGGCTCTGTATTTTATTCTCTTGTTTGTACTGCTTTACCTAGCTTCTTTGTGTGAACTTTAATAGTCATTTGTCTTTGAGACACTGTGATGTCATTTATATTTAACTGGTGATTGTATGTTGGTGTGATTCACCTGTGTTTTTGTTTTGTTTTGGTATTTCCAGGCAAGCAGGGCTGGTGTGTTACTCTTTTCACTATTTTGGCACATTTAGGCTCTCCTGTCTCCTGGTGGGTATGATGGAGACTGAGAATGTGTGTACAGATCGCTGTTCAATGTTCATGTAGAGCAGTTGAGGGCAATTTGGACTGGTATTGGTCACTGTCTGTCATTGATCAGTTGGTGCAGAAGTATGTAGTAGCCCTCCTAGTGGTGGGGTTGCAGGAGGTGTGGATATTGTTGGTCATGTGGGCACAGATGCTGTCTCCCACCAGTGGGACAAAAAAACACAATAATAACACAGATTAAAACAAGAAAACCAAAACACAAACAGCATGAACAAACAGCAGCAACTGCAAAAAGGAACAAGAAATGAAATTTTTAAAAGCAGGGGAAAAGAGACCAAAGAAGGACAAAGAGAAAAGGAAAACAAAATACCTTGGCACAAAAAGAGAAGAGAGTGAGAGAATTAGAATAAGAAAAATAGAAAAAGAAAAACAAAGGATGGTAAGAACAAAAAGAGAAAAAGAAAAAAGAAGGCAACCAGGAAAAGGGGAAAAAACCAAAACAAGAACCAGGAAAGGAAAACAGAAAATAATAATTTTAAAAGAAGCAAAAACAATATTGGAGATGCAGGGTACCTAGGCAATATTCCTGCTGGCCCAGCAGACAGCAAAGAGAAGTCACCTTATCCTGGTACTAGTTCCTGCCTACCCAGAAGTCAACTGGGGATAGGGTACTTGATCTCATACAAGTTTTTGCTGACCCAGATATTGTCTGGCAGCAGGGCACCTGGACCTTGTAAAAGTTCCTGCCAGCCCAAACAATGGTGGGAGCAAGGCACCTTATTCCAGAAGGAGTTCTGCTAGCCCAAAAAGCAGCTGGGGACAGAACATCTGGTATCAGAAAAAGTTTCTCCTATCCAGCAATGACAGCTGGGTGCAGGGCCTATCCTCCCAGACAAAGCTCCTACTGTCCCAAAAGGGGCTTGGTATAAGGCACCTGATAACAGCAATAGTTTTTATAAGCCCCAAATGGTGGGGAGCAGAGCATCTGATCTCAAAACTAGTTTCTCTCTAACCAGAAGGCAGCTGGGAGCAGAGCCTCTGATCTGAGATCAGTTTCTACTGGTCCACGAGTATCTGTGGCAGGTTTCCTGGACCCTGAAAAAGTTCCTGCTGGTCCAAAAGATAGCTGAGAGCAAGCATCTCATTCCAGAGGGAGTTCCTGCTGGCTCATAAAGCAATTGTGGGCAGGCTGTCTGGTCTTAGGCAAAATTCTTGCCATCTCACATGGCTGGGTGGGTACCTGGTCTCAGAAGATATTCCTGCTAGCTCAAAAGATGGCTGGGAATAGGGCATCTAGCCCTGGATCCAATTCCTGCCTGTCCAGAAGGCAGCTAGTGGCAGGGCACCTGGACCAGGATGAAATTCTTGCCAGTTCAGAAGGTGGATGGTGGCCACATCTCCATTCACAAGGAGGATGTGGGGTCCAAGGGGAAGAAGGGAAATAATCATACCTTTCTCTTATCAACCACCACCAGTGTGGTTGCCTGTGCAGTCCTCAGAAAGCGGAGCAGATTATCAGGTTGCTGCCCTGATTGGAATGCCATTTATATATATTCCAAAATGGCTGTGCAGTCATGCCAGTCAGAAGTCCACAGCTCCATTTATGTCCTTATTTGCTGTTTCATTCAGATTTTTAATACACTTCTTCATCCTCTGCAAAGCTCAGTGTTCCAGAATTATCCTCTGTATCTGTTTCAATTGGTTTCTCGTTTCTTTGTTGTAGAGGGCCTGTGTAGCTTATCTGCCTATTCCACCATCTTGCTGGAAATCGTTACCCTTATTTTTCTAATATGTTTGCTAATTCCCAAAGGCCTGCCTACCAAAGGATGTGTGTAAGGAAGGGGGATAATTTCTGTAATCCACTAAAAGAAAAAACTTTTTGTTTGTTTTTGGTAAGTAGAAATGGCAGTGTCAAAGGCGGCATGTTTTCATTTAATGCCGTAGTATATTACTATGCCCCCTACAACCTGAAGAGAGGTTCACTTTTTAATTAATAGTGCTAGCTTATCTACCATTGATTTCAGCCCATATTTGATTTTTAATAAATAGTTACTCTAACCATTTTAAATTTCCATTTAAAATACGCATTAAGCATCAGTTAAAAACTTTGAAAATTTTCTAATCAAAGTATAGGTAAGCCTCCAAGCTGATAGCTATGAAAAGTAGTCACTTTAACATCCCAGTTAAATTCAAGCATTTATTTATATTGCTGTTCTTTATACGTAGGGATTCTACTCAATATAATTTCTTTTTAAAATAATAGTTATAAAGACTGGTGTAACATAATTATACCAACCAAACCAAACTCATTGCCCTTGTGTCGGCTCTGACTCATACCAACCCCTCCTTGGGTTTCCGAGGCAATATCACTACAGCAGTAGATTGCCCAACCTTCCTTCCGAGCAGCAGCAGGTCGGTTTGAACCGCCAGCCTTCTGGTTAGCAGTCAAATGCCTTGGGCACTATGCCACCAAGCTGCCATTTGCCGAGCTTGGCACTGTTTGTGTCAGAGATTCTCCTGGCTAAGTCGGTGTAATGTCCTTGCTTGAAGTCTTTAGTTGCCAAACTGTTAACTGCTATTTTCCCCAGTAATGTAGAGTTATGACATATTATTTGAATTACACAACCTTCCAAGTGAGTTTTTCTCCATTTCTGATTATATTTATATGTCCCAATCCAAATTTCCATTCTGGGCGTTTATTATGGGAAGCTGTTATTCCCTCACGTTATCAAAATTGTTCTTCTCTCACCTGTCTTGTTTTGAGCCATACCCTGTCCGATTATTAACCACTACGTTTGGCTCTAAAAGGATATTTTGGCTCCCCAGAGCCTTCAGAATAATCTTGAAACTCTTTGACATGTCATGTAAGTGCTTTAAATAAATATTCCCATTTACTCTCAGTTGTATCTATTGGTGTATTTCTGTGCATTCAGTAAACATAGTTTTTGTTGGTTGCCATCGAGTCTATTATGATGCATGGTGTCATTATAAATCTCTTGAGGGCAGAATAGTGTCTCATTCCAAATTTGTATTCCAAATACCAGGCGATACATTAGACAAGTGTATATTCTTTATTTCTCCCCCAAGGTTTTATTCAAAATTTCTATCCATCCTCCTTCATTAATGAGTTATGTTAGATAACCAGTACCTGCAAAAAAGCTTCTTTCTCCTTTTCACCTACAACTTAGGACAGAGCCTTACTTAAAAAGACCAGCACTTCTTTTCCTGGACCCTTTCAGGCTTTGCTTATTTCTTAACAACCTTACCAGACCACACTATTCCTCCAAAAACCCAGAGGAAGAATAGAACTTTGATTTGGTTTCCTTTTCTTTCCTAAAGCTCTTTCATCTTCTACTGGTTGGAGGATAGAAGAATGAAAAAGTTTGGCATACATCCTGCCTGTGTCCTTGACTTCTTTCTCCCTCCCACAAATATTTATTGAGGGCATGACTGTAGGCACTGGATAGACATGAATAAATAAAACAAAAATGATTCTTTTTGGTGTGACAAGGAGAAGGTTCATTGGCTACTGATGTCAAGTTCAACGAAGTTGGCAACTTCACAGTACTTACAAAAAGGAAAGGATTAGCACTGAACCTTTTTCATTCTGAATTACACCTAAAATATTTTTTAAATTATGTGGAAAAGAACTGTATGCCTACAAGTTGATTGATGCTCTAATTAGTGAGTATGACAGTGTTTCCTAAATTTAAACAGGGGAGTCCCCTCAAGTTCTTACTCAAATCCTATTTGCTAGGAAGCATAGATTTTTCATCTTGTAATCAATCAGAAGGGAAAGGACTGATCATGGCTGAGATAAAGCAGGTTTGAGAATTGGCAAATAGAGGAAAGCAAGACACAACAGCCTTAGATTTGCTGAGACAAAAGTTCAGAAATTATTTAGACCCAACTGCTGTAGGAGAAAACAGCCCTACACACGTTGCCAAAAAAAAAAAAAAAAAAGTGTAATGAATGGAGTCTTCCATATTTGGTTTAAGCAGCATTATTCTACATATGCTTGTTTTCTCATAGTAACCCTTGATTAGCAGAAGTCTGAAGGCCTTTGTTAATTCAGTTCTGTGACAGAACTGAAAGTAAAATAATATACTCTACATCTCTAAGTTCCTCATTATCTGATGTTTCTTTGGAGCAGTAATTGTAAATGAATCTAAGCAGACTAGGTCTTTAAAATTTGGGAGTGATAAAGAGTCTCCTTTTTAAGTTATTATCTCAAGTGACCATTTAGACCTCTTTTTACAAGCTCCCCAGAGCCTTCAGGATAATCTTCAAACTCTTTGACATGTCATGTAAGTGCTTTAAGTAAATATTCCCATTTATTCTCCATTGTATCTATCAGTGTATTTATATGCATTCAGTAAACATAGTTATTGTTGGTTGTCATTGAGTCTCTTATGATACATGGTGTCCTTATAAATTTCTTGAGGTCAGAATAGTGTCTCATTCTAAATTTGTATTCCAAACACCTGGAAGAGTGCTTGATACATGATAGATGTTGAATAAATGTGTGATAAATGAGTAAGTGGATATTCTGAGTCTTCTTGATAAGACCTAAATGGAAGGTAGCTATTTAGTATAAATAATTTCTCAAGGATTGGGACCTACTACTGGTAACAATCTAAGTGAATTGACAAAAATTCTTATCAGGGGCCTTAAGATTATAAATTACATTTGCTATATGAATAGGGTTATCAATTCCTACTTAGGAAGAAAGAGCCCTATCTTTAGGCTTCCACATAATGAAGCCTTGTCATGAGCAGCTGTGTCTCAGATTCTGCATTTTTATCATACCTGGTAGTTGAAGCCCAAAGTCCCCAGTAAGATTTAGGGTGGGCTTTTAAAAAATATTTAAATTTAAGAAATGTGAATAGCTCCCCTTGATTGTTCTTTAAGATATCATGTGAAATAATGTATATTTGCATTTTCATGTAATAAACCAATAATTAGTGTGCTCATTTTACTCTCCATCTAGAGCAATCTAGGTGGGTTTCGGTCTTTGTAATCTTTTGTTAAATGATTACTGGAAAGTATCACAGAAGACAGCTGAGCAGTCTGTTTTAATCTTCCTAAACATTGAAAGTGTTTAGACTTTGTTTTGTTTTGTTTTTGTTAAAGCAATATTCTTGAAAGGAAATCTGATGCTGTTTCCCAGCATATAAAACTGATAAAAACAGAGCAGCTCTAGCCTGCCAGTTGTCCCCACCTCAACTAACACTTAGCAGCCCTTCTCCCCTTTTCTTCTCACGACCACCACTAAGCAACCAGCCCCTGTTTGGGAGAAGAGGTTAAATAAGCAGTTCAGCTTTTCCAAGATGCATACTAAGGAATGAATGTTAATGATGATGAGTGATGTCAGTAGATGCTGGATGGAAACTAAGATCATAATCAAATTAATTTTGGAAACCCTGGATTAAAGTTAAACCTGTTTTTTTTTTTTTTTTTTGTTATAACCTTTTAATAAATTCATGTAAATTATAAATCCCCTAAGGGCAAGATAATACATGCAATATTATTCAAACTTACTTGACTATGATTTTTTTTTCCCCTAAGAAATAACTGGAGGGACACTAATTTGAAACAATCTTTCCTTTACAGCGTTTTTACAGTGGAAGACACTGAGATAAAGAGAAATTAGATGACTTAGCCAGGGCACTCACCATTGCCTTATTTCGGAAGGATTTTTGGGATTTTAACACAAAGTAAATTAGGCAGTTGACACAGAGTAAAAAATAGAACTAAAGCTCCTTACTCATAGTATAGTATTTCTTTTATATTACAGAACCTCCCAGATTTGAGACTTTCCCAAAAAGTAAAGCATATTTATATGAAGAAAAATCTATCAGGTTTTATTGTATATCAGGTGCTCAATACTTATGGGAAAACAGAATTGCAATGTGTGATCTCAAAATATAAGCAGATTGATTATAAACTAATTGGAATGTAACACTTTATCCATTCAATAAATAGCATTCAACTGTTATAGCTGTTAGTGGTGAGGAAAGCAGACATGGCCCCTCCCCATTAGAGTTTATATCCAGCAATATACATTAAAGATTAGCAGACATACAAGAGAGGAATGGATCTGTGTGTGGTCATTTGAAATTAATATCAAGGGAAAAATAATTTAAGATGCTTGTATTTTAGCAAACAACTAGATAAAAAAATAATTGCTTTCTAATTGTTCTTGAAATACACACTGCATTCTCTGGCAAATGATACTGCAAATGAAAAAAGTATGTGTTAGTGATGTCCTTTTTTTAAAAAATTTTCTAAGCTTTCATGAAGTGAAAACAAGTTGCTGTTAAGTCTGTTACAATTCATGTGTGTCCAAGTAGAACTGTGCTCCATAAAATGTCCACTGGCCAGTTTTTCAGAAGTAGATCATCCAGGACTTTCTTCCAAGGTATATCTGGATAGATTAGAAACTCCAGCCTTTTGGTGGGCAGCCAAATGCATTAACCATTTGCACCACATAGGAACTCCTTCACAAAGTTGAAGTATCACTTACAATGTACTTTACCAAATGCCTTAGTATTGATGACTCTGCACATTGACCATATATTTTCTCCCATACCTTATTACATGTTGTGGAAAATATTCCAAAGATTAAAAAAAAAGGTACAAGCTTGTAGATTCTCCATTTTTATGATGCTTTGTTTCTTTGCATTGAATTTAAAGGACTGTGGTCATGTAAATTGGTAATCTCTGTTAGCTAAATCCACCCTTTCTTGAGGCTTTATCCTTTTTTGCATTACAGTTGATGGAAATACCTGGGCACAAGTAATTGCCTTATATCCAACCTTAGTAGAATGCATCACCTGCTCATCTTCAGAAGTCTGCTCTGCACTTAAAGAGGCGCTAGTTCCCTTTAAGGATTTCATGCAACCACCAGCATCCAAAGTTCAAAATGGAGAATCTTGACCAACTTCAGTATATTTGAAGGAAGAAAGATAATCTGAAAGAATTTTGCTCCTAAGTGAGTCTTCTATGAAAAGGATATTTCTTACTACAAATAATTCTTGGCAGCTTTTGTTGGCCTCCTTAAATTGTACTTACCTGAGTTTGGTGGTTCATATTACAAGCTTACATGTCAACCAAGGTTCCTGAATGAATAGCAGTGCAAGCCTTTAATAAGTTAAACTGATGGAAGGGGCAGTTAATACTGAAGCATACCTGCTACCATATCTTCTGTTGGTGATTTAAAAGTGAACTTATGTACAGTCTGTGGTGTATGTGTTAATGATGTACTTTTCAAAAAGACAGTTATTTCAATTCAGTCAGATTTATTAGGCTGGTGTTTTTGCACCCTTTTTCAAGTACAAAATTGTACTCAAATTTTATGCAAGATGGTACTGTAACATTCCATATTATCTGTAACTAGCCTTTGTAAACAAAGGGAACAGATATACTTGTGTGTATAATAAATGGTACAGTTCTGTATAAAATAGTTGCATTTATTATTTAAATTTTTAAAATATTGATAATGTTAAATGCTTAAAGCTGTATTTATTATTAATACAAAATTATTTGCTTACATTTTTACTTATAATTTGCCTTCTTAAGTGACAGATATGCTCTCCATATGATCATGCAGTTAGCTTCATGCGTATTTTGAATGTATTTATGAGTGACCGTTAAACATCTCACCAGAAAGGTCATATGAACACAGCAGCAAATAGTTCATGATTTGCTGATTTTGCAACTTTGAAGTAAAGGTTATTAATGTTAATACACCGAGATAATATTATAGCACTATGACTCCATCATACCTCATTTCTTTAAATATCTCTTCCAGCTTTCATTAAATCTGTCCGTTTTTATATTTGCTGTCTAGATTTTAAAGATTTTTCATATTTTGTATTTCTACTGATTTTTTTTTCTGCTAACTAACAGCATTTGTCACTGTTTTTGAATTTTGACCCAGGCAAGATGATACCAAATTCCCTAAAATTTTGCCTGCGAGCTTTTGTTTATTTCAGTTTATCTTCAGTGTTTCATTCTAAAATGTCTTTTCAAAAAGAAAAGTAACTGTGCTAATTCTCAAGTATGAAATGCGTGTGTATTATAACGAGAAATGTATTTTTGGAGATACTTAAGCATTTAGAAGTGCAGTAAACTTTCTGTCATGGAGTAAAATGCTAATTTTGTTTCACTTTCTTACTCTAGTGAAGAAGAAAAGTGCTCTAGAGTACATTAACTGAATTATTTCTTAAAAAACTGACTTTGCCCTAGCTCACTGTATTTTTATTTAATGGATTATGGTATTATAATATTTTTCTGTTTTAAAATTTCATAATCATTTATGTGAAGACATGAAGATGTTTAAAACAATGATTATTCATAAGAAATCTTAATGGTCTCAGTATTTTTTTAGTGTGCTGGAATGCCTTTGTTTTGGTAGAATTTATGAATTTCAGCTTTTCCAGAATAATTAAAGCTACAAGAAGATGATAGAATTGAGTAATGAAAGAAAATCTTGAGGCTTATTGTAATTGTATAAGTATTTAATTTGCACCATTTATCCATAAACATGTGACAAAATCTTTTACATGAATTAATGAAAATCGATTTTATAATTGAGTATAAAATATGGCATTCCATAGATTCTTCCTTCAACATTTTCTTTAACGAAAGTTGTTTTTAAAAAAAACCTTTAAATCTGTGTATGTAGTTTATTCTCTTTTTGGATATGTGAGCTTGGAGGTGAGAAAATCCACATAACACTGATAAATACGGAAATAGAATAACCAAAGTGGTGTACCATTTCAGTAACATGTTAAAAATACTGCCATGAATTTACATAAAGTAAAAATCTGGCTGCTCTTGAGAAATGAGATCAATCGATTGCAATCCAAATAATAATTCTCCACTGAAACTTATGTATGAGTCAAGGGTATATACAACATGCATTTATATAAACTGAGTACTTCGAGCTAATGTTGTATTAGCTTTCAACACCCCGACTGTGCCCTACAGCTCAAGATCTCTAAATGTGGTGAAATTGTTAATATGATATAATGTGGTGATCAGAGTTGATCTTACAAAGTGGCTGGCTGCCTCTTGGTGGTCTAATTTTGACAGGCTTTTCCTCCCAGAATAGCCCCCCTCCCCCTCCCACCCTCAGGAGCCATTCCCTTCAGTCAAGCATTCCTCTAGGCTGCATTTTCTAAAATGTCCTTAACCCCAGGGGAAGTTAACACATTGTTAGTATGAATTAGGTTCTTCAGTGACTAGAAGACATGGGTTTTGTGAGATTACTAACTGCTGGGCGATTCAAAAAGGAGACTCCCAACGCAAAGATCATATTACAGCACAATTGAGACTATCACTAGTCCTTGAAATAATGTCCTTTGGGATATGTGTTAGAAATACAGTGGATTTTAAACCTTAGATCATCACTTTCTGTCACTGACAGTGCCTTTCTTACAGAGATTGTTAGGCAATAGACATATCCCAACTATTGGATGATTAATAAAGTCTTTTTTCTGTTTTTTCTCTTATAAAGGAAACAAACTAATTTTCAACTTGCATAGTTTGCTTTTTAGTTTCCCATACCAAGAAGAAAAAGAATAGGTCATTTTGTAATGTCTTACTTTGTATTTGTATGATTTCAAATAGGCTCCACTTCATGGTGATCAAGTGTGCAACAGAATGAAACATTGCTGGGTTCCATATCATATTTACAGTCATTGGCATGTTTAACTTTATTATTGCCACTGTGTATTTTGAGTCCCTTCCAACCTAGAGGTCTCATCTTCCAGTACTGTACCAGCAATATTCTATTGTGATCCATAAGGTTTTCAGTGGCTAGTTTCCAAAAGAAAATCGCCAGCCTAGTCTGTTTTAGCCAGGAAGCTCCACTGAAACCTGACCACCATGGATGACCCTGCTGGCATTTGAAATACTAGTGGTATAATGTTCAGCATCATAGCAAAACACAAGCCACTACAGTATTATGACAAACCGACAGACGGGTGATGGTATTTATAACCAGCAATGAGATTTTGTTAGTTTTATTGCATGCATTTGTGAACAACTTTTATGCATAGACTAGGGACCTGTTAGGTGCCAAAAGAAAAACAAAATGCGTAATAGTATTTTTGTTCATTAGGAGCTCTGGTGGCGTAGTGCCTAAGGCACTTGACTGCAGACCAGAAGGCTGGTGGTTCAGACCCATCAGCCACTCCTGGGAAGGAAGGTTGGGCAATCTACTTCCATAGTGATAACACCTCAGAAACCCAAGGGGAGGGGTCGCTATGAGTCAGATCCGACTCAAAGGTAGTGAGTTTCGTTTTGGTTTTATTTTTATTATAATGTAGTACCATTAGTCTCAGGTAATCACTGGACCAGGGGGTCAGTTAAGAAACTGAGTGTGAATCAGCATAAATTATTGAACAATGTTAGAAAAACAACTCAAAAATATATTGCATATTAATGAGGTAGTCATCATTACCCTCCTGTTAATGAGGACTATGTAATGACTGTATAATGATTACTATGTTGTTCCACCATCCATCAGTTTGTCATATTGTAATGACTTACATGTTGCTATGATGCTGAAAGCTTATGCCAGTGGTATTTCAAATACCAGCAGAGTCACTCATGGTTTACAGGTTTCAGTAGTTTCCAGACAGAAACTAGGAAGAAGGATCAGGCGATCAGCTAAAATTAACCAGTAGAAACCTTATGGATCACAATAGGACACTGTGCGAGTCACTTACTTTGGACATGTTATCAGGAGGGATCTATCCCTAGAGAACATCCTGTTTGGTGAAGTAGAGGGCCAGCCAGATGTGATGCATTGCCATAACCGCCACATTGATGGACTGGAACATGGTGGCTCTTGTGAGGATGACACAGGACTGGACAGTATTCTGTTCCTTTGTGCATAAAGTCGACATGAATTGCAGTCGACTCAGTGGCAGCTAATAACAACAATGTACTCGTCCCAAATATGGGATAGACAGTTCAGATAGGCAACTGAATTCTCAAGACTGTTGCGGCCAACACAAAACGTTCAGGAACCCACCTACCTGGCGTTGCTATAGAAATTAGCAATGGAGATTTAGAAGCCCCAGAAATGGATCAATTTCCAGACAGAGAATTGCTGGGGTTTTTTAATGTAGAAAACTACCACAGATGTTGACAAAAAATTGTACAGAAGCATTGCAAGCAACCTAGTATTTTCCTTAAGATTCCTGCTTACTGGGTTTGGCAGATATGGTGATACTTCGGTAAAGCACATTTTACTTTACTTAGCGTTCCTGGGTTGTATGTGACTTCATTATTTAAGGAGTGAGTTTCACTCCCCCCCCAATCATTCATGAGAAGAACAAGGGTTCATACCACATGGTGAGTTACCAATTTATGTGTGGTAAGAAATAGGTTTTAATAGTTCAAAATTGATTGAGTTAAAATTTTCATATTTGGAAAATAGTACTTCAATTTAAATGAAAAGTATTTATAGCTATACTGTCTTTGTATCTTAATTTATATTAAAAAGAAGTTGGATAAAAATCAATTTCTTATTAATCCAGTAATTTTAAATGCACTAGCCGTGTTGGCTCTTTAAAAGAATGTGTGTGAATCCTTTTGAGAATTGCACACTCCGTAATCTGGACTGAGAGTGAGGCAGTGACAAGTTCAGGCTCTGCCCCTTATTTAACTGTAGGCATGCTAACTTGAAAGCCCTCTGTTGCCTTATCTTTAAGAGGAGGAAGATGATCAATGAGTTACTAATTCTTTAGAGAAAAATGCATAATTAAAATTTGGAGTTGATTTCATAATGACATTATTGGGTAACTATTAAAATTGTTTGGTAGATATATTACTATACCCTAACAGAGACCTTTGACTATATATTTTGTTCCCATTTTCTCCCACATTGCTCGCTTTCTCTCTCCCTCTCTCTCATTTTTACCTCACCATTCTTTTTTTTTTTTTACTTTCACCTGATTTTTTGTTTTTTTCTCCCTTCATGTGTCCCTCATTCTCTGCCTCTTCCAGCTCTTCCTCTGATTTTACCTATTCTTAGTCCATAAGAAGCAGAGCTGTTAGTGGCAGTACCACTGCCAACAGCCTTCCTATTAAATGAGATTGTAGAAAACACTTTCCACTTTGGCAACTGTTGATTTTTTGCAAAAATGAAGTCCCCCTGCCATTTCAAAATAGCTGAACCAGTTAAAGTAATTTGTCACTATAGCTCCTATCTTTCTGAATCTCCAGGATTCAACAGTCAGGATGTTCACAAAATGAAAAAGAGAACTATTTGGGATTGCTGTAAATATGATGGACTCAGCAGCTGTTTTTGGAACAATCATGGCTTTCTATTATATAGATACAGAGATTATATCACTTACGTTAAAGGAGAGGATTTAAAATCTCTTTGAGAGTTGTTTGCTGTTTTGTTTGTTTTTTAATTTCACCTTTTTATGAAAGGTCTTCTGTTTGTGGAGAGAGATGCTTTAAATTATTTTGTATTTGTTATTTATTTACACTGCCTACTTTCAAAGCATTTTTAAGCATAGGCACTGAAACAAGGCGGGCTTGTGCTTACTCACTGATCTGCACTGAACACGTTCCCTTGTTACCCTACCGAGAGGGACCAGGTCTTC
>NW_006921684.1:3712036-3723795 GCF_000298275.1 Orycteropus afer afer
GGGATCGGGCAGTGTTTCGTTCTGCTGTGCATGGGGTCGCTATGAGTCGGAAACGACTCGACGGCACTTAACAACAACAACAACTTTCAAAAACACTCTGAAGCCAGCCTATATATTTCAGCTGTTGCACAGCAGTAGTCTTTGAAGGAAGCTGCAATGTTATAGTTCTCCTCTCCGAGTCTTTCTGGGGTGTATTTGGTCTCCATTTGCTCGGTGCTTGCAGTGATTCAGAAGTCATTTGAAAACATTTCTAATTACACTATGCGATTGATTCTTGCCGTCAGGTAAGGAAAAGAAAATTACCATACCCTTCAATTTTGGGACCATTTCCAGTTCTGCAAATGTATTTAAGTTTTATTTTAAACTAGCATTCAATAAATAGTGCAGCCAGGGAAGATCTGCTGAACCAGACATTATTTGGAAAACTACTGCAATGTAATAACAACTGCATTTTCAGTGTGTTTTTCAAGATGAGAGAAGAATTCCAAAGTTATAATATTGTAGTCTTACACTTTTTATCTAGAAAAATAAAATATTAGACTTCAAACCCAACTGTGCAAATTGTTGTTGCTTTCCAGTTTTACTACCTCTGTGTCATAATTTTAACACATAACTTACAACTCTTGTCTCTTAAGGCAGTTACCATATGGTGTTTATGTCAGACTGGATATATTTATCTAATTTTGTGATACTCTTTCTTAGCTCCCAACAACACAGTTCTTGAAAGTAATACCATGTTATTACACTTTCTACTTATAATGTTTTATGTTTTTGAGATGTATCAGTTATGTATTATAATCATGAAAGTCTCTTGGCCTCAGATTTTCTTTGTGGTCTAAGAGAGATTTTTCACCAAAGCTCCATAGCCATAGCTGTGATTGCATAGATCCTTAACTTGCTTTACAGTGACCCTCGGCATGATCCTAGGTTTTAATTATGTTCCAGCAGTACTGGTTTTCTTATAACTCAAAATCATACCCACTTCGACAATTGACCTTCATGTCTGATAACCTGTTTTTTCTTTAATGTAATTGCACTGTTTACTTTTTCATCTTCATTAGGTTCAAATGTTATTGATACCCTGCACGAATGATTGACTCTTTTAAAAAAAAAACTTCATAAGTAAAGATTCAGATATGTTTATGATGGCTTACATGTATGGCTAATTGGGAAAATATACATAACAAAATATAATGCAACATGTTTGAGGACTTTGTTGAAAATAAAATATATAAAATTTAAAAATTAGAAGACTATACAGTCAGAAAGATATTATGAAACATCTCAGCAATTTGTAAAGAAAGAAGATTTGAAGCATTGAATGAAATTCTAAGTCAAAAAGGAAAACATAACCTAATGTAGATTAGACTCTTTTACACTTTTTATTTTATAAGGATTCTTATTTGTTAATTATTTGGTGAGGCTAATTTTGAGACTGCTTATCTATATCATTTCCATCCTTTCAGAGGAAAATAATTTGTTTTAAAACTTCTTTCTCTGAGAACTCTAGCTGTATAGTGAATACATGATCCAGAAAAAGTCCTACTTAGTATAAGCAGTCCCTGGATATGAACAAGATCCATTCCTAAGTGTGTCTTAAGTCAAATTTGTAGGTAAATTGGAGCAGGTTTTTCTACCAATTAATGCCTGAAGGCAACCCACTCTGCCAGTAAGTGGAGTGGATATACATATATGGTTCTTATTTAGCCTGTTGTACAAGAGAATGCACTCTGGTGGTGAGTGGTGAAAGCATTCACTGCTAACCAAAAGGTCTGCAGTTTGAACCTGCCAGCCACTCCACAGAAGAAAGATGAGGCAGTCTTCATAAAGATTGACAGCCTTGGAAGCCCTTTGAGGCAGTTCTGCTCTGTCCTGTAGGGTCACTATGAGTCAGAATCCACTGGATGGCAGTGGGTTGGGTTAGTGCAAGAAAAGGCTATGGAAACCTTTTGAGTGATTTAAAAGCTGCAGGTAGAGCAAGTGAAGGTGATTGTGATGAAGAATTTGTAAGTAGAGTTTAGTTCATTCGTTTCAAAATGAATGCAGATTTATATAACTTTAAAGGGCAGATGGAATTGTCCACATGTCAGATGTTTGTAAGGTGGGGGACTGCCTGTTTACTGCTGTCAGATGTAGTTATAATAGTTTTCGTAATTCTCTTAATCACCATTTTTGTCCATACATGTAACATGTGTCCCTGAGTGATGCAAGTAGTTTGTACTTGTGGTAGTTTGGTTTGTGTGTCAACTTGGCTGGGCCTGGTTGAGTGGCTGGGCAGCTGGTGATAGTTAATCCTCATGAGGAGACTGGCAATCAACTCCATGGTGGGATCTACCACAAGCAGCTGGGTAGCTGCCTTTGGGTATGTGGTCTGCTTCCTGTATATAAGGAGAAGCCTTTGGGAATGGTCTCTAGCCTTTGGCACGCTTGGACCCTGCATGTAGCCATGTCATTGCTCAGCAGCCTGCTATGTTCTGCCAACCTTGGGACTTACAGTGGACTTAATGTCCTGCCATGTGGATTGGTAACATTGGGACTGTGCCTTTTTACTTGTCAATCTTGGGGCTTCTCAGCCTCAGCAGCCAGCAGCTGTCTGAGTGAAGAAATGCCTCTGGCTCCAGTGGGCCGGGAGCAGGAGGCAGAGCTGGACCCCAAGGTTGAGGGGCTTTCACCCAGCCCCTAGAGCTTGGCACTTTGAACTTGGACTTAAAGCCTCCAAATTATAAGAATAAACTATTTGTTAAGGCCATTCCATTTGTGGTGTATTCCTGTCAGAGCAGCACTAGGTAACCAGAACAGAATTTGGTACCGAGAGAGTGGGATGCTGCTCTGACAGGTACCTAAAATGTGGAAATAGGAGTGGAGTGCGTCCTTGACCCAAGACCCTGACAGAGAGACCCTGGCATACGGCATGACAGATGGCAGGACAAGAGCCTAGAGACTGGCATGAGAGATGGCAGGAGCAGAGCCGAGAGAACTAGCATGAGACAGCGACAGCCTTACCAGCCCACAGAGGAGAAAGCCAGGTGCCATTGGGTAGATGGCTTACTGGCGGAGTGGGTTGCCTTCAGGCATTAATTGGTAGAAAAGATCGGCATGAAATGGAGTAGCAGGTTGGCCGGCCCATGGAGCAAAAAAGCCAAGTGCTTTTGGGGCAGGTCTTTTCAGTGGAGTGGGTTGCCTTTGGCATTAATTGGCAGAAGTGGAGACCAAGGAAATGGAAGCAGAGCTGCCTCAGCCTGAAAGGGTAGGACCATGGCCTTTGGGGTGGAATGGTCATAACTCCTTAGGTTTCAAAGAGCCAGGCCTTCACCAACTTGGTTCTGGAGTGTGGGGCTGCTCGTTCATGTGAGCCAGTGGGATGGAGCCATAGCTGCTGCCCAAGAGTGAGGGGGCAGGGCTGCCATGCCCAAGAGGGAAAGGAACGGCCGCCAGGCCAAGGGGTAAGGTCACCATTCAGGAACTAGGAGACTGGAGCCACCCAGTGGTGGAGACCTGTATAGAGAGCACCCATTGAAGATCTGTACAGGTGCCAAGTTGACAAGGGGTGGAATTGTGGTAGTTATATTTGTGTCAGCTTGGCTGGGCCTGGTTGAGTGGCTGGGCAGCTGGTGGTAGTTAATCCCATTTGTGGTGTATTCTTGTCCGAGTGGCACTAGGTAACCAGAACAGTACTCAACTACTAACCTAAAGGTTGGCAGTTTGAGCCCACCCAGTGGTGCTGCAGAAGAAAAGCCTGGTGGTGCTCCGCTTCCATAAAGATGCCAGCCAAGAAAACCCTATAGAACAGTTGTCGTCTATAGTACATGGGGTTTCCATGAATCAGAACCCACGCAGCAGCATTGAGTTTGGTTTTGGCCTTTTTGTTTGTTTGTTTGTTTTTAAGTAGTATACGTCAGCCAGGGCTTTACCTATATTATTCCTTTTAATCCTCACAGCAGTCCTACGGGGAGGGTTTATTATGCTTAAGTTACAAATGAAGAAATCAGAGGTCAGAGTTAAAGTGTCTTGCCTAGAGTCACATGGCTAAAGTCTGTGAATCAGCAGGTTTTGCTCCAAAAGCAGTTATTTCTTTTACAACATGCTTTTATGTTTTTATTTTTAAAATTTTTATTGTGATTTGGGTGAAAGTTTACAGAGAAAATTCATTTTCAATATAGCAGTTCATATACATTTTGTCTCATGACCATGCTAATCTCATGTTTTACAAAAAAAAAAAAAAAAAAGATCATCTGTTAAAACCTAAGCTTTATTGAAATAAATTTAAAATACTTTTAGACAATTATTTCTGTGAATGCCAAAAAGAAATCAAACTCACTGCTGTCAAGTCGGATCTGACTCATAGTGACCTCTCCTTGGGTATTTCAGGCAGTATCACTATGGAAGTAGATTGCCCCATCTTCCTTCTGAGGAGTTGGCTGGTGGATTTGATCCACCAGCCTTCTGGTTAGCAGTCAAATGCCTTAGGCACTACGCCACCAGAGCTCCCATTTCTGTAAATAGATATTATAACAAATGAACATAAAAAAGAACTTCAAATACTGTGAAAAAAAAATATTTTTATAATGACTGTCCTCTCCAAGGTTATTCATAAAGTTATCCAGTGATATATCAGACAGTGATTCACTGCTATTCATAGGGTTTTCACTGGCCAGTTCCTTGAGAAGTGGATGGCCCCTTCCTTCTTCTCTTAGTCTGGAAACTCCGCGGAAACCTGTCCCCCATGGGTGACCTTGCTGGTATTGAAATACTGGTGGCACAGCCTCCAGCCTTATATTTACACACAAGCCACCACAGCACAACAAACTGACAGATGAATGTCTGCATTATGGATTACACGTCAACATAAAACACAAATTCTCACAACTAGACCAATATGCATCATCACGATAAATGGAGAAAAGATTGAGGTTTTCAGAGATTTCATATTACTTGGCATTCTGGTTATCTAATGCCTCTCTGACAAGGATATACCACAAATGGGATGGCTTCAACAAACAGGAGTTTATTCTCTTACAGTTTGGAGGCTTTAACTTCAAGTTCGGAGTGCCAGGCTATAGGGGCTGGGTGAAAGCCCCTCAACCTTGGGCTTTAGCTCTGCCTCTTGCTTCCAGCTCACTGAAGCTAGAGGCTTTTTTCATTGACAGCTGCTGGCTGCTGAGACTGACAAGTCCAAGGTTGACAAGTAAAAGGACACAATCCTAGTGTTTCCAAACCACACAGCAGTCCATTCTGAAGTCCATTGAAAGTCCCAAGGTCAGCAGAGCATGGCAGGCTGCTGAACAACGACCTGGCTACATGCAGGGTTCAAGCATGCCATGAGCTAGAGACCATTCCCAAACCTGTTTCTTATATACGGGAAGCAGACCACATACCCAAAGCAGCTACTCAGCTGCTCACAGCCGATCCCACCATGGAGTTAATTACCAGTCTCACCATGCGGAATAACTACATTCAGCTGCCCAGCCACTCAACCAGGCCCAGCCAAGTTGACACACAAACTTAACCACCACACTTGGTTCCACAATCAACACTCGTGGAAGCAGCAGTCAAGAAATCAGATGACGTATTGCACTGGGAAATGTGCTGCAAAAAACCTCTTTAAAAAGTGCTGAAGAGCAAATATGTGTCTTTGAAGACTAAGGTATGCCTAACCCAAGCCATGTTATTTTCAGTCACTTCATATGAATGTGAAAGCTGGACAATGAACAAGGAAGACCGAAGAAGAGTTGATGCTTTTGAATTGTGTTGGCAAAGAAGACTGAAGGTACCATGGACTGCCAGAAGAGCTAACAAATGTGTCCTGAATGAAATGCAGCCGGAATGCTCCTTGGAAGCAAGAATGGCCAGACTTCGTCTCACCTACTTTGGTTGTATTGTCAGACGGGACCATTCCCTAGAGAAGGATACCATGCTTGGTAAAGTGGAGGGTCAACGAAAAAAGGGAAGACCCTCAAGAAGATGGATTGACACAGTGACTGCAATGATGCGCTCAGTTACAGCAAGGATTGTGAGGCTGGCACAGGACTAGGCAGTGTTTTATTTTGTTGTACATAGGGTCACTATGAGTTGGAGGTGACTCGATGGCACCTAGCAACATGCACTCCAGAGCTGCACTGAGGTTTTTTTTAATAGGTCCAGGGCAGTTTAAAACATGTATCTGATTTGTTGTTCGCTATAAGAGGTTATGTTATAAGCAATATGCTAGTGGTTAAGAGCCCAGAGTCTGGAACTTGACTTCCTATATTCAAATCCCAGTTGTTATTTACAGGATTAGTGATATGTGATCTTAGACAAATTAATTAACCAATTGTGATCTCATCTGTAAAATGAAGTTAATGTTTAACTCATAGACTTGTTTATTGTCATGCCAAGGTACAGGGTCACAAAAAAAGACATGACTTACACATAGGCATTGGATGGAATAATGCTTTACTTACATAGAAAAGACAGTAAGGTCAGCTTCAGTAGTGGGCATTGGTCCCCCACAGCCAGTGGGTTACTTCCCAAAGCAGAAAGACCTCGTCCCCTCCCCTCTGGCAACAACTACAGCATTGAGGTTGGCCAGGTGCCACATAATGCTTACACTGAAGCAGGTTCTGTATACAGGGAAAGGGTTTCCTTTATGAGGAGGGAGAAACTGGAACAGAGGCAGAAACTTAGTTCCCAGCCTCTATTAAAAGGGAATGTGCCCGGCCCAAGTTCTGGTTATGCATTCCAGGTAAGAGTCGAGAAAGGCAGTGTGCAACAGACCATTTTCCAACAATTGGGGTAAAAAAGGAACCTTGTAAAGCATCATACTTGGTACTGGTACTAAGTAGATGTTGCATAAATAAAATACCCTTGGCAAACAAGGAGGGATACAATACCTTACCACAGTAGGGACCAATTTTTTGCCTATTACTGGACAACCGCTAAGTGTTAATTGAAAATCTGCTGTGAATACTTAACTGTCCTTGCTGTGTGTGACTGAAGTTATTAGGGGTACTTAAGCTAATTGAGAGACCCACATAAAATAATACTGGATACAAGATTGTGTATAACTAGTTTTGATGTGTTACAATATTTTAAGTCCTATTATATATTAAAGGAGGTCTGGTGGCATAGTGCCTAAGGCATTTGACTGCCAACCAGAAGACTGGCGGTTCAAACCCATCAGCCTCTCCTCAGAAGGTTGGGCAATGTACTTCCATAGAGATACCGCCTCAGAAGCCCAAGAAAGGGTCGCTATGAGTTGGATCCAACTCGATTCAGTTAGTTTGAGTTACATGTTAAATGTTGGATTACAGTCTCTGCCCTCCTGGAATTTACAGTATTGCAAGGAACACAGACCTTTAACAAGTGTGTGAAGTATAAGTACAAATCAATATGGGATCATAAAGCAGGGAACCTTAGCCTAGGCTTCTGTGGTACAGGTTATTATTGCTGTTACTATACAGAAGGAAGATCAATAAAGAAATGAAAAGGCTCAGTGGTAGAATTAGAACTTAAAAAGGGCCTTGAGGACTAGGTAGATGCTGGATGAACACGAAGAGTACTGGAGGGTATTTCAAGCAAAGACAAGTAATGTAAACAAAGAACATCTGTGAAATATAAGGCAATTGGTGGAGAGTACATCTTGGTGCAATTGCATGAAACGAGGTTAGTGAGAGAGCTCTGGTGGCACAGTGCTTAAGGCATTTGACTGCTAACGAGAAGCCTGGCGGTTCAATCCCACCAGCCACTCTTCAGAAGGAAGAGTGGACAATCTACTGTAGAGATACTGCCTTGGAAACACAAGGAGGGGTTGCTATGAGTCGAATCATCTTTACTGCAGTGGGTTGGTTTTTTTTTTTTTTTTTTCCCCAGTAAGGTTAGTGATGAAGGACTGATGCCCATTCGTGAGTTTTTTTATTGTGATTTGGGTGAAAGTTTACAGAGCAAATTCATTTTCCATATAACAGTTCAGACACATTATTATTCTATTCATGAAGTTTCTTGAAAGCCAAGCAGAGTAGTTTAGGTTTGGGATGGCAGGAGTTTGAAGTGGTTATTTTTAAGAATACATTATGAAACTGTGGAAGATAAACTTGCAGTTATAAGCAAGATAAAGGAAATATAAGGAGAGGCAAGATGAGGATGGCACATGGCTGGCCAGTGTTTTGTTTTGTGGTACAAAGGGTTGCTATGACTCCATGGCATCTAACAACAACAAAGGGTAAGAAGCTATTGCAATTTTCCAGTTGTAGGTGGTCAGTGCCATCAAGTTGGCTCCAACTGATAGTGACCCTGTGTACAACAGAAAAAACACTGCCCGTTGTGTGCCATCCTCACAATCCTTGCTATACTTGAGCCCGTCCTCGAAGTCACTGTGTTAATCCATCTTGAGGGTCTTCCCCTTTTTCACTGACCCTCTACCAAACATGATATCCTTCTCCAGGGAATAGTGGCTTCTGACAACATGACCAAAGTTCTCCCTTCTAAGGATCATTCTGGCTACACTTCTTCTAGGACAGATTTGTTCATTCTTCTGGCTGGCTGTGGTATTTTCAGTATTCTCCAGCTTCAAAGGCATCAAATCTGGTGGTGTGAGGTGAGGTGATGATATATGATTGACTAGCTGATATATAATTGATTAGCTGAAGATAGTCACATTAGGAAAGGCTTACCCCACCCACTGCCATCAAGTCAATTCCTACTCATAGTGACCCTATAGGACAGAGTAGAACTGCTCCATAGGGTTTCTGAGGCTGTTAATAGTTATGGAAGCTGACTACCTCATCTCTCTCTCCAGTGGAGCGGTGATGGGTTCCAACTACTTACTGATCTTTTGGTTAGCAGCCCAACGCTTTAATAACCATAGCACCACCAGAGCAAAGGATGCTTAGGTTCCAGATATTGTGGGTTTAGGATAAAGAGTTGATAACAGCTCATTGTGTCTGGATGGTGATGATACCGGTATTGTTGTGTTAGATGCCATTGAGTCAACTGACTCATAGCCACCCTGTGTACAACAGAACGAAACACTGCTCAGTCCTGCACCAGCTATATTGGCATTAGCACTGCCAAAAACAGGTTAACTGTGGAAAGGAATCTAAGTGATGCAATTAGTTTAATGACTTGACTAAATGTAGTTGGAACTTTTGTTGCTCTTACAAATCGGTATGCTGTAGCCCAAAGGACTGCTTAATGATTATTTAAAAACCTGTGCCTTTGTGATAATTAAATGGCATTTGCTATGGTGCAGGATGATGTGGTCCACTGTGAATGAGCAATGGAGGGGAATGCTATGGCAGCCTAATCATTTGCTTGTCAGGAAAGGGGGGTGAGAATCATAATGAAGCTCTTGGTGAAGTTTCCACAGACTTCCAGGTAATGCATCTTTGTGATGGATGGTCGAGTGTATGCTTTGTCAAATAAAGCATTTACTGATGTGCTATATATATACACATATTCATAAATATTGTTAATTGGAAATAATTTATGTGGGACAGCCAGGCAAATTACCTTCAACTGTTGCTTTAAATGCTTTTATTAGCATAACATTAGAGTGTCAATTCGTAGGGATATCCAAATGTATTTATTTTCAGAATTTGCCTATTATGTACAAATGCCATTTATTTTGAAACATGTCAGGCACGTTTTTAATTTGAAAACTTGTGCTTTAAGAAATTGAGTCCCATCATCAATAGGAACACTAAAGCAGTGTTATTTTTTAATTTGTAATGAGCCCCTTGGCCAGGAGGCTCTATTGCTCAAAATTATTTTGTACTACTTTAAGGGGAAAACAAATCTGTTCTTCTAAAAAAAGGAATTACATACATGGCTACTTATGCTTTGTTACCAGTTTTTGGAGTCTGGGCCTTAGCCCTCTGGCCTCCAGGAAAGGATCGAAGTCTTTGCCCCAGTCAGTCCCAAACTGTAGTTGAACAAGCTTTTTATTTCCATTCCCTACTTTTGTCATTTTCAGCCGGGATTTGGGGCATATAATGACTAAAAGGATTGCCAGATTTAGCAAATAAAAATACACGAAGCCCAGTTCAATTTGAATTTCAGACAGTTTAGTTTTTTTAAAGTACATGAGACGTACATATACTAAAAATATTAGTTCATCTGAAATTCAAATAACTGGATGTTCTGTGTTTTACGTGGCAAAACCTACTAAGGATTAACTTTAAAAAAATAATAATTTTTTAAGCGTAAGGAGTCTGGGCCAAGAGAAGCAGCACCTCCACGGTTTTCCACCTCCTCCCAAACTTTGCCTTAAAAAAAAAAACAACCACCGAGACCCTAGAGCCTGCGTATTAGAGTGAGCTGTAAAGTAGCTTTCCCGCCTGTTTTCTGCCGAACTTAGTGGCCACGCCGTGGGGTGGAGCGCGTAAGTCTAAAACCTCCTTGCAGTGGGAAAGGAGGTACCGGAAACTTTAAACCGTGGCCAGAGTACAACGTGTCCACTTAGGCGGCGGCAAGAGCCGCCATCTTCTTTGCGGGCAAAGGCTGAGAGAAGTTAGGGCTCCACTTTGCCCCAGTACAGCGGATTAGGGGGCATGGCCCGCGGCCTCAGCACTTTGATGACGTGGAGTCGGGGGTCCCCCTCTTGGGGCCGATTTCTAGTGACACGTCGAAGCTTGCCAAGGCGGGGAAAAGGCACCGCCTCTGCCCCGGATGTAAGATGGCGGTAAGGGGGGGGAGGGGGGCGGCCTGGTGGGGCGGTCACGTGGCGAGGAGTAGCGCGCGAGCCTCCTTAAGTGATCTCTATGGTTCGTCCGGAGGCACAGGAGCAGCGGAGCGCGAGATGGACTGTGTGCCTGCGCGCGTGGAGCCCGAGGAGACGCCGCCGCCCAACTCGGTTTCAGTTTTACGGGGTTTTTGTTTGTTTTGTTCTCTGCTCCTGCAGACCTGTTCCGGATTTCCCCGAAGGGTACTGGGGAAAGGGTGGCCTGGGGACTTCCGGGCTATCCCGGGTCCTTTATCGTGGAGTTGGAGCTGGCAGCGGTCACCGCGGGATGCTCCCTGGGCATTCGCTCGCGCGGAGAGCTGGCCCCAAGGCGGGTGCGGGAACCGAAGTGCCAGTCCGGGCCAAGTCTGTCTTGGCCCGGCCGCGGCCCAACCCCCACCGCGAGCTCGGGGCGGGAGAGGCACCGGCGGCTCAGCCCCGAGACGTGGCGGGAGCGTGGCGGGGCCGGCAGAGAGCTGCTGGTGGGAGAAGCGCGGGAGCGCCGCTCGCTGACTGCCTCTGGGGGGCCGTCCAGATACAACTGGCGTCTGGCTGCGCCTTTGCTGCCCATTTCCTGCTTTCGAGTGGCTCAGGGATGAGCTTTCATCTCTTGGCCGTGGAGGGAGCGGCTTTCTCCTCCAGGAGCATTTCTCTTTCCAGAGCTGTTGGTTACGTACAGAATGCCTGGCTCAGCCTCCCAGGGCGCCACCTTCAATTCCTAGAGCTCGTGGGTCGCGTCCGGAACGGCCAAGCAACGCGGCGCTGGGCGGGGTCTCCGGGCGCGATGCGGCGGGTGAGGGGTGTCGGGCCGACGTCGGCGGCGGAAGAAGGACGGAGATCGCCGGTGCAGCTTCGCTCTCAGCGTGGTTCCATGCCAGTCGACACCATGGCCCTGGCTGAGGTAGTAGTTTGTGCTGTTGGTCGGGTTGTGACATTGCCCGCTGTGGAGATAACTGCGCAAGCTACTGCCTTGCTAGTGCTGGTGATGCTCAGCGCCGCGGAGGACAATGGCTGGGAATCCCCTTTGTTTTCTGGGTAGCGGGGACTGCCGGCGGAGCCCCGG
>NW_006921684.1:3724420-3738809 GCF_000298275.1 Orycteropus afer afer
TTTTTTTTTTTTTTTTTAATCTATACCCTTGTATTTGGTACAGGGATGGAAAGGAGTTTGGGTAATTAATGAAACCACTTGATTTTCTAAATACCCTGAAGACTGAAAAAGAAGATAATTGTATTTTTACTGAAATAGATAGTAAATTTTAGTACTTTAAATAAAAATCTTAGATTTGTGCAGAGTAATTAGCTTTAAGTATAATTACAAACAATTTTCCATGGTTTAATTTTTGATGCTCATTTGAAAATACAGGAAGACTTTTTTTTTTTAAGTACATATAAGGAGAGAATTTTAGAAACCAACTGGATCTTTTTGATCCCTTTTAGTAGAAGTTTGATACCTTTACAATGCAAAAGTGGTCTAATAAATGCACCTTGATTGGATTGAGTTTAGCCTTGAGACTACCTAATCTGATCTCATCTGGATGGATCTACCTCATTGTGGAAGGACAATGAACAGCCTTAGTTGAATTCTAAAATGCAGAAAATAAAGCTTATTTAGTTTGCTTTCCTTGTTATCAAAGAGCAAATTCAGTACTTTTTAAATTATGAAGATCTTGTGTTATGTCAAATCTTGATTTATGGAGAATCTAATCCTAAAATTTTAGTTGAACTATAATTTTTATTTTCCAGAACACTTCATTCACCCAACCAAGCAAACCTTCATCCAACAGAGGTCATCTTTCGCACTATATATAACAGTTTGTAGAGAATGAACAGTTAATCTGTATCTTGAAGTATTACAAATTCTGCTGGTAATTTTAAACTTTAAATGGGTCAGCAGATCAGAAATCGTCTCATATAGATAAAGAATTCATAGTTTATCTTGTACTTTAATTTTATCCAAAGCTTAAATCATTGCACACATAATAGAAATAATGAGTTGGTGTAAAGGCAAGTCCATGTGGTGGTCTAATTGATAATACTGCCCCCAACTGGCTTGTTTTTAATCCTGTAGTCACATTTGTGCTCTAATCTCTGATTTTAAAATTTTACTAGTATATTACTTTCATGGTTGTCTACACACTGAAAGGAGCTCTGGTGGCATAGTCCCTAAGGCATTTGACTGTTATCCAGAAGTTTGGCAATTCAAACTCACCAGCCACTGCACAGAAGTAAAATGAGGGAATCTGACTGGAGGGCAGTGAGTTTAGTTTTGGTTTTTGGTTCTACACAATGAAACCTCAACTGAGTATTTTCACCCTACAAGATAAATTTGCCTTATCAAAAATACAACTTTGCAGTATTAGTGACACTGAGTTTGCATGGTAGCCTATTGTTAACAGCCTATTGTGAGGCATTTAATCAGTTTGTAGTAGCAAAAAGCTGATGGGAAGATACAAGGCTGTATTTTCAGTGCTCTTCTCAGTAAGTACAGGACCACAGAAAAGCTGTGGGGTTATTGTAAAGACGTTTAAACAAGTCCTATCCTCAATAATTGAAAAATTACTTGACAGCACTGCCATAGTTGATTCCAGTTCATAGTGACCCTTTAGGATAGTATAATTGTCCCATAGAGTTTCTAAGGTGGTAAATCTTTGCACAAGCAGATTGCCACATCTTCGTCCTGCAGAGTGGTGGATTTGAACCACTGTCCTGGCTAGCACTGGAGTGCTTTCCACTGCCCACCAGAGCTAGCTGGAAATAGTATTGAGGGTGTTATATACAGGAGCCCTGGTGCACAGTGGTTAAGCACTCAACTGCTAACCAAAAGGTTTGAACCCACCAGAGGAAAAGAGGGCAGTCAGCTTCCATAAGGCTTACAGCCTTGGAAACCAGGTGGGGTAGTACCACTTTGACCTGTTCGGTAGCTGTAAGTCAGAATCGACTCGGTGGCAGTGGGTTTGAATTTTTGCTTTCATGGTATATGGGCATCTGGAGAAGATTGTTTGCTAAGTGTTGGTTCATGCCTCAAAGTTAGAGTAGTGATTGTTAGTCTTTTGTATAAAAACTATTAGTTGATAAGCTATTTTAAAATAAAATTACCATCTTTTTTCAGGTATAGACTAGGTAGGCAAGGCTGACTAGTAAGTATAAGCAAGACACGTGATTGTGGAGTAGTTGCTAAAGAATTCTTGACAGAGGCACCTGAGTGGATGTTGGCTCTTTAGTGTATAGAAGCAAGGTGTCAGGAAGGCAGCTTTCTTTATAACTACACATCTCCCATTGTTTACTGTCTTAAACAAATTTGACAAAGCAGGTACGATTAGTTTACTTGCCAAAGAACAATCTCCTCTATCTTCTGTAACAAAAGTCAATCATTTTCAAAAATGAATTAGGCCAGATTGGTAATACTCGAGGAGAATTCTGGTTGTTAGCACAAAATATGAAAAGCCGTCTGTGCTTCTGATACCTAGATAATTAAGGCAAAAATGTTAAAATTACCTGAATGATTGTCTAATGCAGTTCATCAAATATTATCAGTATATGCACGTGCCACAGGGAAAGCAAAATGATTGTATGCCTACATCATTGCCCAGAAGAAGATAACAGAAAGATACAACCTGAAGTGCTCAAGGATCAAAATGGGCAGGTAGTTCACCTTTGAAGACTTGTAAAGGGTGGCAGAAAAGATTCCTTTACCCATTGGATGAAAGCTGAGTGAGGAAAAGTATGGAGCACTTGGAATAAACATAGTTTTGAGAGTTCATGGTGATGGTTGCCTCTAGAAGTGAGTCTGAAAAGTGGAATTGTGACCTTGGAGATGAGCAATAGTTTGTAGTTGATATGAGTGATGTTCTGGGTGGCAGCTTTTAATAACTCCTCATTATCTGCTAATAATAGTCTGGTGATTCCAAATTCAAAAGAAATGTTACTGGTGTCCACGTGGAATGCAGTGTGTTTTCTTAAGTGAGAGTTACATTGCATAATGGTTTTTTGGCCGCAGTTTCATTTTGTTATTATTTATTATCATTTAAAAGTACTGTTTTGTTCAGCTGTAATGGAGTGTTTGCAAAAGACTTTCTGGCTACTAAGTTTGTGATTCGAATCCTTCTAAGCTGTACCATTGACATTCTACACTGCAACGTCATCTTTTAATTACATCACTTGTGAACAAACCTAAGGTAAGGGTCTTGTTTTGATTTTAAAGGGACTAGTTCGTTCTTCTTGTTGTTGTTATGTGCCATCAAGTTGGACCCGACTCATAGCGACCCTTCCTTGGGTTTCCCAGGCGGTATCACTACGGAAGTAGATTGCCCAACCGTCCTTCCGAGGAGTGGCTGGTGGGTTTGAACCACCAGCCTTCTGGTTAGCAGTTAAGTGCCTTAGGCACTACACTACCAGAGCTCCTTATTTAGTCTGAAACATTTTCTGAAAAATGTTTGCTTTTAGTCAACTATCTAATTCAGTTAGTTCCATTATAATATACTGTTTTAATCATAGTAGTTAAGGTTTCTCAGAAGGCCAAGAAGTATCAGATGGCACAGAAAAATTAAGGACTAAAAAGTGTCCACTGACATTGGCAATTGAGATCATTCATGTCATGCTGCTCTGGCTGAGTGATAAAGTACATAATGCTTGCCTCATATTACTTTGGACTTAACTACTAAAAAGGTATCAAAGGCCTGAGGTTGCCATTTCAGTATTCTGTATGCAGTATATGTGAAAGCACTTATTAAACAGCATTGTAAAGCATTATAAAGGTACAGGTCATGGGCTAGTTGTAGTAGTGGTGAGACCAGTGCTGTCACGTCAGTTCTGTAATGGTGGTAACATTGACCCAATGGCAGCCACTAAAAACATGCATAAGCAAGTGGGAATATATTTTCCCATTTTGTTTTTAAACACAAATTTGTATACTATTAAATAAAACTTTAGGTGAATTGGCGATGAATATAAGGATCATATCTTTTTTAAATAGGAGCTCTAGTAGCGTAGTGCTAAGACACTTGACTGCTAACCAGAAGGCTGGTGGTTAAAACCCACCAGCCACTCCTCAGAAGGAAGGTTGGGCAATCTACTTCCGTAATGATACCACCTTGGAAGCCCAAGGAGGGGTTGCTATGAGTCGGGTCCGACTTGACGGCACATGACAACAACAACAATCTTCTTTTAATAGATTATTTTTAGACCAGTTTGCAGAATACTTGAGCAGAAATACAGGTTCCCTTAGAACCTTTTACTCCACACTCCCCCCTCCCCAAACAGTTTCCCCTGTTACTAACATCTTGTATTACTGTGGTACAATTGGTGGACTAAAATTGATATATCATTAACTAAATCCTGTAGGTTTTGACAAATGCATGGTGTCATGTATCTGCCACTACAATATCATACAGAGTATTTTCACTGTCCTAACAATCACCTGAGGGCATTACTGTAGAATCCTCACCTTCCATTCAGGAGATGCCAATGCGCATTATACCACCAGAAACCAACTGTGTGTCAGTGCAGGCTTGTAGGTTGCTATAGTACCGAACAAGTTTCAGGGAACAGCTGGACTAAGAACTGGGATGAATGGCCTGGTGGTCTTCCAAAAAGCAGCCAATGAAAACCCTATAGACCACAGAGGTCTGGTGGACAGCACAGGACAGAGCAGCACTTTGTTCCTCTGTGCATGGGATTGCCGTGAGTTAGCAACCAGCTGACTAGAAATGAGCTAACAACAAAAATTCCCTGTGGTCCACATATTTATTCCTCCCACTCCCCTTCCCTTCCCTGAACCCCTGGCAACCACTGATGTTCTCTGTCTCTCGTTTTGCCTTTTCCAGAAAGTCATACCGTGAACTCATACAGTATATTGTCTTTGCAGACTGACTTCTTTTCACTTAATAATTTCTTTTAGTGTATGAAACGTACTTAAATTCCAGATAAATCCATTCACTTTATTTATTTAACAAATCTGTCAAGTACCTACTATACACCAGAGAAGCTCTGGTGGTGCAGTGGTTAAAGCATTCAGCTATTCACCAAAAGGTAGGTGGTTTGACCCCACCAGCTGCTCTCTGGGAGAATGATGAGGCAATCTGCTGCTGTCAAGATTTACAGCCTTGGAAACCCTATGGGGCATTTCTGCTCCGACTTTTGGTTCTCTATGAATCAGAATCGACAGGATGACAGTGAGTTGGCTCTCATTTTGACTATACACCAGGTACTATTCAAGGCACTAGGAATATACCATAGACAGAAAATGTAAAACTACAGCTCTGCCGTTTAAATTTATACTGACTGAGATAAGTTCCTCCGTAATGAGAAGTCCCAGGCAAAGTGCTGAGCACTACCCACGAGCTGTCTAGTTTAAGTTCAAACCCAAGTTCCATGCAGGCATCTCTAGACTCCTTGCTCCTGAACCACTACACTATGGTGTGGTTGTGTTTTTAAAACTTTTTTTTTCCTTCATTCGTCTTCCCATTGATTTTAGTTCTCTCTCTCTGCATTTAAAAAAACGAAAAATGTGAAACTAAAAAGATACTCATTTGGTCCCACCATAGCTGCCTTCTGGCCCGTCAAACGGGATAAACCAAAAAAAAAAAAAAAACCCTAATGGTCATCAAGTTGTTTCCGACTCATAGCGACCCCTACAGAAGTAGATTGCCCAGTCTTCCTTCTGGTTAGCAGTCGAATGCCTTAGGCACTATGCCACCAGGGCTGTTCAAATGGGATAGCATGGCAAAAAGTAAGTACTTATCTGTGGAACTACACGATCATTTGTCCTTTAAGAACGTACAGTTTTGTAACAGATGCCTGCCGACCTTGTAGCAAAATCCTTGGACTTCGTAGCCCAACATCACATTTTGTGATGTAGATTTCAAGGGTTCTGAGAAACAGCAATGCAGTATGGGTAGAATATTAAGGTGGGCCTTAGAATGTACCTTTCTGGAGAAGTTTTGGATTGTTGCAGTGGTTCAGCCTGCCTTACTGGGACTGAGAATAGGAAAGAACTGTTTATCCCAACATTCTTATATAAACTAAGTAGTGACTAAGTAGCTGTGAGGTAAATTTTTCCATTATAGAACAATTCTAGCTTGAAAATTCAGAAATTTGATAAAAATACAATAATAGTTTGCAACAGTTCATGAAACTATACCTACACAATGATCCTCTATAACTGTTAAAACCATTATGTGAAATGCCAACGAAGTGTCTGTAAAGCATGGCTCAGGCTGACAACACCTGAGCCCACCAATGATCCTTAACATTACAAAAAGAGACAACTAAACAGTATGTGTTTCCTTGAGTGATATAATGGAAGTACAGAACACCTCTGTAAACTTCAAATAATTGAACTTGACTCTCATTTGAACTCTAAATCTAACTACCTGTTTATAATAAGATGCGGAGGAACATAAATCATCACAGCAGTGCAGTCAGCAAAATCTACATTAGAAAATCCTATAGACAAATGACTCCATTTAGAAAAATAAATTGCAAGAAAAAGAGGGAAAACCAGAAATTGAAGTGAATTGACAGTTAAAAGTCATTTGCAATATTTGATCAAAACCAATTGCAAAACACATTGGTGAGAAAATTGGATTTAAATACTGACTGCATTATTCAAATTAACCAATTGTATAGTGGTTGTATTTTTTCAAGTCCTTACTTACTTTTGGGATATGCGTACTATCGAATTTACCAATGGAAGGGTAGGCTATGTTTAACCACTGGGAGAGGGCAGTGTGTGTATGTGGAGGAGGTGAGTGGGAGGATGCATGAAAGAAACTTGACCTGGTGTTATTTGTTGAGCCTGGGCAATTGGACTCATGGGGTTCTTTATACTATTTTACTTCTGCATACATTTGAACTATTCCATAATAAAAACTTAGAAACAAAAAAATGAGAGGATTTGTGTGGTTGAGAAGGAAGTAAAGGGAAGTAAGAGAATACATACAAAATCACATAAAGGTCAGTAGGGTATAGGTGTTTCGAAGTTGTTGTCCCAAACTACTTTGATACACTGTAATCCAAAACCAAAAACCAAACTCACTGCTGTTGAGTTGATTCCGACTCATGGCGACCCCTCCTCGAGTTTCTGAGGCAGTATCTCTATGGAAGTAGATTGCCCAACCTTCCTTCTGAGGAGTGCTGGTGGTCTAAAGTATAACATATCCAAAATAAGAACAACACTCAGTTAAATGTTTAGATTATTAAATGAACAATAATGTATTTGTGAAAGCATAATCAACTATTTGCTAAGAGTTAACTTACAGTAGTCGGTCCATGTGTACCATACATTGATAAAACACACAATGAAGATTAAGAAAAACAGAAATTGTTTTGAATAAGTTCAAACAAAAACATCTAATAAATTGCTAAAGCAGTTATTACAATTGATCGTTTAAAAGGAAAACCAGAACTAAGCCTACTGACTAAGCCAAAAAAAAAAAAAAAATCCAATTTTAATAGCTTTTTTCTGTAAATTGCTTTAGTTTAGAATACTTTAGATTTTCTTTTTCTTTTTTTTTAAGTATACTAATGGCAAGGTATGGGAGCTCTGGTGGCGTAGTGCCTAAGGCACTTGACTACTAATCAGAAGGCTGGTGGTTCAAACCCACCAGCCACTCCTCAGAAGGAAGGTTGGGCAATCTACTTCCATAGTGATACCACCTCGGACACCCAAGGAGGGGTCCCTATGAGTCCGTCTGACTTGATGGCACATAATAACAACAACAACAACATACTTTAGACACGTCATCAGGATGGACCAATCACTGGAGAAAGATACCATGGTTGGTGAAAAAAATCCACAGGACCCAGAGAGTCCAGTGCTTTCTGGTCATAGCTGCAATGGCAGGAGGGAGTCCAGTGGAGGTACCCTTCTAAGGCACCACAGTGTCTGCACTGATTACCAGCCCTCCACTCTATCCACCACTGCTGATATCATGATACGTGATGTCACAGTGCCTGTGATTGTTTCAACTTGACCAGGCCATGATTCTCAGAGGTTTAGCAGTTATGATGTAGTCGTCTCCCATGATGAGCTCTGATATAATGTAATCACCTCCATGATGAGATCTACTATGAGCAGTCAGTCAGTTGAAGAAGAGTTTCCTTAGGGATGTGGCCTGCTTCCAATATATATGGAAAAGCTTTGGGACAGGTCTCTGGCTTTTGGCTCAGGATCATGCATCATCATCATCATCATCATCATCATCATCATCATCATCATCATCTGGACCTGAACAGTGGCCTACCATATTGCCTGCAAGTCTTGAGATTGTTGCCTTTTGTGATAGTTGGAGCTGTGTGTCAACTTGGCTTGACCACAATTCTGTGTGGTTTAAGCAGTTGTGATGTGGTTATTCCCATGATGGGATCAGATGATTATGTTTTGAGCAGCCAATCTGTTGAAAGGGAGTTTCGCTAGGGGTGTGGTCTGCTTCCAGTATATCTATGGACATCCTGGCAAAAGAGACATTCCTCTGTGGATCGGGATTCTGTTGTGCTGCCTACAACTGTCCATGAGTGAACAATCCACCATTCAGCCTGGAGATCTTGGATTCGTCATTCGTTGGAGTCAACAGCGAGTACACTGCCTGCCAACCTTGAGCTCCTCAGCCCCTGCAGCTGCAAGAGTCAGGAAAAACCTCCAGCTTGACGTTTGATCCAAGAACTTTGGACTTGCCAAAGTGTGTGAGCCATTTTCCTAAGATAAATTTCTCTCTCTCTCTCTCTCTAAGCTTTAGTGGTTTTGTTTCTCTAGAGAACCTAGTCTAACACACCTTTGTAGCCTGTGAACCAATAGTTTGCCATTTTACCTGCTGGTCTTGGATTTCTCAGCCTCTGAAGCCAACAGCCTGCTATATTGCCTGCCAACCTTGGGTCCTTCAGCTTCTGCAGCTGTATGACTCAGGAGAAGCCTCCAGCTTGACGTTTGGCCCACAGACTTGGGATTTGCCAGCCTCTATAACTGCATGAGCAATTTCCTTGAGACCTACCTATCTATCTAAGCTTCACTGTTTTTTTTTTTTTTTTCTCTAGAGAACAAAGCCTAAGACAGTGCTCAGTGTCCTCCATCATGGGCTACATGTTGGGGCCTTTGTTCCTCTTCATCCTGGTTGGGGTGGTAGGGGCTGTGGCAATGTATGTACAGAAGAAAAAGCAGGTAGGCCAGCTTTGCCAGCACCTGCTCCCCCTGTACAGCTACAACCCTACTAAGAAGCTGCACGAAGTTGAGCAGGAGCTGTTCTTTGATGTGGGAGCCCCCAAGGTGGTACACAGTACAAGAGTGTCTACCAGCACAAGCAGATGCCCTTGCTGGATGTTAAGACATGGACTGTCCCCTTGCCCTGATCTTCAGTGCCTTGGGGTCCTGGAGTGTCCAGGCCTTAGCCTGCTGCTTCCTCCCACTTACTTGCATTCATTCAACCCCTGCTGGGTACTGGGTCTCCATTCCTTTCCCACCCTCCCTTAACACCCATTTCCTCAGCCCTTGCATAATAACAGCCCCTACCTTCAGCCCTTTGAACCTACCACCGACCCCCAGGCACTAATGGGAGGATAACTTTTCAGGTTGGAGGTGACTGGCAGGGCTTGACCCTTTGTAGGCACTACCTTCCTCTAGGAGTCTGTAGGTGGTGCAAAGGGTTAATACACTAGGCTTCTAAGATTGGAAGTTCAAGTCCACCCAGAGGTGATGCAGTAGAAAAGATTGATAATCTACTTCCCAAAAATCAGCCATTAAAAACACTATGGAGCAATTCTACTGGCATACATGGGGTCTCCATGAGTCAGAATTAATTGACAGCAACTAGTTACCTTCCTCTACCCCTCTCTGACTTGGCTTTGGCATAAACCCTCAGGAGAACTGTGAAGCTGTTTCCATCGTGAAAGGGCCTAATGTGTAGTATTCTGTATATAGTTTTGTAAACAAAATGTTTTGTAGCTAAAGAGAGAGAAAGAGAAAAGGGAGCCCCTCAGTGAGATGGATTGACACAATGGCTGCAACAGTGAACTCAAACAGCAGTGAGAGTGAGGTTGGCACAGGACCAGGCAACATTTTGTTCTGTGATGCATGAGATCACTATGAATCCAAGCTGAGTGGACAGCACCTAACAGTAACAAATAAGCATGCTGCAAAGGTTAAAAATACAACCAACCATTTGCTATGTGTCATGAAGAAACAATGATTTACATTTTACTAAACACAGAAATCACATTTTATTGAATGCCTACCATGTGCCAGACTCCTCGGAAGGAAGGTTGGGCAATCCTACTTCTGTAGTGATACTGCCTTGGAAACCCAAGGAGGGGTCTCTATGAATCGGGTTTGACTCGACGGCACATAACAACAACAACCATGTGCCAGACTCAAGCATTGTGACCATGTGTATATAAATGATATAATCATATTGAAGGAAATATAGATAATATTGAGGGGAAAAGCTAATGTAAACATTATTGCAGGCATTAAATTTGGAAATACTGTCACTATTATGTAGTTTTATTTCAAAGTACATCCTGATGACGTTTTTAAAAATTTACTCTTCTGTGCATATTTAGTAAACCAGGACATGGACTTACTAGTTAGGCTTTGAACTTAGCTGTGATCTTATCTACCATAACATGGACATATTCTATTTTAACCCTGGAATTTCAGTTGACCTAGAGGAATATTTATGATAATTGCCATTTATATAGATATTATATATTAATAACTTTAATATTCCCTGGTGACTATCTGTGAATCCTACAGAATTCGTTATGCTTGAGTTGACTAAATATGTCTTGAACTCTTCCTGATTTTGCTTTGTGACCTTTCCCTTGTTAACTGAGTATGTTGTTGCCATTTTCTTTTAGAAAATCAAAGCTCTTATCTCCAGTACTAGGCATGCTCCAAAATCAAGTCAGGTTAGCAACAGGCTTTCAAGAAGCAGAAATGTCCTCCTCATTTTCCAGTTATTCCAAAAGTTAGTCTACAAGTTGTAAAATGACTTCTGGGCATTTTGGTATAAGGTCCATCTTTTTTCTTTATCATGACCCACTTTTTTCTTTTTTATTAGAAGAATAATCTTTATGCTTTTCTATGTGACTGTAGCAAAAAAAAAAAAAAAAAAATCCCCTTCTTTAAAACATGGAGAGGTTGGATATATAGGGGTGGTTGTAATGAAATGTCAGGTCTTACGTATATTTTCAGAGTAAGAAAAGTAAGCAAGAAAAATATGGTGGTTGGCTTATAGGTACATATGTGGTCTATGTCCTGTGAAACTGTGGGAAGGAATTATGATGACGAAATGCATGTGATTGAGCTAAGCTAAGTGGAAAGTCATGTTGAGGGATGGATGGAGTTTTGAAGTGCTAAGAGATTGATTTAATGAAACTGGGGCCATAAAATTGCTAGAAAGGACATGGGATGGATTTCTTCAGAATTTAAGACTCTGGGAATAAAAAGGCTGTAAGAGCAATCACAGGAAGAGACCAACTTGGATACCAGAGCTGCATCTTAGGATGCGCTTTGGGAAAAGGATGGATTTCAGGAAAATGAAAAAGGATCTGGGATCATTTATTCACTCAATCACCTATTTATTTTAAAATTCTTTATTTGTGCATTTACTAGATATCAAAATGAATTAAAAAGTAGCTCCTATCCTTAAGGAGCTTTACTATTTGAGGAAATAGACACATATATAAATAACTACAACAGAAAACAGAGTAAGACAAGTGTTGTGCAGATCTAAAACAGCCGCATGCCATGGGAATGCAGAACACTGAGCAGTCAATTTTGAGTAGGGAGATCAGTACAGGACATGTGAGGAATAGTGTGTTTTCAATAGGGTAAGAATGAAAGGATGAGTTTTTCTCGATATAAGAACAGCAAAAGTCATGGGAACATGAAAGAACATGGATTTTCAAGGAAGAGCAAGTAGTTTAATGTAGATGTGATACAGGAATCTGGAGGTGGGGGGTATAGACATAGAGGCTAGAACTGTACGAATGAGCTAGATCATGGATGACCTGCAATGGTCAAGCATTGTGACTCCTTTAGGGACTACTAACTGAGAGACTGACAGTTTGAACCCCACCCCCAGAGTTACCTCAGGAGCTCTGGAGGTGTAGTGCCTAAGGCATTTGACTGCTAACCAGAAGTTCAAATCCACCAGCCACTCCTCGGAAGGAATATTGGGCAATCTACTTCCATAGTAATACTGCCTCGGAAACCCAAGGAGGGGTTGCTATGAGTCAGGACCGACTTGACAGCAGTGAGTTTGGTTTTTTGGTATAGAGGCACCTTGGAAGAAAGGCCTTGCAATCTGCTTCCAAAAGGTCATAGTCATGAAAACTCTATGGAGTTCAGTTCTTCTCCTACACACATGGGGTCACCATGAGTCAGAGTTTACTTAGCAGCAACTGGCAGTGACTAGAAATAAGAAACACTTATGGCTTTTGAGGAGGAAGTTTTCATGATGGGAAAATAAAACTGCACACACAAAACTGGAGGTGGATGTGGTAGAGGAAGAAAGGTTGCTTCTTATGGGGAGATAGGAGTAATGGTAGATAGAGGAAAATGAGAGTGAGAATATGGAGACTGAATATATACAGTTGTTCTGTGCCATTAAGTGGATTCCTACTCATAGAAACCCTATAGGGCAGAGTAGAACTGTACCATAGAGTTTCCTAGGCTGTGAATTTTACAGGTGCAGATTGCCAACTCTTTTCTCCTGCAGTGAAGCTGAGTGGGTTTGAACGATCGACCATTTGGCTAACAGTCCAGCTCTTAACAATTACACCACCAGGGCTCTTTAAATACATACTAGAGAAGGCATAATTGATAGTACAAAGTAGTATGTTATAATAGTATCTATTTCCAGTTACATTTTTATGATGTAAATCTGCATATTAAAAGTACCCTAAAGGTAGGCCAGAAATTCAAGCTAGATTCAGAAGACAACTTGGAATGAGGGATATCATTGCTGATGTCATTTGGATCTTGGCTGAAAGCAAAGGATACCAGAAAAGTGTTTACCTGTGTTTTATGGCTATGCAAAGTCATTCAACTCTGTGGATCATAACAAATTATTGAAACATTGCAAAGAATGGGAATTCCAGAACAGTTAATTGTGCTCATGAGGAACTGTACATAGATCAAGAGGCAGTGGTTCGAACAGAACAAGGGGATACTACATGGTTTAAAATCAAGAAAGGTGTGCTTCAGGGTTGTATCCTTTCACCATACTTAACTCCTTCTTTATGCTGAGCAAATAATCTGAGAAACTGGATTATATATGAATATATGAAGAAGAACTCAGCATCAGAATTGGAGGAAGACTCATTAACAACCTGCAATATGCAGATGACACAACCTTACTTGCTGAAAGTGAAGAAGACTTGAAGTAGTTAATGATGAAGATCAGAGACTACAGCCTTCAGCTTGAATTACACCTCAACATAAAGAAAGCAAAAATCCTCACAACTGGACCAATAAGCAACAACAAGATAAATAGAGGAAAGATCAAAGTTATTAAGGATTTCATTTTACTTGAATCTACAATTAATGCCCATGGAAGCAGCAGTCAAGAAGTCAAAGGATGTATTGCATTGGGCAAATCTGCTACAAAAGACTTCTTTAAAATGTTAAGGAGTAAAGGTGTCACTTTGATAACTACAATGTGCCTGATCCAAGTCATGGTATTTTCAGTGCCTAATAAGCATGTGAGAGCTGGACAATGAATAAGGAAGACTGCAGAAGAATTGATGCATTTGAATTGTGGTGTTGGCTAAGAATACTGAATTTACTATGGATTGCTAGAAGAATGAACAAATCTCTCTTAGAGGAAATACAGCAAGAATGCTCCTGGATAAACCAGCAAGATGGTGGACTAGGCAGAAAGACTGCACAGACCCTCTTCAACAGAGAAAAGGGAAAACAATTAACACAGACACAGAAGATAATCCTGGACCCCTGAGCCTTGAAGAGAAGGATAGAGAAGTAGACTAAATAAACCCCAACTAGCAGAAGAATTTGCATGAAAATACCAAAAAAGGAGACAGACGGAGCTGCGGTCTGGCAGCAATCCTGAGTGATCCTGATGGCACAGATAGCTTAGAGATTCCCAAGTGGTGGTAGGACCTAAGAATTAACCAAAAAATCAGCCCTGCTAGCCAGGGACTGCATGGAGGATTGTGCACGGTGGCTGAGGAATACACGGAGAAGCTGAAGAGAAAGGTGGGCTGAGCTGTGGACTTTTGTCGGTCCAGAGGGCACTGCCATTTTAAAGGTTTAAAAAGAGGCTTGACTATTTTGGCTATTTAAAGAGACAGTGCTCTCTCAGATTCCTGGGGCTTAAAAACATGTTCTGCTTTCCAGCAACCCAAGGACACTCTGGGCCCGCAAGACTGAAAAGTTTTTTGACGGTTATTCAATTGTAATTTGTGTCTAACTGAGTGGGAGACAACAACAGTCCACATAAGACACAATTACAGCCACACCTCCTGCAACTTCACTTACTGAG
>NW_006921684.1:3745601-3766591 GCF_000298275.1 Orycteropus afer afer
AAACTGTGGTCAATGTCATGAGACAAAGTATATGTGAACTGCTGTATGGAATGTGAAATTGCTCTGCAAATCTTCACCCAAATCACAATTTAAAAAAAAAAAAAAGAATGCTCCTTAGAAGAGAGAAAAAAAAGAATGCTCCTTAGAAGAGAGAATGGCCAAACTTCATCTCTCGTACTTTGGTCACGTTGTCAGAAGGGACCATGGCTGCAATGATGGACTCAAGCATGGCAACAATTGTGAGGATGGCACAAGACTGGGCAGTGTTTTGTTCTGTGGTACATAGGGTTGTTATAAATCAGAACTGACTCAACAACACCTAACAATAACAACAGAGGTATGTTTGCTCATCAATCTAAAGTAACTATTTGAAAAACACATTTGAAAGTGCTTTAAAATGGGAGTTGACAAACTTTTTCTATAAAGGACCAATCAAGATACCATACCCACTGCCTTCAAGTGTATAAGAAAAAGTCGAACTGGCCCATAGAATTTCCAAGGGCAAAAATGGTGAGGAGGCCACATGTTCTGACCTCCTCTAATCTCACAAGAGGAAGACAGAATCACCATCAATAGCCCAAGGCCTATTACTGCAAGGTCAGACATGCTGCCTCCTTCCAGCCCTTTCTCCAACCGTTCCTCCCAAAGCACCTACCACCTTTCTCCTGGGCTCAATAATGCACTGCAGTGGCCACACAGAGCTCACAGATTATGGGGTTTATTAGGGAAGCACCACAGGCTACAATTCAAGTTCAGGAAAAATGCTCACTCTCTCTCCCAGCCCCCCGTTCCTCAGCCAACAGTCTCTCACAGTCTCTTTCCCAGCAGTGCTGGTCCCTTGGTGTCTCACTCAGCAATGCGTGTCTTTTGCATCTCTTTCCCAGCAACGCGTGTCTCAGGAGTGTGTGTCTCTTTCAGCAGCACATCTTCCTCAGCCAGCAGTCAGAGAGTTCTGCCTCCAGGAGTCCTCCTTTTGAGCTTGGCAGAGTGGCCAAACCAACCAATCATAACAACAGAAGTCTAAGCACCTGAGAGTGAGCCTCCCATAACATTGCGTTGTGCCACACCCAAGAGAAATAACCCAGGTGGATAACATTTACAATCAGGAGCTCCTCAGTTGCTCATTCCAGTACTGAGTTTACCAGGACTTATGGGTAAAAAAGCCATACTAAGTAATTTAGTACACTGCACCAAGACTGCAATCTTTACAGAAGCAGACTGCCACATCATTCTCCTGCGGAGGGGCTAGTGTGTTTGAACCACTGACCTTTAGGTTAGCAGCCAAGCCCTTAATCACTGTGCCACCAGGGCTCCTTCTGTAAAGGATCAGATAGTAAATATTTCAGGCTTTGCAGACCAAATGTGGTCTCTGTCTCATACCCTGCTGCTGCTGCTGCTGCTTTTAAACAACTCTTTACAAATGTGAAAATCACTCTTAGCTCACAGGCCATATAAAAACAGGCCCTGTGGCAGATTTGGCCTCTGGGCCATAATTTACTGACCCCTGCTTTAGAACTTAGCTTTCTTATTGATGGAACGTTTCTTCACTATCTCTCTTTTAATAAGTGAAGAAGGAAATAGGTCTTTCTTGGAGAACAAAAAAAATAAAGTCATACATTTGAATGTATGTGACCCTTGACCTGCTTTTGTCCATCATCATGGATTTGTGGCTGTAACTGCCCACTATTTGGAGCCATAGAATATAGCATAGTTTCAATAACAGTCCATAAGCTTTCTTTTCTTTCCTTTCTTTTTCCTTTTTCCAGCTGTGGTGGTTTTAAAAACACATCTACAAAATCTTTGACACTTTTTTATTTAAAAAGAAAAAAAAAAGTCTGTGTTCCCTTCCCTTGACCTTGGGTGGCCTTTGTGACTGCTCAACAAATGGAATGTGGCAGGGTTGACTCTGTCTGACTTCTGAGACAGGGTCATAGAAGGTGAGACAGCTCCCACCTCACTCAGTTTCTTTCAGGACACGTGTTTTTGGAGTCCTGGGCTTTCATTTGAAGCTGCCATAATGGGGGGAGAGAGAGAGAGAGAAAGAGGAGAGAGGAGAGAGGAGAGAGAGAGAGATATGTCTGAGGAACGCCAGCTGTTTCCACTTCTAGCTATCTAGCTATTTAAGTGTTTCCAGACCAGGTGCCATACATGTGATGTGAATGAGCAAACCATTAGATAATTCCAGTACCATCCACTGCAAATTTGGCTGCAAACTTATGAGAGACCCTGAGCAAGAACCATCTAGGTGAACCACAGAATCATGAGAAATAATAAAGTGGTGGTTGTTGCTCTGAGCCGTTACATTTTAGGATGATTTGTTACGTAGCAATAGATAACCATAACTTCTACCATATGGCAATGGCTTTGAAATTGAGCTGCAGGCTTAAATTGGAAGAACCTTGGAGAAATTAGTAACAAAATCCTGTTGGCCCTTCAGACTGTCAGTGAACACTCAAAGGAAAATGAGGAAAAAATTACTGAAAGCTAGAGGAAAAACTCTTGTTAGCAAACTGTTTCCTGTGGTAATGTAGAAAATACCAAATATAGTTAGTGATAGGATGGGTCAGCCTGAAGAGTTTTCCAAGCTAGAGATTGAAAATGTCAACCAGTGTCTTTTAGCTGTGTATCACACAATATAAATAGTGATAAGCTACAGAAGAGGTTACTGAGGAATTTAAAGGAAATATAAAGCAGTTGGGATTTGCTGGATTAGAGAATAGAATTTTTTCTGATTATCATTCTCTCCCAGCAGAATATCCACAAGATAAATAATATTCAGGATAAAGATCAAATTCACAGATGTCAGGAAAACTTCTCAGAGTAAAGATGAAGCTAAGGACTTGGCTGAAAACCTTTTATTAGGACTTCAGAAATATTTAAGGTGGTGCTTTTTGTATCTTGCAGAGACAAAAGACCAAGCTTACGAATCCTCTCCATTAAATAAGGAATTCTAAGAATCTCAAAGGCATTGATCCAGAGCAGCCTTACAGGTAGCCCATGGTAGACTAGAGTTGTGGATGTGGCTTTTGTCTAATGTACTAAACCACAGTACGATTCATAAGGAAGCCCATTAAAGTTTTTTTTTTTTTTTTTTAACTTTTTATTGTGATTTAGGTGAAATTTTACAGAGCAGATTGTTTTCCATTGAACAGTCCATACATATTTTATTTCGTGACACTGATTACAATTCCTACAATGTAACAGCTCTCTTCCCTGTTACCTTTTCCTTGTGTCCCTTCCTATGCATTCCTGCCCTCTGAGCTTTCTGGCTGCACAAATGCTGCCATTGTGATCTCCTGTGGTTTATTGTTCTAAGGAGTGTATCTCCCTGGTGTAAATTGTTCAGCTCATAGGTCTGTCTGTTGTTTGGCTGAGTTAAGCCATGGGAGTGAGTCCAATTACAGGCCTGAAGGATAACCTGGGGTCATAGGCTCAAGGGTTCCACCAGTCTCTATCCGACCAATAATCCTGGTCTTTTTTTTATGTTTTTCAGTTTTGTTCCATTTTTTCTTCCTCCCACTCTATCCAGGAACTTCAATTTTGATCCCTTTCTGAGAGGCATTAGTTAGCTGGGCACCATCTAATTCTTCTGGTTTTAGGATCATATAGGCTGAGGTTCCCAAGGTCCACAACTCTTTTGGAGTAATTGTTTCCATGGGTTTTTTATTTTCTTCACTCTTCTTTGCTCTGGATGAGGAGAGACCAATAGTTGCCTCCTAGATGGCCACTTGCAAGCTTTTAAGACCCCAGTCACCACTCACCAAAGCAGGATGTAGGACGTTTTTGTGTACTGTTGTTGTTGTTGTAATGTGCCGTCGAGTCAGACCTGACTCATAGCCAACCCTCCTTGGGTTTCCGAGGCAGTATCAGTATGGAAGTAGATTGCCCAACCTTGCTTGGTGTCTCCCATGACCATGGTCTCAATCCCACAGGCCCAAGTGACTCACTCCCTTAAGGTGTGGTTGTGGCTAAGAAGTTATACTAGCTTTGTGTAGCTCTATAATATATATGGATGAAACCCAGTAGGATTTAAAGCAAACTATCTCTGGTAGTGTAGTGCTTAAGGCACTTGACTGCTAACCAGAAGGCTGGCGGTTCAAACCCACCAGCCACTTCTCGGAAGGAAGGTTGGGCAATCTACTTCCGCAGTGATACTGCCTCAGAAACCCAAGGAGGGATCACTATGAGTCAGGTCTTACTTGATGGCACATAACAACAACAAAAACAACAGTAAATTAGTAGAAATACCAGCACCTTGAACATAGGAAACAAATATGGCTTCAAAATGAAAAGAGGCCTTTGGCCTTCCACAGCAGGAAGCAGGCTTATCAAATTATTCAATTTCAGACATAGCCTACGTTTTACAGAATAAACCAAAAACCAAATCCATTGTTGCTGAGGTGATTCTGACTCAGAGTGACCCTACAGGACAGAGTAGAACTGCCCTCTGTGGTTTTCAAGGCTATAAATCTTTATGGAAGTTGACTCGCATGTTGTTCTCCCATGGAGCAGCTGGTGGGTTCAAGTCACCCACCTTTCAGTTAACAGCTAAGTGCTTAACCACTGTACCACCAGGATCCTTATTTTATGGAATAGGATGGATAATTCAGATGGTGGAATTAAGTACTCAGAGATGGAGCTAACAGGTACAGAGAATTATCCCAGGCAGTAGAATTAAACCATTATTGAGGAATTGGCAACCTATACCCAGTTGGACTTTCTATGGACTATCAACTACTATTTGCCTCTTATTTTCTCCCTTTTTAATTGGGAGTGTCTATAGTGGTTATCCTATACCTTTCTTACCATAAATATTGGGTTTTCAGTCCGAGAAGAATGGTACTTGAGGAGCAATACTCAGGACCACACCAAAGAATTTTTATCCACATCCAAACTTGACTTAGTTGGCATGATCTTGGACCTTGAGTCTGAACCTTATGCCTTGATACGTGAGAATTTTGGAAGGTCTTGGGAGGAGGTGATTATATTTTGCTTGTGGAAAGAATATAAATAATTTATGACCTGAGGGCAGACTGGGGTGGTTTAAAATGTGTTTGCTAACACATGTGTTGACACCCATCCCAGAAAGAAGCGGTGTCTGTGTCCCTTCCCGTGAACCTACGTGGACCTTTATGATTGAATTCAATAGAAGTGACTCTATGAGATCTCTGAGGCTGCATAATAAAAGATAATACAACTTTCACTTGTTTCTTTCTCAAGACATGTGCCTTTGTAGCCCTGAGCTGCCATATAAGAAGACCATTTACCCCAAAGCCACCATACTGGAGAGACCACATGGAAAGACCACAGAGAGGTAGAAGTCCTGGATGTTTGAGTCTCAGCTCAGGAACCAAACATATGAGTAAGCAAGCCTTGAAATAATTCCAACACCAGTCACCATCTGATGAGAATCATGTGAAGAACTGAGTGAGAACCATCTAGTTGAGCTCACTCAACCTTCAGACGCATGAGAGAAAATAGAGTGGCTGTTGTTATTGTTATTGTTTTTACTGTGATTTGGGTGAAAGTTTACAGAGCAAATTGGTTTTCCATTAAACAATTAGGACACATTTTCTTTTGTGACATTCATTGCAATCTCCACAATGTAACAGCACTCTTCCCACTTCCTCCCTGTGTTTCCATTTCCCTTCATCAGTCTTTCCTATTCCTTCCTGCATTCTTAACTTTATCCTTGGGCAAATGTTGCCCTTTTCATCTTGTGTAGTTGATTGTTCTAATGAGTGCATACCTTCCTGGTATTAGTATCCACCTTATAGACCAGTCTATCATTTGGCTGAAAGTTGAAACATGGGACTTCAGTTCAGTTCCCAAATTGAAGGATGTCCAAGGGCCATAGTCTTCGGAGTTCCACCAGTCTTCATGAAACCAGTAAGCCTGGTCTTTTTTTCTTTTTTTATGATTTTGAGTTTTGTTCCACATTTTTCTCTCACTCTATCCAAGACCTCCTATTGTAATCTATTTCAGAGTGGTCAGAAATGGTAGCCAGGCACCATCTAGTTCCTCTGGTCTTAAAGTCATGGAGACTGGGGTTCACGTGGTCCATTAGTCCTCTGGATTAGTTGTTTCCTTGTGCTTTGATTTTCTTCACTCTTCTTTACTTTGGATATGGAGCGACAACTAGCTGCAACTTAGATGCTGATCACAAGCTTTTAAGACCCCAACTGCTACTCACCAAAGGGGATGTAGAACAATATTTTTGTGGACTGTGCTATGCCAGTTGACCTTAGAGTCTCCTGAAACTATGGTCCTGGGCCCCCATGCCCAGTACTCATTCCTTCAAAATGTTTGGTTATGACTAAGAAGTTTTCGTAATTTTGCCCCCTGTGTGCTCTACTATATCCATAGATATATTTGCAGCACACATAAATACACGGGTAGGAGTATCCTTTGTCAAACCTATATATATCTGTGAGTGTGGTCCCATTCTCTATCCCAACCCTGTTCAATGTGAGTGTCTATCTATGTATCCATTCATAGATTATTATTATTACTGTTATTGCAGGATTGTGTATACAATAGTATTCACCTTTGTTGCCTTTTACTCTTGTGTTCCTCCTGTGTCTTCCACTGTCTTGATCGTTCTGTGCTGACCTCCCCCTTTACCATGTTAATACCTGTCTACCCTCTAGTTAATGATTTACCCTCCCTTCCCCTGCCACCATCAGTAAACTTTAAAGAATGATTCTTTTTGTGTGTAAACTTTTTTGACTTTTAACAATAGTAGTGTCATACAATATTTGTCTTTTTGTGATTGACCAATTTCACTCAGCGTAATGTCCCCTAGGGTCATCCATGTTCTGAGGTGTTGTGCAGATTCATTGTTACTCTTTAACGTTACATAGTATTCCATTGTGTGTATGTACCACAGTTTGTTTATCCATTCATCTGTTGATGGGCACTTAGATTGTTTCCATCTTCTTGCTCTTGTAAATAATGCCGCAATAAACATGTTCTTGCCATGGCTTTTATTTCTCTAGGATATATACCTAGTAATGAGATTGCTGGATCATATGATATTTCTGTTTCCAATTTCTTAAGGAAATACCATACTTCTTTCCACAGTGGTTATATCATTTTACAGTCCCACCAGCAATGTATAAGGGTTTCAGTGTCTCCACACCCTCACCCTCATTTGTTGTTTTCTGTTTTTATGAGCTTTACTATTAATGCTGGGGTGAGAGGATATCTTATTCGTGTTCCGATTGCGCCTCCCTAATGGCTAATGATCACAAGCATTTCTTCATGTGTTTATTAGCTGTCTGGCTCTATTCTTTGGTGACATATCTATTCATGGCCTCTGCTCAATTTTGAATTGGATTGTTTGTCTTTTTGTTGTTGAGTGTTGAAATTTTCTATAAATTTTAGAGACTAATCCCTTGTCTGATATGTCCTTGCCAAATTATTTTCTCCCCATCTGTAGTTTCTCTTTTCACTCTTTTGGCAAAGCCTTTTGAGATCCATAAATGTCTAAGTTTTAGGAGGTCCCAGTCTCTTGTTTGTCTTCTGATGTTTACGTGTTTTTAGTTATGTTCCATAGTGTATTATGCCATGTATTAAAGCCCATAAGTTTGCCCCTATTTTGTCTTTGATGATCTTTATGATTTTAGGTTTTACATTTAGGTCTTTGATCCATCTTGAGTTAATTTTTGTACATGGTGTGAGATATGGATGCTGTTTCATTTTAGTCCAAATGGATACCCAGTTTCATCAGCACCATTTGTTAGAGACTATCTTATCTCCATTTAATGCGTTTCAGTCCTTTGTCAAAGATCAGCTGTCCATAGATGGGTGGATTTGCTTCTGGGTTCTCATATTAGTTCCATTGATCTATGTGTCTGTCATTGTACCAATACTAGGCTGTTTTGAATACTGTTGTTATATAGTAGATTTTGGGATCCTGGAGTGTGAGGCCTTTGACTCGGTTCTTCTTCTTTAGTAGTGCTTTGGTTATCTGGGGTATCTTTCCTTTCCATATGGTTGTTGTTGTTTTAAGCCACTAAATTTCTGTGGTAATTTATTACAAGTGTGGTAGTTAAGGTTGTATGTGAACTTGGCTGGGCCTGGTTCAGTAGCTGGGCAGCTGGGCAGCTAGATGTAGTTATTCCTCATGGTGAGATTGGTAATTAACTCCATGGTGGAATCTACTGGAGCAGCTGAGTAGCTGCTTTAGGGATGTGGGCTGTTGTTGTTGTTAGGAGCCATTAAGTCGTTTCTGACTCATAGTGACCCCATGCACAGCAGAACGAAACACTGCCCGATCCCACACCAGCTCCGTGATCCCTTCTATACTTGAGCCCATCATCACAGCCATCATGTCAATCCATCTTGTTGAAGGCCTCCCCCTCTTTCGTCAACCCTCCACCCTACCAAGCATGACATCCTTCTCCCGGGAATGGTCCCTTCTGACAACATGACCAAAATAGGTGAGATGAAGTCTGGCCATTCTTGCTTCCAAGGAGCATTCTGGCTGCACTTCCTCCAGGACAGATCTGTTAGTTCTTTTAATGGTCCATGGTACTTTCAGCATTCTTCGCCAGTGCCACGACTCAAAAGCATCAACTCTTCTTCGGTCTTCCTTATTCATTGTCCAGCTCTCACATGCATACCAGGCGATTGGAAATATCATGGCTTGTGTCAGGCGCACCTTAGTCCTCAAGGAGACATCCTTCCTCCTCAGCACTTGAAACAGTTCCTTCGTGGTTGACTTTCCCAATGCTACACGTCGTCTAATATCCTCACTGCTGCTTCCATTGGCATTGATTGTAGAACCAAGCAACGTGAATTCTTTGACAACCTCAATCTTCTCTCTATTTATTGTGATGCTGCTCATTGGTCCAGTTGTGAAGATTTTTGTTTTCTTTATATTGAGATGTAATCCATAGGGATGTGGGCTACTTCCCGTATATATGAAGCAACTTTGAGGAAGGTCTCTAGCTTATGGCACACTTGATCCCTTCATGTAGCCGAGTCATTGTTCACCAGGCTGCCATGTTGCTCTGCCAGTCTTGGGACTTTTTTCTGGACTTGAATTAGTGGCCTGCCATGTTGTTTGGTGATTTTGGGACTGTGCCTTTTCATTTGTCAACCTTGGGTTTGCCAGCTTCAGGAGCTAGCTGCCTGAGTGAAGAAAAGCCTCTAGCTTCAGTGGCCTGGAAGCAAGAGCCAGAGTTGAAGCCCAAGGTCAAGGGACCCCAGACCCTAGAACCTGGCACTTTGAACACAGACTTCTAGCCTCCAAAAACTGTAAAAATAAACTCCTGTTTGTTAAAGCCATTCCATTTGTGGTTTTTCTGTCAGAGCAGCACAGAGGTAACCAAAACACAGAGCAATAGATAATTAGAACCACCATTGTAGTTTAAAAAAATGTCAGAACTTTAAGTGTATTTGTTTTGTGTCCTGACACATTCCATAATTGATTCCTGGTCATGCAGCTATTGACAGGTACCCTGTCCTTCCATTCTTCCTGGCTGCCTGCCTGTCTCTCTCCCTCCTTCTTTTCTTTCTTTCTGTAACTCTTAAATCATATAATAAAAGACTGCAAAATTATATTTGAGTGTAGCTTGAATGACTAAATAAGCACAAAAATTCTCCTTCCTGAATTTCATATGTCAGCATATTCCAAGTACCTGGCATAAGGCCTACCAGGCACATAATTATATTTTTGTAACTGTTAGTTTCTTCTCTCATTCTTTTCCCCTGCCAGTGCCATTGTCTTTACCCATGCTATCCAGTGCCCTCTTGCTAGCATCTAGTTCATCAAGGCCCCCTATCCTTGCAGCCCCCAGACCCACCCAGGCTTCTCCACATGCTCCAGGAATTGTTCTGACTTTCTACTATCATCCACAGTCTGAACTCATCTACCTTATTTTTCCAAAAGCTTACAGAGTGACCAGATATCTAATATGAGTAATGCTAACGTTTATCAATGTAAAAACTCTATGATTGCAAAAGTAACCTGAGTGTTTATCTAGTGGAATGAGGAGAAATTTTCAAGCATTTTTGTGGGTCGCTTAAGTCAATTTTGGGTAAGGCCTTTCAAAGCATTACTCAAGTCATGATATGCATGTTCTTTTCTAATGGAGACTCAACATTTTTTAGGGATACAATGCTGAGTGCTGAAATCTGTCCAGACTCATCTCCATCTTATGGGCCATCTGTGCAGCTTTGAAGTCTAGGTCAAATGTATCTGTTATCTCCCTTTCTCCAGAATTTTTGTACAAATTTATGATTTAATTAAAAGGACTATCAATAGCAACATTGAAGGGGAAGTCCTAAAAGGAAAAAAATTTTTAAGGAGGACCAGAAAAAAGGAAAGCAATGTTACCAGAATTGTTTTGCCTTAGAAATTGTGTGCCTGTGTAACTCTATGAATCAATGAAAATGTGTACGTAAATACATTCTTTTACTTAACCAGTATTATCAGTATCACTACATATATCCCACTGATCGACCACTTTGCAGCAAGATAAATTAGAAAATACTCCTTATTCTGAAGGACGAGTTCCAGCAACTATGCAAGCAGTGTGTTCAGTTCTATGCAAAGAGTGTGTCGCCTGGGAAAATGTTCTGATCTGCCATACATTAGGAAAACTTTGTAAGATACTAGGCCAGGTCTCTTACTGCAATGCATATTATATACCCTTTAGATTTAGAACTCATCTCAATAAAATGGAATTCTAGTCTTTCCAAAAGCTTGAAACTTGCAGATTTGTTTTTAATTAGTGTTTTTAGTTATCTGGTTGATCAAATATTAAATCTGAGTTTATAGATACCTCCCCTCTGAGGCCAAGTTAAGTAATGGGACATCATGGTTTCCAAGTTTTGCTGAACAATGCTCTTTTCATGGCAAACAGTTTGCACAGCTTTTTCAGTTTTCTATGTAGTTGAGCTACTCCCTCATGCATGCATGTGCTCTAGTTTTTGTCCCCGCCCCCACCCCCATTTGCCTACTTTCTTCATTTCTTTTTAAATAATGGACAACTATCTTTGGGGAGAAGTGATATGGCACCAAAAACAAGAGGACAGATTCACAAGTGATATTCTGCTGACTTGTTATGAGACTCTAGTAAGGCACTAATCAGGAAATTGATGAAATTAACTCTTGTTAGGAAGATTGATGATTAAGGAGGCATGAACATAACCTGGTAACTTCAGGACCAAGGAATTCTTAAAAATTTCCATTGCCACCATTTCCTTATAGATATTAGATGATTCAGGGGTGCATTAGTCTTTTCAAAAGAGAGCAAGGGCTTTAAAGTCAGTTAGGTAGCCAAGGGGTTATTTCTTATCTCTGCTATTTAATAGTTTATAACTTCAGTTGAATTTCTTACTTTTATTGATCCTCAATTTCCTTGTGTGTGATACTTAACATATGAGGTGGTTCTGAGGATCCCAGATAACATACTTAAGGTGTCCAGGAAAGTTCTGGCACAAGATTGTTCCATAAATGGTAACTAGTTTAGTAGTCTCAGATGTCTCTTTCAAATGCTTAAAACACCCATATAATCTCAATCTTAATCTCTCTCTCTTTCATACACACCCAGAGCCACTATTTTAAACTCCTGAAATTGCATATCCATTCTATCATTTTAAGAGTGGGCTTTTGTAATAAAAAAAAATGGGCATGCCAACAAACATATGAAGAAATGCTCACGATTATTAGCTATTAGAGAGATGCAAATCAAAACAACAATGAGGTACCATCTTGCTCCAGCACTAGTAGCAAAGTTCAACAAGACAGAAAATAACAAATGCTGGCGAGGTTGTGGAGAGATTCAGACTCTCATACACTGCTGGTGGGACTGTCAAATGGTACAACCATTGTGGAAAGCAGTATGGCAATTCCTTCAAAAGTTGGAATTAGAAATACCATTTGACCCAGCCATTCCATTACTAAGTATATACCCTAAAGAAGTGAGAGCCATGACAAGAACAGATATATGCACACCCATGTTCATCGCAGCACTATTTACAATAGCCAAAAGATGGAATAAACTTAGGTGTTCATCAACTGAGGAATGGATAACCAAACTATGGTACATATAGACAATGGGATACTATGCAACGCTAAAGAATAATGTAGAATCTACAAAACACCGCATAACATGGATGAACTTGGAGGACATTATGCTGAGTGGAATAAGTCAATCACAAAAGGACAAATATTGTATTAATCTGTTATTGTAAAAGTCAAGGAAAGGTTTATCTATGGGAGGAAATTTTCTTTGTTGGTTACCAGGGGTGGGAGGAGAGGGAAGGGAATACTGTTAGATAGAGATAGTATTGATTTGGGTGATGAGAAGGGCAATGTACTAAATGTGAGTGACCAATATGGCAGCATTGAGGATGAGAAAGACATTGAGAGGCACATGGGAGGTAGAGACAACAAAGATGAATCCTTTTGCACATACAGTACTGCATTGTCAGTGAAGGCAAACATTGGTATACAGGTGAATAGATGGGTGGATAGGCTGAACTATTAGGTATGTCTATGAAGTGGGGAGTGTATCCAAGAACATATATAGGGTTGGCAGACAATGGTCCTATAAGTTTATGTGAATGATCAGAATTCCCAGGTGTATAGTAGAGCTGACAAGGGGTAAGGTTGTGATCACTGCTTGGTCACAGTCAGCTACCTAGAGGGATTGAGTAGTTGAACCTGTGGGCTTGGGACCACAGTTGCAGGGGACATCAAGCTCAATTGGCATAACATACTATACAAAACATTGCTCCACCTCCTACTTTGGCAAGTAGCGACTAGGATCTTAAAAGCTAGCAAGGTGCCGTCTAGATGCAACGATGGGTCTCTCCTTGTCCAGAGCAAAGAGGAATGAAGAAAACCAGAAAGTCATGGAAACAACTAGTCTAGTGACTGGTACACCATTCAATCTGCAGCCTATACGACTATGAGACCAGAAGAACTAGATGGTGCCCACTGTCATCCACTTGGAAGGGGATCTATGTAGGAGATCCTTGATAGAGAGGGAGAACAATGTGGACAAAACTCAAAATTATTTGGAGAAAAAAAAAGGGGCAGGAGGACCAGGTTTGCTGGTCCGATAGAGCCTGGTGGAACCACTGAGACTATGGCCCCTAGCTGCCTTTCAGGTCTGGCATTGAACCCACACCTGTGGTTTCCAGTCAAACAAAAGACAGGCATATGAGTTGGACATTTACCTCAAGTAGATACACTCCTTGGAGAGAACAATCATGGGAGAAAGAAGGGCTGCTTATGTTCAAGGAGACAGCTCAGGGGGCAGGAGTGCATGGAGGGATGGACACTAGGAAGAGGTAACTATGGGGAGGAAGTGGAAGGGGAGCTGTTGCATTGTGGTAAATTGTGGTCAGTGTCATGAGACAAAGTGTATGTGAACTGCTGTATGGACAGTGAAATTGCTCTGTAAATCTTCACCCAAATCACACACACACACAAAAAAAATATACAGGTCTTAGAATCTGATGGGTCTAGGTATGGATCCTAGTTTGGTTACTTTCTAACTACATAATCTTAGTCATTCATCTACTGTAAGCCTCAGTTTCTCCTTGGTAAAAAGAAAATACTTAAAACGGTACCCATATCAGAGTTGCTGTTAGGATGGTCATAGTAGATATACAGTCTGTAATGTAATTAGTACAAAGCCTGACACATAATAAATGCTCAATAAATAATGTTAAAAAAAAAAAAAGAAAAAAGAAAGAAATGGCCTTGGAAGCCAGTTTAAAAGAATATTCAGGAAATGACTCAGTAAAAGATAAAAGTTAGAAATGTATTATTTTCTTAAAAGATCATTCTTTGTTAATTTCAACTCTTTGCCTTTCATGCCTAATTGTGATACCTATCAATGTTGTCAAAGACAATAGCCAGTGCAAGTCCCTCCTTGTTGATTGAATTGTAGCCAATATGGGGCTGGAATGTCCCTGCTTGCTTGCTAACAATACCAACAGCAAGAGTGTAATACCACTCCTGGGATTGACAAATAAATGGCCAGTGGCCATTTTGCATGTTAGCCTTCATTTCTACAAGAAGTATAAAACAAATGGTCGGAGTGCCCTAAGAGTGTGGATCTGTATGTTGCTCCATCATTTGACTGCCAGACCCACTTTTTCCTGTCTTGCCTGCTTTCTAGGACAAGTATGCAAGACTGTTGAGAACTGTGCAGCACTGGTTAAGAAAAGGGTGGTGCCAAGTGACAGGCTGATAGTATGGTGTAGCCACTGCAGGAAGGCCCCTGTCTTTGCTGTATTTATATATATATATATTGTGACAAGTGCCTCTTTAGTCAAAAGCAATAGATCTCTTGTTTAAATGATAGATGGTTAGGATTGTTACTTATTTCCAGCAAACCCATAAGAGGAGAAATAAAACAATAACTGACATTCAGAGGTCTTCTCGGTTTTCAAGAATATTAGGTAAAAATTGACAGTGTAGCTTCAGCAAGGTTTCTGTGGTTGGAGAATAACAATTGAGCAAATATGTCCACATCCTAATCCCCAGAACCTGTGGCTTTGTTAGATTACATGGCAAAGGTGAATTAAAGTTGTAGACGGAATTAAGGTTGCTAATGAAATGACTTTAAAATGAAGAGATTGTCCTGGATTATCTGAGTGGGCCCAATGTAATTAGAAGGGTCCTTAAAAGAAAAAAGGGAGGCAGAAGAGTCAGAGACAGAGAGGGCAATGGGAGGAAAGAAGGACGATCAGAGGGATGTGATATGAGAAGGACTCGACCTGCCATTGTTGATTTGAAGATGAAGGAAGGGGGCCATCAGCTTAAGAAAGCAGGCGGCCTTTACAAGTACAAAAAGGCAAGAAAATGGATTCTCCCCTATAGCCTCCAGGGGAATGCTGTCCTGCCAATACCTTAATTTTAGACCAGTGACTAAACTTCTGACTTAGAGAAATGTAAGATAATAAATTAGTCTTGTTTTAAGCCATTGCGTTTGTGATAATTTGTTACACCAGCAATAGAAAGTTAATGCAGTATTTAACAGTGAACAACTAAATATCTAAAATCTATGAACCCAAATTTTACCTCTTTTCCCTTTCCAAATAAAGATGCTATTAACAGTGAAATGACAAAGCAAAGACAAAACCACAGCAAAGGCACTCATGTTGACTGCAGCACTATTTACAATAGCAAAAAGATGGAAACAACCTACGTGCCTGTTAGTGGAAGAATGGATGACCAAACTATGGTACATACCCGCAATGGAATGCTATGTAGTACTAAAGAATAATGTACAGTCTGCAAAACACCGCATAATATGAATGAACTTGAAGGACATTATGCTGAGTGAAATAAGTCAATCACAGAAGGGCAAATATAGTATTAGTTTGTTGTTGTGGAGGGTCAAGGAAAGGTTTATATATGGAAGGGAACTTTCTTTGTTGGTTGCTGGAGGTGGGAAGGGAGAAGAGGGAACATTGCATTGACCCATGTCACTTTAGTTTTGTGTATTTCACTGTACATTAATTATATTTCAATAAAATGCATTTAAAAAAACAAAACAAACCAACCACAGCAAAGGGCCTGTTTGCTGACTGGCTGCATTAACAGAGGTCTCTATTTGATTCCGATTTTGCTATTTAACATATACCCTGCCTTAGATTGGATGTTTCTTCTACCATTAACTAGGTATTCATGTTGCCTCAACTTCTGTTTTCATTTCCATTTTGTGTGTTGTGATCCCTTTTGTGGTAGTTAAGACTGTGTGTCAACTTGGCTGGACCTGGTTTTGAGTGGCTGGGCAGCTGGATGTAGTTATTCCCCACGAGACTAGTAGTCAACTCCTTGATGGAATCTACTAGAGCAGCTGAGTAACTGCCTTAGGGATGTAGTCTGCTTTCAGTATATAAAAATAAGTATTGAGAAAGGTCTCAGAGCTTTTTGGCATGCTTGGACCCTGCATGTAGCTGAGTCTTCATTTAGCAGCCTGCTATGTTTCCTGCTGATTTTGGGACTGTCTCTGGACTTGAACCAGTGGCCTGCAATGTTGTTTGGTGATCTTGAGATTGTACCATTTTTTTGTTGTTGTTGTTGACCTTGGGTTTGTCAGCCATAGCAGCCAGTAGCTGCCTGAGTGAAGAGACACCTCTAGCTCCAGTGGGCCGGGAGCAAGAGGCAAAACTGAAGCCCAAGGTCAAGGAGCCTTCATGCAGCCCCTAGAGCTGGCACTTTGAACTCAGACTTCTAGCCTCTTCAACTGTAAGACAACAAATCCCTGTTTACACCACCCACTTGTGGTATTTTTCTGGCAGAGCAGCACTAGAGAACCAAAACTTCCTTCTTCCTCATTTTGCTCTCCTTCCATTTCTCTAATTGTCTTCTCTTCAATTCTTGCTCCTCTACTTTGACAGAAACTAGCAATGGCCCAAGTTAGTAAGAAGATAATAGGCATTCCTGCCAACTCCCTCCCTTCTACATTACTCTTATAGAGTGCCTGGGGAAGGCTCTTGAGAGAAAGCTAGCGAACAAGAGGAGTGTATGGGAAAAAAGACACCAGGAAAACAGTTAAGTGTAGACACAGTCATGAAGTGGGTGACAGACAGATGCCACCCTATATTGTTGACTTACCTGTCACCATTTTCCTTGGAGAAGTTATTCCAGTGTATATAGTAGGACCCAGTTTAAATATTATTCCTGTGCTCTTGGGAGGACAGAGTAAGCTGCTTCTTTAAATTGTTAACTGCACGCTTAGAGCTCTTGGCAGAGTCCAGAATGTAGAGTTAAGTACTGCAAGTGTACCTAGCCCCTTCACCATCTGTGATCTGTACAAATTTAATATACTTTTTAAGACAATCAAACGTTTATTGAGCCTCCACAGTGTTTCTGGCAATGTGCCATCTGTAGGTAACAAACTGGGCAGCAAGCAGCAGGGGCAATGGAACTTGCTTCCTGGTGGGAAATGCTCTCTCTGGTCTCGTTATAAGCAGTTGGTATTTCCTTAGCAACCACATATAAGTTATTTACTGGAGGTGGTGTCCTACAGACATGAATTCATTTAATATAGAGAAGAAGAAGAAAATCTAAATTTCTCTCCCTGAAAAGTTGGCCAGTGACTAAAACAACTTCTTTCTTTGGAGTTAGGTAGATGTATACAGGATGGCACATAACAACAACAACAACATCCTGGATGTGAGGAATTCTGTTTTCCCCCTTACCTTTGATGTAATTTCCCAGGTTTTTCATATTGTGGTGGTGGCTTATGTGCTTCTCGGATGCTGGAAGTTATGCCACCAATATCTCAAAGTCCAGTAGGGTTCCCTGTGGGGAACATGTTTCAGTAGAGCTTCCAGACTAAGAAAAGGAAGAAAGTCCTGGCAATCTACTTCTGAAAATTACCCAGTGAAATCCCTATAAATCACAACAGAATATTGTCTATTTTGTTGCATGCTGTTGAGTCGATTTCTACTCATAGTGACCCTATAGAATGGAGTAGGACTGCCCCATGCAGTGTCCTAGCCTGTTCTCTTTATGAGAACAGATAAACAGATCTTTTCTCTCACAGAGCTGCTGGTGGGTTCAAACTTTTGATCCTTCAGTTGGCAGCCAAGCCCTTAACCATTGTGCCAACAGGCCTGGAAAATGAGCCCCATAGGTTGGAAGGCATTCAAAATACACAATGGTTGCAACAATTGATTCAAACATACCAAAGACTGGGAAGATGGCACAGCATCAGACAATGTTTCATTCTGTTGTACATGAAGTCACCATAAGTCTGAGTCAACTTTATGGCAACTAACAACAACAAGAAAATGCCTTGATCCACTTCAACATGTATTGTCATCTCACAAGTTTTATCAGATGACTTGATATTAGTCATAACAAAATCTTTTACAAGGACAGTATGACAACTTTAATACTCTATGCTGCTCTAGGCATACTCCCTGTCAGGGCTACATCTTCCTCCATTAAAGGTGTAGGAGGTGATTTTAAATGTCTGGAACAATCACCTAGATTGTTATAGCCCTCTAACTTGTCTTGCTGGTTTCTGTCTTTCCCTCCTCCTATCTTACTCAAGAACTTCTGGTTGAGGGATCATTCTAAAACAGCACTGATCACCTCTTTCACCTGAGTGAGATGTTTTCACAGCACCCTACACTTTCCCCATGTGTTGTTAGCATCACATGGAACTGCCGTTGCCTAACATCTGCATCTCCCACTAAATGCCCAGCTTAATGATGGCTGGCCCATGTCTGACTTGCATATTTTTTGTATATATAACACTTACCCTGGTGCTAAGTCGGTGTGAATGAAAGCCACCCTATTACCTAGGAACTTATAATAATTCCATTGCTTATCAGATCAGACCCAGACTCTTCATTTCTGCTTTCAACTCCTCTTATTCTTCTTATATATAATCTTTCAAATCTCCTGTTTACCCTCATTCTGGTTCTTGCATCTTCATGCTGTGGGTATTTCCCGTACCTGCCCATCTGTGCTAACTTGCCTCCAAAGATAGCTGTCATCAATTTCTTCTCTCTGGTATGCACATGCCACTCTCTCATTGAGAGAAGGAGTCTATTCCTCTCTTCCCTTGAATATGAGCTAGCATCTGACTGCTTTTGATAGAATATGGCAGAAGTGACACTATGCTAATTCTGGACCTAAACTTTAAGACGGGCAGAAATTTCCATTTTCTATCTCTTGGAAACTTGACCTGTCATTTAACTAGTCCAACCAACTCTTTCAGAGAGAGCCACCAAAAACAAACAAACAAAAAAAACCTCTCTGTCATTTAGTCAATCCTGACTCCTAGCAACCCCTCCTTGAGTTTCCAAGGCAGTATCTCTATGGAAGTAGATTGCCCAGTCTTCCTTTCAAGGAGTGGCTGGTGGGTTTGAACTACCAGCCTTCCAGTTAGCAGTCAAATGCCTTAGGCACTATGCCACCAGAGCTCCTTTCAGAGAGAGAGGGACTGTGAAAGAAGCTGAAATCCCAGATATATGAGTGAAAAAACTATCTTGGATATCCAGCCCAGGTGAGCCTTGAGATTTCTCTATTTCCAGCTGCTATCTGACTGAAACTACATGAGGGATGGCAAGCAGGACCACCCAGTTGAGTCCAGTTAACCCACAGAACCATAAGAGATAATAATACACCCTGATACATACATCTGTGATTTGGACATTGCATGAATACCATATCATAGTCTGGTCCTGCTTTTTCTTTAAGCATCCTGAATATGCCTTAGCATTGATTGTCCTGATGCTGAGAGGAACTCACTTTTGTGTTTATTTAGTCCTCAGTTCACATCATTAATAATTTCTCCACACCTAATAGAGGTCCTTCTTGCATTTTCATTAGCTTTGTAGCTTTCAGTGGAGCTAGATCTTTTGACAGCTTGGATAATTTTTTCTTTGTTTTTGAGGATTGTTGTGATTGTCAAATGCAATGTGCCAAAAAGAAAGCAATATCATTCACTGATTTTCCACCTTTGTGTTGTTTAGTAACTTTTTTTTAACTTTTATTGTAATATGAGAAATTTTACAAAGCAGATTCGTTTTACACTCAGTAGTTCATATGCATTTCATTTTGTGACACTAGTTATATTCACCGCAGTGTAACAGCTCTCCTCCCATTTCCTCCCTGTGGTTACCCTTTCCCTGTGTCCTTCTTGCCTATGCATTCCTGCCTCCCTACCTGCAAATGCCCTTCTTATCTTCCATGGTAGATTGTTCTAAGAAGTGTATCTCCTTGGTGTAGGTGTTCAGCTTGTAGCCCTGTCTATTATTTGGCTGAGAGTAGAGCCATAGGAGTGATTTAAATTCAAGGCCTGCAGGGTGACTCAGGGCTATGTTTTTGGGGTTTCACCATTCTTTATCAGACCAATAAGCCTAGTGTTTTTTTATGATTTTGAGTTTTGGTCCACCTTTTTCTCCAACTCTATCCAGGATCTCCCATTTTGATCTCTTTCCAAATGGTTAGCCTTGTAGTTGGGCACCATCAAGTTCTGGTTTCAAGGTCATATAGGCTGAGATTCTCATAGTCCATCAGGTCCTTTGGGCTAACTGTTTCCATGGGTTTTTGATTTTTCTCCACACTTTTTTGCTCTGGATGAGGAGAGACAAATAGTTTCATCTTACATGGCCACTTGCAAGCTTTTTTTTTTTAAATTAATTATTTTACAATTTATTCTCATAAAAGGTCCACTGCAAGATCTTTAGGAACAGGAGAGGAACTAAACATACCACAATTTAAAATTAATCATCTTAATGAACATAAGATTGTACATCTCCTCCTCCCAAAGAAGGAAATGATAATAAAGAGAAGTGAAGAATGCCTCCCTAAGCCTCTGAATGTCTTCCTCTATGTGCTCATGTCCCATGTTAAGGCTAAACTTTAAAAGTGTCCTCAAAGGGGAGAGAGTTCCGGCAAGATGGCGGACTAGGCAGAAAGACTGCACAGACCCTCTTCAACAAAGAAAAGGGAAACCAATTAACACAGAGACAGAAGATAATCTTGGACCTCTGAGCCTTGAAGGTAAGGATATAGAAGTGGACTATACCCCAACTAGCAGAAGAATTTGCATGAAAATACCAAAAAAAGGAGATATACAGAGCTGCGGTTTGGCAGCGATCCTGAGTGATCTTGATGGCATAGACAGCTTGGAGATTCCCGAGTGGTGGTAGGCCTAAGAATTAAACTAGAAATCACCCTGCTAGCCAGGGACTGCACGGAGGACTGTACACGGTGGCTAGGGAACAAACGGAGAAGGTGAAGAGAAAGGTGGGTTGAGCTGTGGGCTTTTGCTCCAGAGGGAGCTGCCATTTTGAAGGTTTAAAAAGCAGCTTGACTATTTTGGATATTTAAAGAGACAGCACTCTCGCAGATTCCTGGGGCTGAAGAACACGTTCTGCTTTCCAGCAACCCCAAGGACACTCAGGACCTGCAAGACTGAAAAGGCCAACGATAAAAAACCACCAAGAAGAGCCTGAATCCCCCTTGGCTGCTCTTCACAAACAGTTAA
>NW_006921684.1:3793462-3795295 GCF_000298275.1 Orycteropus afer afer
GGAAGACAGCTACCTGGCCAACTGACTGGAAGAGATCCATATTTGTACCCATTCCAAAGAAAGGTGATCCCACAGAATGTGGAAATTAGCGAACATTGCTGATGTCAGATGAATCTTGGCTCAAAGCAAAAAATACCAGAAAGATGTTTACTTGTGCTTTATTGACTATGCAAAAGTATTTGATTGTGTGGAGCATAACAAATTGTGGATAACATTGAGAAGAATGGGAATTCCAGAACACTTAAATATCCTCATGAGGAACCTGTACATAGACCAGGAGGCTGTCATTTGAACATAACAAGGGACACTGCATGGTTTAAAATCAAGAAGGGAGTGTGTCAGGGTTGTATCCTTTCACCATACTTATTCAATCTATATGCTGACCAAATAATCCAAGAAACTGGACTACATGAAGAACGTGGCATCAGGATTGGAGGAAGGCTCATTAACAATCTACAATATGCTGACGACACAACTTTGCTTGCTGAAAATGAGGATGACCTTGAGGCACTTACTGATGAAGATTGAAGAATACAGTCTGCAGTAGGGATTACATCTCAATATAAAGAAAACAACAACTGGACCTATGAGCAGCATCATGATAAATGGAGAAAAGATTGAAATTGTTAAAGAGTTCACATTGCTTGTTTCCACAATCGACACCAATTGAAGCAGCAGTCAGGACATTAGATGACACATAGCACTGGGCAAGTCGGCTGCAAGGGACGTTTTTCAAGTGCTGAGGAGCAAAGATGTCTCCTTGAGGACTAAGGTGTGCTTGACACAAGCCATGATATTTTCAATTGCTTCATATGCATGTGAGAGCTGGAAAATGAATAAGGAAGACCGAAGAAGAATTGATGCTTTTGAGATGTGGTGGTGTCAAAGAATGCTGAAGATACCATGGACTGCTGAAATCTGTCCTGGAGGAAGTGCAGCCAAAATGCTCCTTGGAAGTGAGAATGGCCACACTTTGTCTCACCTACTTTGGTCGTGTTGTCAGAAGGGACCATTCCCTGGAGACGGATGTCATGCTTGGTAAGGTGGAGGATCGATGAAGGAGGGGAAAGCCCTCAACGAGATGCATTGACACAGTGGGCCATGGGGTCAAGTATAGCAAGGATCATGGAGCTGGTGAGGGATCGGGCGGTGTTTCCTTCTGCTGTGCATAGGGTCGCTATGAGTCGGAGGTGACTCAGCGTCCCCTAACAGCAACAATGACAAGGAAACACCATACCATTTTCCACAGTGGTTGTACCATTTTACAGTCCCAACAACAGGTTTAATAATGTTTTGTTTCACTTCCAAGTCAATACTTCTCCTTTGCCTCTTGCTGCTGCTATCACTGGCACTGGTTTTACTGCATTTGGGAGCCATTATGCACTTCACAGTAATATTTTTGAAAGAAAATGAAGCAGCAATAGTGCTACAACACTCAAGAGATGTATAATACATGAGATCAGAAGCTGCTGCATAAGAATCTAAGCATATGCTGTTATATGGTAAACTTTTTCCATAGAAAATACAGTACAGTATAGACATAAACCAGTAATATAGGCATTTATTATTACTATCAAGACATGTGTATTATATATTTTATATGTTCTGTACCATTATACGACTGGCAGGGCAATCACTTTGTATACAAGAGACGTGAGATGCATGTGTTGTATGTGGGAAGCTGCTGCGTTCACTATATCTTGTTCTCCGACCAGGATTTCTGAACACTATTATAACCTTGGGAGCTCTGGTAGCATAGTGCCTAAGGCACTTGACTGCTAACCAGAAGGCTGGTGGTTCAAACCCACCAGCCACTCCTCGGAAGGAAGGTTG
>NW_006921684.1:3795410-3807673 GCF_000298275.1 Orycteropus afer afer
AACAACAACAACAACAATTATAACCTTATGGGGTCACAGACCTATATGCAATAGGATGTTGCCTGAACAGATATTACATGGTGCATGACTAGTTGTTTTAAGCCACTAAGTTTTGAGGTGGTATATTGTACAGCCCTGTTGTCCTTATTGTTGTTGTGTGCTGACAAATCAATTCTGACTCATAGTGACCCATTAAGACAGAATAAAACTGCCTCAAATGGTTTCCTAGGTTATAATATTTATGAGAAAGGAGGACTGGTGAAACAAATGGGTAAGCACTCAGCTGCTAACCGAAAGGATGGTGGTTTGAACCCACCAGCCACTCTGTGGGAGAAAGATGAAGCAGTCTGCTTCTAGGAAAGATTCAGAGCCTTGGAAACCCTATAGGGGCAGTTCTATTCTGCCCTATAGGGTCGCAGTTGTTGGCATCAACTCATCATCTTTATAAGAACATTTGCCAGGTCTTTTCTGTGGAGTGGCTGGGGCGTGCAAAGTCCCAACCTTCTAATTAGCAACTGAGCTCTTAACCCCTGTGCACCAGTGCTCCTTTTACACATACAGCCCTAGATATCCTGAACACCATCCTTAAAATTTCTAATTTCTGTAAAGCCTTGCCTTGCCAGTCTAGTTAATGTTGATCTCTCCCTTTAATTCCCAGAGAATTTATTGATTCACATTTTGTTATCCAACTATATACTTTATGCTTTCTAGTGTGCTAATCTCCACTCCATGAACGAATTGTATGATCTTTGAACTACTGAGCAGTGGAAATATATCTTTTGCAATACCTTCAACAAGACCTAGTACTGAACAAAATATAATAAATAAGCTATTGAACTAAAAGTATATTTCATCATTTTAGCTCTCTGCTAGCTATTTTAGCTTTGATTCTTCATTAAGGTATCTTTCTTTTTAAAATTTTTTATTGTTTTGTGTGAAAGTTTACAGAACAAATTCATTTTCCATATAATAGTTCATACACATTTGGTTTCATAACATTGACTGCAATTCGTCACAATGTAACAGCTCTCTTCTTACTTCCTCCTTGTTCTTACCTCTTCCTTGTGTCCTTCTTTCCTATGCATTCTGGCCCCCAAGCTATCTCCCTGTACAAATACTGCCCTTCTTTGCTCTCATGATTGATAGTTGTAAGGAGTGTATCCACCTGATGTAAACGTTCACCTTATATGCCTTTCTACTGTTTGGCTGGAAGCCATGGAAGTGAGTTCAATTCCAGACCTGAAGGGTAACTAGAGGCCTTAGTCTCAGGGGTCTCACCAGGCTCTATCAGACGAGTAAACCTGGTCTTTTTTTTTTTTTTTTTTTTTATGATTTTGAGTTTTGTTCTATATTGTTCTCCTACTCTAACCAGGGTCTCTTGCACTGATCCATTTCTGAGTGGTTGACAGTGGTAGCCAGGCATCATCTAGTTCTTCTGTTCTCATGGTCATATAGGCTGAGGATCACATGGTCTACTAGTCCCCTGGACTAATTGTTTCCATTCATCTTTGGTTTTCTTCATTCTTTGCTCTGGATGAGGAGAGATCCATTGTTGCATCTATATGGATGCTTGAAGCTTTAAAGACTCCAATTGCTACTCACCAAAGTAGGATGTAGAACAATACTTTTGTATAGTGTGTTATGCCCATTGAGCTTGATGTTCCCTGTAACCATGGTCCCAAGCCCACAGGTCCAACAATTTGTTCCATCAGGTGGTTGACTGTGCCTAAGAAATTATCATAACTTTGCCCCCTGCTAGTTCTAGTCATATAGACATTCTTTTCTTATTTTTTATTGTGATTTGAGTGAAAGTTTACAGAGCAAATTCACTTTCCATCCAACAGCTCACATACACTTTGTCTCATGACATTGACTGCAATTCCCACAATGTAACAGCTCCCCTCTCACTTCCTCCCCACAGTTACCTCTTCTCTGTGTCCTTCTCTCCCATGCATTCCTGCCCGCCCCCCTTCTCAGCTGTCTCCCTGTGCATACATAGCCCTTCTATTCTCCCATGATTGGTCTCTCCAAGGAGTGTATCTTCCTAATGGAAATGTTCACCTCATATGCCTGTCTTTTATTTGTCTGGAAGCCACAGGAGTGAGTTCAATTCTAGACCTAAAAGGCAGCTAGGGGCCATAGCCTCAGTGGTTCCATCGGGCTCTATCAGACCAGCAAACCTGGTCCCCCTTTTTTTTTTTGAGGTTTGTTCCACATTGTTCTCCCACTCTATCCAGGATCTCATATGGACATTCTTACAGCATATACAAATACAAATGTAGAAATATCATCTGCAAAACTTAAAGGTGGTCATGGGTATATTCCCTTTTGCCTAGACATCATGGTATCTTTTAGAACACACTTTGAACTCATGGACATAAAAAGCATGTGTGGCAGCAGATAGCTATAAGGACCTTTACATCTGAAGACAACATGTTATAGTGCAATAATTCTCAAAGTATGGTCCTGGTAACAATATCAGCATCATCTAAGATGCTAAAGTATGAGAACCATTCATGTAATGAAGAAAGCTTGGCTTAAAGATAAAAAAGCCTACTGTTTTTCAGTCCTGACATCACTAGTTATATGTCATTGAGAAAGTCACTTAACCTGAGTCTTTCTTCATCTGTAGTGTGGTCATTCCAACCCTGCCCACCTCCCAGGCATGGGAGGGTCAAGTGAGATAATGGTTATGACCCCATTGTGAAAACTTGTATAAATATAGGAAAGAAAGTCATAATTAGTGCCTGAGTGACTCTTCACTCACAAGATAGAATGGGACTGAGCATAGAGTAGGATGCTTTCATTTTAAATCCCCTTTTGTCCTGGCCTCAGTATTAATTCTATCTGATTTAGCAGGCCTGTGGTTTCATGGGTACATGAACAGTGGCTTCTGAATAATCACAAGTCAGAGGCCAGATTATCTATGTAGACGTCTCTTTCCCAGCAATGGCTGGCTTCAGAGTAATATTTAAGACCTGAGTAATTTCACAGCCACACAGCTGCAAAACCCTCCGTCCACTATTAAAATTAATCTTCTCAGTGGCCTCACTAATAAAGGTGAAAAACGAAGCTGGAGAGTATAAGCAGGCAAACCAAGTTTTAATTTAATATAAAAAGTATTTATTTAAAATCAAATCATACTCATTTGAGATATCAACTGGTATAGATAAATTCACAATATGGGGACTATTGTCCCCATAATTATAAACATGAAAGAATAAAGGGGCATTAAAGAGGAGTCAAATCGTATATTTGCTAAACTGGGTAGAGCAATGAAGGTGCTATGGGGTCCCAAGCAGCTGTGCATGGCTGAGTAGAGGATATCTCCATGGAAGAGATAAAAGTTTCCTTCCGAGAGTTCAGGATAATGCTGCCGAGCTCCCGTTCAGCAAGGCCCAAGGTAGCAAACCCCAAGGAAGCAAAAGAAGAAGCCTGGAATCCAAACAGGAACAAGCCCTAATGTGTAGAGTGAGCTCAGATCTATGAGACTGTTGTCCCAATTTGCTAAAAAACTCTTCACTTCATAGAATGTGAATATATGATTTGGGAACAGACCCCTGTCCTGGACCTGGGGCAGGCAGACCCAGGCTTTCTTAGTGTTTCATCTCCTAGCTCTTGACTTTGATTAGTGTTATGAGACTGGACAGGTCATTTCCTCTTTGTGGGTCTCGGTTTTCTCTGTTTGTAAATTGAGAGGGTTGAACTGTTAGGCTTTTCCATTTCTAAGATAAAGAAGATGAGTCTGGAGGTGGAAGTTGAAAGAAAGAGGCTGCTACCTTGAACAGTGGGAGGTAGTGGGGTCTGTGAGAGACTGTCCCTTTATATGAGTAGTCAGCAGTGTGCTGCAACATGTCTTATGCAGTGTATTCTGCATGTAGTTCTGTATACACCTTATTTACTCTGTGTGTACACCTCAAAATGGAGCAACTTAAAACACATTCATCATTATTAAAGCACATTTTATTATTTATTATTATCTTCTAAGGGACTGGAATCCAGGTGCATCTGGCCCTGGGTCTCTCACAGTGCTGCAGTCATCTCATTCACATGTTTGTTGGTAGGATTCAGCTTCCATGGGCTGTTGGACTGAGACCTCAGCTCCTCTTGGGCTTTTAGCTCTAGGCCTTCCTCATTTCCTTGTCACATAGGCCTCTTCATACAGCATCTCACAATATGGCAGCTTGTTTTATCAGAACAAGCAAGCAAGAGGGCAAAAGAGAGTGCCAGCAAGAAAGAGTGCCAGTAAGACCTAAGTCATAATCTTTTGTATTCTAAATTCTAGTCACTAAAATGGCACCCCATCACTTTTGCTATATCTATCCACCAGCCACTCCTTGGAAGGAAGGTTGGGCAATTTACTTCCGTAGTGATACTGCCTCAGAAACCCAAGAAGTAAGTGTTCGCTATGAGTCAGATCTGACTGGACAGCAGTGAGTTTGGTTTTGGTTTTGGATTCTTTAGAAGGTCCAGCCCATGCTTATGCACAGGGAGATAGCTCAGGGTGCAGAAGAGTATGAAGGGATGGACACTGGGAGGAGGTAACTATGGGGAGGAAGTGGGAGGGGAGCTGCTGCATTGTAAATTTTGGTCAATGACATGAGACAAAATATATGTGAACTGCTGTATGAAAAGTGAATTTACTCTGTAAATCTTCACCCAAATCCTAATAAAAAAAAAAAAAAAAAAGAAGGTCCAGCCCATACTTCAAGGAAAGGAATTTACACAAGCATGTCAATACTGGAGGGGGCATATCTTTGGAAACCAGGTCGCTAAAGGCTTTCTATCTCTGGGTCTCATTTTTATTTAGACGATGCTTCCTGCACTTGAAGTCAGGAGGTCAAGAAAGTTACATGGCTAGGAGATGCTGAATCTCCCCTTACGTGTGGGCTATGCTTGAGGATACCATCTTCTCAAATAGTTTATTTATTCTTTCATTAAGCAGCATTTATTAAATGTGCACTTACTGTACCAGGTGTGCTAGGGACTGGGAATATTAAGGAGACTATAGGTTTGTCTCTGTCCTTATGAGATGGGGGAGGATGGTGATGGTGGCAATGTTGACATACATGTAAATGAGACACAGCCCAAATCATGTTTTCAAAACCTGCCACTGAATGAGACCATCCTAGTTTTCAGTCTCATCTTTCCACATGTGGGTCAGATGCAATTATCATAAATTTAACTGAACTATTGAAGCATTATTGGTGGTTCACTGGTAGAAGTTTCGCCTCTCATGAGGGAGACCTAGGAGACTTCATGCATGGGCACTACCTGTCTGTCAGTGGAGGCTTACCTGTTGCTATGACACTAGACAGGTTTCAGTGGCACCTCCAGACTAAGATAGACCAGGAAGAAAGGCCTGGTGATGTACTTCTTGATAATCAGCCAGTGATAACTCTATGGATCACAACAGGCCAATCTGCAACCAGTCATGGAGATGGCACAGCCTGGGCAGTGCTGCATTCCACTGTGTGTGAGAGCACCACGAGTCAGAGCCAAATCGATGGCCGCTAACCACAAACTTTAAAGTTTTCTTCTTAGAATGTGCTTGTATTAATGATTACTCAAGTAGAAGCCCATTAAATACCTTATACATAATTATGTTCACTGCAGTATAGAAAATACAGATAAGTAAAAAGGAGAAAGTAAATCACCCACAATCTAGCTCATGGATAATAGCTATTAAAATTTCACTATAATTTCTTTCAATGCCTTGGGTTTTGTTTCCTTCTATAACTGCTTTGTGTTCTTGGTAGCCTATTGTGAACATTCTAAGTCACTCATCTCCTAGAACTTCAACATCTTTTGGAGAGATGGATATAATGTAAGCCATAATGGTATTTACGCTGTGAGTGAGCGTGCTTATTGAGGCATGCGTGCAGAAGCAATTACTAATGGTCTAACTCCACAAGTGGGGAGAAGGATCAATACCAACAGCCCAAGGGTGATTCCTATGAGGCAGAGGTCAGACATGCTTCTACCCTCTAAGCTCCTTACCAATTCTGACACCACCCATTCCTCTCATGGTACTCACTACTTCTCTGCTGGGTTTGATAATCTGTTGCAATGGCCACACAGAACTTACAGACCATACTTGCAATCTTCTGAGGTTCATTAGAGACGTCACAGTTCACAATCCAGGATCAGAAATGACTCAGGATACAGTTACTCAATCAGGATAGTCTCTTCTCAGCAGTGCCTACAAGTACACAGGCTTTTTCTCTGGCTCAACCTCTTGGCCCTCTAGTCCCTTGGTCTCTGCCCAATTTGGGCAAAAGCTCGTTTAGCTCTGCAGATACATGCCAGAGAGGCACCACTCTCCACCAGCAAGACTCCAGCCCAGAGGCACTCCACTTTCTCTCTCTGTGGTCTGGGAAGCCCACTGCTCTGTTTTGAGCCCGTCTCTTGGTTCTGCTCCCTCTGCTGCTGCTTCTCAACATCTCTGGTGCCACTGCTCTCTGTCTCCTGGATCGAGGAAGTTCAGTGCAGATATCTGAGAGCCAAAGGATATGCTCCACTCCTGGCTCTTCTTTCTTGACTGTAGTGAGATTCCCCCCATTCCCAACCCTGGGATGGCTCATTTTAAGGGCAGAATGGCAAAACTGACCAATCCCACATTAGGGTTACATACACCTTATTTGCATGGTCCCACCCCCACAAGGTGCTATGCACATTATTTACTTTGTTAACAAGCTGTCCAGTCCCCTGGTGAGCCACAAGCATCTCACATTGGCATAGTCTTACCCAGTCATCTGGTAGGAGTCACAAACATGGCACTGCACCCTTTAACTTTTGTTGATCTTTCCCTTTCATTCATTCTCTCTCTTTTTTAAAATCAAGCCAGTAGGCTTTTTCCTGTCTCTTCTGTCTACCTACCTTTCTTTTCCTCCTCTCCTTTATTGTTGTTTCCATCTATGACCTTCCATTCCATCATCCTTAGTGACCCAGGACACTGGTCAACACATGTGGAAAACATTCCATGACCCTTATAAACTCATAAACTCTCTCTCCTCTGAATTTCCACAGTATTCCCTTCATACCTCTATTATTGTACTATTTCACATGAGCATTACATGTTTAGTTGTCTGCTTCCTTTATTAGACAAGAAGCTTCTTACTCATCTCCACACTCCCTGAGATGTATAGAAGGGTTTCAGTAAAGTCTGCAAAATTAATAAATAAAAAATCAGCACCTCATCAGAACCACCCAGAGTTGCTATTCACAGGCACAATTTTGACCCATTGGGAAGTCCTTGGGTAGTAGACAGGTTTCTGACTTTGATATACAGACACCTTGATATATTTCTCAAGGCAGCCTCTCCAAAGGCTCAATTTCAAATCACGCAGAAAGGCATTGAACAATACTACCAAAAAAGGAAGGAGGTACTTTCAGGTAAGGTAGGAAGATGGGGAAATCTACTTCCGTAGTGATACTGCCTCAGAAACCCAAGGAGGGGTCGCTATGAGTTGGGTCCAACTCGACGGCACATAACAACAACAACAACAGGGAATGGGACAGATATAAGAGAATAACCCACCCACTGCTTTCAAGTCAGTTCTGACTCAGAGACCCTATAGGACAAAATAGAACTCTCCTATAGGGTTGCCACTCCTCAGAAGGAAGGTTGGGCAATCCTACTTCCGTAGTGATACTGCCTCGGAAACCCAAGGAGGGGTCGCTATGAGTCGGGGCCGACTCTATGGCACAAAACAACAACAACAACAATAGGGTTCCCAAGTCTATAAATCTTTAGGGAAACAGATTGCCACATCTTTGTCATGTAGAGAGGCTGGTGGATTCAAACAACTGACCTTTTGGTTAGCAGCCAAATGCTTAACCACTGTTCCACCAGGACTTGCATATAAGTATAGGGATCTTAGAAACCCTGTTTCCAATGGCATAAAATCCACAACTAAGGAAATGTGTATTCAGTAGACAAGATTAGCACCATTATATCTTAGTGAAAACTAGAACTGCTACAAAGACAAATAGTTTGTGCAGCTGATTGAAGCAGGGCTTCAAACCAGTTCAGTCTAGTTCAGTCATGGCTTGTGGAGCAACACTGGAATTTTTCGAATGTGACTGAATTGGAAAGCTAACCAGAATGGGAAAAAATATGGGTTGAAGCCCTGCTAGAAACTTAATCTCTCTCTAGAAAACAAGAACAGCATGTGCATTGCATAGCAAACAAATTTCTTGACCAGCTGAATTAAAAATAACAGTGCCCAGCTCAAAAATGGTGGCCAACTGTGCTGATTTGAATGTGTGTCACTCTCCACAGTCCTAGTAATAATCCAATCTGTTGCATCAGGCTCCTGAAAGGGCTCACCTCACTATGCATCTTCTGAGTCTCTTATTCTAGGGCTTCAATCCATAATTTTTCCTGTTCTGGTTAGGATTCTAGATAACCCAAAATTTAAAAATTTAGTCTCTTCAGTTGGTATGGTGATTCCTTAAAAAGTTGGAAATAGAAATATCATTTGATCCAGCAACCCATTACTAGGTATGTATCAAAGAAGTGAGAGGCAGGACATGAATACACACACCTGTGTTCATCACAGCACTATTCACAATAGAAAAGAGATGGGAATAATCAACTGAGGAATGGATAAACAAACTGTACATACACACAATGGAATACTATGCAACCCTAAAGAGTAATGTAAAATCTGCAAAACACCGCATGATGTGGATGAACTTGGAGGATATTATGCTGAGTGAAATTAGTCAATCACAGAAGGACAAATACTGTATTAGTCCACTATTATAAGAAGTCAAGGAAAGGTTTAGAAGGAAACTTTCTTTCTTGGTTACTAGGGATGGGAGGGGAGGGGAGGAAAGATTTCTAGATAGGTTGAAAAACTATATATACCTATACATATACATATACACATGTTGTTGTTGTTGTTATGTGCCGTCGAGTCGACCCAGACTCATAGCGACCCCTCCTTGGGTTTCCGAGGCAGTATCACTACGGAAGTAGGATTGCCCAACCTTCCTTCCGAGGAGTGGCTGGTGGGTTTGAACCACCAGCCTTCTGGTTAGCAGTCAAGTGCTTTAGCCACTATGCTACCAGAGCTCCTACATATATACATACATATGACCAAAAACTAACTCATAGTGACCCCCATTGGGTTTCTGAGGTGGTAAATCTTTACGGAAGTAGACTGCCAGTCTTCCTTCCCTGGAGTGGCTGGTGGGTTTGAGTCACCAACCCTCTGGTTAGCAGTCAAATGCCTTAGGCTACACCACCAGAGCTCCATATATATATACCAAAGATTATTAGCAGTTATCAGAGGGGTAAGAGGGAGACGGAAGGGGAAGCTTTTGTTTTGGAGGCACTGAGTTTATGCTAATGGTGGTGGGATATTTTGGAAAAGGATAGCAATAATGGTGGCACAACATGAAAAATGTCATTAATGTACCTGAGCTGTAAATGTGGAAGTTGTTATGTTGGCGAATGTCTTGCTGTGTATGTTTTCACCACAATAAAAGTGGGAAAAAAAAAATCAGTCTCTTCCAGTTTTGCTTCACTGGCCATGACTGAACCAGTTTGAACAGGTTCGAAGCCCCAAACTGGAGTAAGACAAGAGAAATATATAGATATTTTTTTTCTTCCTTTGAGGGGAACAGTGAATTCTGTAGTCAGAGCTCTGGTAGCATAGTGCCTGAGGCATTTGACTGCTAACCAGAAGGCTGGTGATTCAAACTCACCAGCCACTCCTTGGAAGGAAGGTTGGGCAATCTACTTCCATAGAGATACCACCTCGGAAACCCAAGGAGGGGTCGCCATGAGTCTGATATGACAGCAGTGGTTAGTCCTGATACTCAAGAAAGAGTTGTTCAGAGGGAGGAAGAGATTTGGAGGCTAAAGAAGGGAGGAAGAGAAGCATCACTGAGTGGACAGAGAGGGAGCTGCTCAGTGAGCAAAGAAATGCAAATGGACTGAGCTGGTTTTTGTTGTGATGACTGATGAGTTTTCTACAGGGTCAAGTGCAGCCCAGCAGGTTAAGGGGGAGGGGCAGAACTGGACCACTGTGCCAGATTCAGGGAATGCTGCCAGTTAGCTGCCAGCTTGTCTATCTGTAGAGAAAAATTCCAGCAGCATTCATGTTGGAGAGCTGGGGAGATGGCACTCAGTATTCCAATTTCATTTCTGTGACCATGTCATATTAGTAGAGGAGGCTTATTTTAAACTAAAATCAATTATACTAGGATTTCAGAGTTTAGTTCTCGTTTATGGTTTTTGGCTTCCGCTGCAATCACTGTGGCTAAAATCAGATGAGTTTAAGGAAACACAGTTTTACATTAGTTCCTTTAAAAGCAAATTAGAGGAGACACTTGACTACTAATGTTTCTTTGTAAGGGAGTGAAATTTCTCACACCATGTAAAGATTTAAGTTTCACAAAGAAGTGAGACACAGCTTGAACTCATACATCTAGGATGCTAATCAGGCATTAATTATACAGGGTTGGGTAGCTCCGGTTATCTCCTTTATGGTTTGTGTTCCATCCATGGCTAGCAAGATTTTTTTGTCCTTTTCTCCTTGACCAAGTCCTCTTCATCCTTTGTGACCCAATGCAGTGGTCAACACATGTGGAAAACCTTCCCTGGCCCTTAACCAGCTGCTGCTGAGATTGCTTCCAACTCATGGCAACCGATATGTGTGAGTAGAACTGCATTCCACAGGGTCTTCAAAGGCTGATTTTTTTGGAAGTGGATCACCAGGTATTTCTTCTGAGGCACCTCTTGGTGGACTTGAACATCCAACCTTTAGGTTAGCAGCCAAGCACTTCAGTGATTTGCACTACACAGAGACTCCTCCCTGACCCTTGTTGTTGTTGTTGTTATGTGCCGTCGAGTCGGCCCCGACTCATAGCGACCCCTCCTTGGGTTTCCGAGGCAGTATCACTACGGAAGTAGGATTGCCCAACCTTCCTTCCGAGGAGTGGCTGGTGGGTTTGAACCGCCAGCCTTCTGGTTAGCAGTCAAGTGACTTAACCACTATGCTACCAGAGCTCCCTGACCCTTACAGACTCTTAAATGCTCTCTCCTCTGAATTTCCACAGTGCTCACTTCCTACTTCTATTACTGTACTTCTCTTGGGTGGGTGTCCCACATTTAAACAGCTGAACATTGGACCTCTGTGGTGTGTGCACATGATCTGGCTTATAGCCCAAACAAGTTTCCACCCTAGGCCTCTAAATCCATTTTTGTTGTTCTAGAAGGTAATCCTTACCTTCCGCTCCACTTTGCTTTTGTAATAGGACTAAACAAGCCACCGTTTTTTCTACTCAAACTGCGTTTGATAAGACTAGTCAGCGATGACAAGCAGCCCTCATTCCCTACTGAGCCAATTCCACCCAGCAGGATTGCACTTGCCCACCTTGATAGGGGGCAGGACAATTACTGATCTCCTTCTAGACCTGCTTCAAAGCTTCCTGTAACCTGGCAGTGAATGAAATGCACAACCTTCCGACTCTGACATTTAAGGCAACCACTCATCGGTTCAGGCAGCAAAATAAATTGGTACTCAGCTGCTCCCAGTCTATTTTTCTGGTTATAGCTATAAATAAAAGAAATGATTGTACCACCGCATGTGTGACACCAACCTGCCCCCTCCCCCAAGCAATCATGTTCTCTCGTGCACTCTCTGGCTTTGTTCTTGTCCCCCTGAGGAACAGAGTGTTAAGAATTATATTTGGAGGCTGTCTAGTGCTGTGTGTCTATTTTGAGTTCTACACACAAATAAATATAATAAATGAATAGGTGTACATTTAAATTATATACCCACCTCTACTCAATTTGTAATTCATTCATATGAAAATACTTTCCGCTAAATATAACTCCCACAGTATTCTTATTTGACCCTTTTATTCATGAGACTAAGTTTCATCACTCAATGGTGACATGTAAGTGATGGTTACTACAGTAACACAGATTAATGATGTTATGAAGCATGGTGTATTGGTGTGCTTATCTAGTTATTTATATATTCCATAAATACTAGTTACAACATCTGAAGAGAACTCACAAGGCAAGAGATTTTCCCCCACACAAATGATTGTGGAATACAACATTTTCAAAACCATGATCTAATATTTACTTGCTCCATTGTTCCCTCAAATTCTTTCCTATGAAAGCCATAAATGTTGCATTCTTTCCCCAAAAAAGTCAAGCATTAAAAATAAAAATAAGAAAACACTTTCTTGCTCATTCCCACCTTCAAGCCTGATGTCTTTGGTCTGTGCAAACACCC
>NW_006921684.1:3807773-3818055 GCF_000298275.1 Orycteropus afer afer
AAACCTAAGTGATCTTCACTCCCTTTCAAACTAAAATTCTTCATGCTAGCACATTCTGTCAAACTCCTAGACTTTTTTAAGCAATGCATTAGTGTTTCAGTTTGGGCAAAAAGCTTAACCTTTGCCAGCCCCAAACTGACTGTACACATAGGCTGTTGCCAAGTTTATTTCCCTCTGTCAAGAGGCTGCTTGCTGCTGGCTCTGATCTAAATTAATAAGGCCAATCAGAAATGCACGAAGCCTGGGACGGCCAATCATTCTTCTGGAAGCTTTTGCCATTTCCTCTGGAGTCAGATAAATCACATTAAAGCTATTACATCCATGACCATAAATTAGGGGCCCTGGTGATCCCATCCCTCCCGAGGACATCATCTCAGACTAAGATTATTCTAGCTGCTCTGCGCACGCCTCCTCCCAGAGAGGCCGGGCGCTGGGACCCCACGCAGGTCTTGGGGTGACAGGCCAGGTCCGAGGAGGGTTGTTTGTATTAAATATCGGAGCCGGACCAGCGCCGCTTCTACTGCGAATTCATGTGTCTACTGCACCCAGCAGTTGACGCCCGCGCTGCACGGAGATTGCCTCTGTTCCCCAGGTGCGGGGACTCCATCTGCGCGGCTGGGCCAGACTATTTACAGCCGAGGTTAGCCCAGTGATTGCTGGGATGGAAAACTCATTTCTCAGCCTGGCTTTTATTTACACTCTTATTAAAGAGCCTTTGACTCACGTTGGAATGGCAGCGAGTGGCTGCGGCGCGCGCTTGGCACAGCGCCAGGGCAGCGAGATGGCTCTCCCGCGCCGCCACCACATCTCCGAGACTAGTGAAGGTCGCGGGGGGCCGGGCCAGGGACAAAGAAAGGCGCGGCCGCATCCCGGCACCGGGTGCTGTGGCGAGGAAGGAAACTCATCGTTTCATCACATTGGAAAAGTTCAATTTCTTTGCTTTCTCTTTGGTGTTAGCTCGTTCAACCCGCACCCTTCTGCGCCAACCCACCCTTCCCCTTTTGTCAAGCCACACTCTTTGTAAACATTCAATGTAAGAAAACTAGATAGCGTAAACGGTTAAAGCTGTACTATAAAGAAAAGGTTGGTGGTTGGAACCCACCCAGAGGCGGCTCTAGGACGGCCTAGTGATCTGCCTCCAAAAGGTCACAACCTTGGGAACCACGTGGAGCAGTTCTACTTTGACATACATGGGCTCACCGTGAGTCGACTCCCAGGCAACCAACAGCAGCAACATCAACAATAATAGAGTGATGTCTTTAACCTACACCTCAAACACTAGATGAAGAGCTAATACCCTCTCAGACCCACCCTGGACAGTGAACCCCTATCTAAAAACCTAGCTAACGATTCAGTCCCCGTCCCCGACAGGCTCAGCAGTAACTACCCCTGGGAGGCAAACTTCCCGGCTGTTCTTTCTGTTGGCATCGCGTCAAACCCGAGCAGGCCCTCGTGTGTGCGTGTGAGCCTGCATGTCTTGAAAATCCTCCAGCAGCCTCGGCACATCTGGGGCTACTAAACGTGCATATTCTATGGCCGAGAGCCATAAAACCGGGTCAGCTGTGTGGAGACAGTGAATGTGTTCTTGATGGCTGACTCCGCCTGAGAATTCACTAAAACGAAGATGTGGCCCTCTCCTGACTCTTGTGCAAAAAGGATTTTGTAACATTGAGCCAGTTTGTTGTCCTAAAAAAGACAAAAGAAACGGGGAGAAGTCTTGGGGGGTGGAGGTGGATTTTGAGGGGCTTGTAGGATTTCTCTGCAAATCGGTATTTGTTTCTTGTTTCCTACCCTACTTCCTTCCCTGGTTTCCTCCATGTCTAGAGGAGCAGATAATACTAGCTTCATGTTCCTTTCTTCTGGGTATGGTCCCTCTTAGTTGAGCATGCTCTCCATCACTTTCTGGGTCTTGTGCCCATCTGGTGACCTCTCTCTTCCCCCTTTCCCTTCTAGAAAAGAGGGATTTATGCCACTCCTCGGAAGGAAGGTTGGGCAATCCTACTTCCGTAGTGATACTGCCTAGGAAACCCAAGGAGGGGTCGCTATGAGTCGGGGCCAACTCGACGGCACATAACAACAACAACAACAACCTTTCTTTCCCCTTAGAAATGCCCTTTTTGCCTTTCCTGATATCTCAGGGGCACAGTCACAATCCTGCACAGCTGCAGGGGCTTCTGGGGTGGGGTGACACTGACTGGGAAGAGGACATCAGAGCTTAACTGTTCTACCAAAGGGCCAGCCCCACAGACCCCCAGGACTCCTGCCTCAGAGAGGAACTAAGGAAGCTTGCCCAGAACCTTTTTGTGGCCCTCCTTCCTTGTCCATGACTCAGGGACTCTTTCTGCAGGGATGGCTTTTTAATGGCACTTTTGTTTTTCTGCTCCAGGTGATCTTGTTTTGTAAGCAAGAACCTACTACACAGTGACATCTCTCTGCTGATAGTTTTATTTAACCCCTCCTGTTTAATTTTCATTGCCCTGTGTAGAATTTCCACTTAAAACACAGAACACCTGTTTAGATTTAAAATTCAGATAAATAGGGAACAGGTTTTATTTTAGTATAAATATGTTCCAAATATTGCATGGACATACTTACGTTGAAAACCTCTTCTGTTTACCCAAAAATCAATAAATTGGCCTCTCATATATATAATTTTCTTTCTTCTTTTCTTTTCTTTTTTTTCTACATCTGGCAACACTAGTTCAGGGAAGTGTGTCCTTAATATTTTTACACAGTCATTCTCACATTAGAATCACCTGGAGAACGTTTTTAAAATATCATGCCTGGATCCCTCCCTGGAGGATTCATTCTGATTTAATTGGTCTGAGGGGGTCCTGATTGACAGGATATTCTTGAATATTTTATTGTGGTTTGGGTCAAAAGTTTACAGAGCAAATTAATTTCCAATTTAATAATTTATATATATTTTGTTTCCTAACATTAATCACAATCCCTCAATTATAACAGAACTCCTCACTTGCTTCCTGGGTTCTTTGTTTCCATTTGTCCCTTTTTCCTGACCCTTTTTGCTTTCTGAACTTTGTTTTTGGACAAATTCTGCCTTTTTGGCCTTGTATGGTTGATTATTCTTGACAGAATTTCTTTTGATGCTCCTAGGTGATTATATTGTGCATCCAGGGTATGGAACTACTGCAGGAAGAGACAGGCATTAATTAATTAAATGCTCATAGCTGCTGAACTGTTAGATTCGGAGAAGGAGATCATGCTGGGTAAAATAGAGAGTCAGTGAAAAAAGGGAAGACCTTCAATGACATGGATTGACATAATGTCTACCACGATGGGCTCAAGCATATCAACAACTGTGAGAATGGTGCAGTACTGGGAAGTATTTTGTTCTCTTGTGCATAGGGTCGCTATGATGCTGATGGCATCTAACAACAACAACGTGGTTGCTGTAAGTCAGAATCCACTCAACTGCAATGGGATTAGTTTGATTTTAAGCATGAATTCCTTAGGTTCACTTCTGCTAAAACAAAAAATGTTATCATTCTTCTCATTGCTGAGCCTAGAGGCAAAGGTCAAGTGTTGTTGTTGTCATGTGCCACCGAGTTGGACCCAACTCATAGAGACCCCTCCTTGGGTTTCCAAGGCAGTATTCCTATGGAAGTACGTTGCCCAACCTTTCAGAAAATGCCCTGCTAGTTGTGAAATGATTTTCTTATTTCAGGTCAACAACAACAAAAAAGCCAAACCCATTGCTATTGAGTCTATTCTGACTAAGCCCATGAAGAGAAATGTTAAGAGCTGTAATACTGATACCATTGTAGCAAATAACTCTCCATCTCAACACTTGAGGTTTTGTAATAAATAATGCAGCTGGGCATCCTGGTAAAAAGACTTACCTTTTACCATTACTTTCATTACTAGTCAGGGCTCAAGAATATAGGATCTGTTTCAAGTACACTTCCAGTTCAAGAGGAATTTTAACATAATTTTGACTACTTCTCCCAGGCTCTTGAATATCTGTCCTTCTTCAACTATTAATTGGTAGTCTGGAGAGCTAAAACTATCCTATGGCTCACTTGTTACTGAAAAATTCATAGAAAGCTCAGGTACTGTGGTTTAATTGCCCTGAGGTGGCACTCTGTTTATTCTGCTTGGGTAAATGCCTTGTAGTTGAGCCTGGTACTACCCTGTGCCAGGGTTTATGCCAACATAAACCCTGACAGTAAGGGCTAAGGAGATGTTGGCATAGAGATCCAGCCAAACTAGAGTAAGTGGGGAATAACATGTCTACGACAGAAACACATTTTATAGAATACAGTGTTAGTGGATCAGCAGATGACACGACTTGGTTAGCAGACAGATCAGGGCAAGGGGATTTGGTGAAGAAAGGTTTTGCTGAAAATACCATCCAAAGAAGTGTAGTGATGGAGATTTTATGACTACTGTTTATTATCTAGGAGTTCTGGTGGCTTAGTGGCTAAAGCATTTGACTGCTAACCAGAAGCCTGGCAGTTCAAACCCACCAGCCACTCCTCAGAAGGATGGTTGGGCAATCTACTTCCATAGTGATACCACCTCAGAAACCCAAAAAGGGGTCGCCATGAGTCGGATTGGACTTCATGGCAGTGCACTGCATTGCATTTTTTTATTATCTAATAAGTTCCGGGAAACTGCTACAGTGGGAATAGCTGGGTGTAGACTATAAGCTTTGGATTTGAAATCTTGGCTTTGGTATTGGTTGGCGCTGTGTTTTTGGGCAAACTACTTAATCTACCTGAACTTTTATTTCCTCATCTGGATAAGCACTTCTGGCATGTTGGAGTAAAGAGCTCTGAAATTGCACTCCTCCCTCCAGCCACTCCTGGGAAGGAAGGTTAGGCAATCTACTTCTGTAGTAATACTGCCTCGAAAACCCAAGGAGGGGTCACTATGAGTCAGATCTGACTCCACAGCAGTGCGTTTGGTTTGGTTTTTATATAAGCAAAGAGAACACTGGCAAAAATGGTCAAAGTAAACTTTTTCAGACATCTGGAAATTGACCAAAGACTTGCAATAATCCAAGGAGTGTTTATTAACAACAATAATAAGGCTGAATCTCAATAAGGACAGGGAGTTTTGTAGCATTTTAACTTGCCATGTTTCTTTCCCTCCTCTCCACATCCATGGGAGCCTTGAACAGCTCATAATCACAGTAGGTCTGAAAATCAGTAGCCTAGTAGTCATTAAATACACCACTGCCACTGAGTCAATTCCAGCTCATAGCAACCTCCACTGGGTTCCCAAAGTGCTAAACCTTTACAGAAGTAGATTACCCCATCTTCATTCTGCAGAGCAGCAGGTAGGTTTGAACTGCCAACCTTCTGGTTAGCGGTCAATTGTGTTAAGCACTACAGCATCAGCACTCCTTTAGCAGTCATTAGAGGGGGCATAAGAAGTTTGCAGCTCCCTAAAAAGCCCCATTCCTAGAATATTGACATTTGGTGATAAGTCTGGTACTTCCCCAGAAAGGTCTCATTCTAGGGACTAGTCTTTATTTGACTGCTGTGTGTGAACAGCCCTATTTACCAGGGGATTTGTTGAAAACAATCAGGGACAATTGTTTAACATTGCAGCTGCCTGAGGCAGTGGTATTATTTGAGGCTAATGAAAGTTATGAACTGAATTGTGTCCCTCAAAAGATATAATGAAGCCTACCCATGTATCTGTGAATGTGACCTTGCTTGTAGAAATAGGATTTTTCCTGCAGATCTTATCAGTTAGATTAATGATGTCATCTCAGAGCATGGTAGTCCTAATCCTATATGACTAAAGTCTTATAAAAGAGGGCAGACATAGAAACAGTCACATACAGCACAAGACAGCAAATGATTATCCATCTACAAGCCAAGGAACTCCAAGAAACAGATGGGGCTACAGAAGTAGATTTCTTAGGGTGTTTATTTTTCTTAATTCTTTTTTATTTTATTTTTTTCTGTTCCTCAGACTGGATAATTTCAGCTGACCTGAGATGATTTTCACATTTGGTGATTTCTCTCTTCCACCAATTCAAATATACACTGTGGCTTCCCTTACAGCTAACAGAAAGAGCGCATAGCCCTGCCAACATCCTGAATTTATAGCCAACAGAACTGTGAAAAAATAATTTTCTATTATTTAAAGCCACACATTTTGTGGTGTTTTGTTATGGTAGCTCTAGGAGAATAAGGGGAGCTCTGGTAGCGTAGTGCCTAAGGCACTTGACTGCTAACCAGAAGGCTGGTGGTTCAAACCCACCAGCCACTCCTCAGAAGGAAGATGGGGCAATATACTTCCGTAGCGATACTGCCTCGGAAACCCAAGGAGGGGTCGCTATGATTCGAGTCTGACTCAATGGCACATAACAACAACAACAACAACAACAACAGAAAAATAAGATAGAGGATGACCAAAAAGCTGAAAAAAGAGAAAATTGGGGAATGAGAAGTCAAGAAGGCTTTGAAAAGTAATGACAAGTTACTGGGGATCTAGAAGCACTTGTTCATGTTCAGGGAAATGCACATACCTAAGAAAGATCAGGGAAGCTCTAATTTCTCACCTCTGACTGACCTTATGGCTCTGCAAAAGAAGGTAGTGAAGGCTGAGGCAGAGTTGTAAATTGCCAGCTGGAGCATGGAAGGTGTGCTCCAATACACACAAACAGCCACTTGGCACAGGCTGAGAAACTTATTGGGTCAAGGCATTTAAGGAAATCTCTGTTCAACCATTATCTGATCACTAAGTGAACTGAGCAGAGACTTCAGTGATCACACATGACAAAGAATACAAACTTCACTGAATTAGTTTTTTAAAAAAGTCACTAAACAATGAAATATGACCACCACAACAAAACAAATCCTGGGATGGGGAGAATCTGATTTCCAAGGCTACCATATCATATTATTGTAAATGCCCAGTTTTCAATAAAAAATCACGAGACATGCAAAGAAACAGAAAATACAGTTTATACATAAGAAGAAAAGTCTTTAATAGCAACCATACCTGAGGAAGCCCAGATGTTCACCTTAGTACACAAATATTTTAAGTATGTTTAAATACTAAAGGGAGTCATGTCTAAAGAATTAATGAAAAATTCAGTAGAGAATTTCAGTGCAATATTGAATTGGTAGAAGAAAAAAATCAGCAAATGTGAAGATCACCTCAGGTCAGCTAAAATTATCCAGTCTGAGGAATAGAAAAAAAAGAAAAAAGAATTAATAAAAATAAATGCCCTAAGAAATCTGTGGAATACTGGCAAGTGTACCAACGTGCATGTAATGGGAGTCCTACAAGGAGCAGAAAGGGATAAAAGGAATGTCTGAAGAAATAGTGACCAAAAACTTCTAAAATTTGAGGTAAAACATTATCTTACTTATCCAAGAAGCACAACAAACACCAAGTAGGATAAACTCAAAAACAGATCCACACTTAGACACATCATAATAAACTCATGGAAACCAAAGCCAAAGAGAGACTCTTGAAAGCAGCAAGAGAAAAAGTGACTCATCACATGCAAAGAATCCTTAATAAGATTAAGAACTAACTTCTCATCAGAAACCCTAGAGCCAAGAGGTGGTGGTATGACATATTTAAAGTGCTGAAGTTAAAGTTCTGTCAACTAAGAACTCTATATTCAATAAAATTATCCATCAAAAATGAAGGAGAAATATGCTGTCACATTGAGGGGATTGCAATGAAACTAAATGTGTCTAAATTGTTGAATGGGAAACAATTTGCTCTGTAAACTTTCACCCAAACCACAATAAAATGTTCAAAATAACACCACCACAAAAAAAAAAATAAAAGAGAGAGAGAGAGAGAGAGGGAGAGAGAGAGGGAGAGGAGAAATCAAGATATTCCCAGATAAACAACAACTGAGAGAATTTGTTCCGAGCTGAACTGTTTTATAAGAAATACTTGAGGTGTAGTAAATTACATAGCGTGGCTTTTCTAGCCCTAAGTCTTTGTAAGCTCCGTGGTGGAATCTGCCATGAGCCACTGAGTAGCTCCTGATTGTTAAAGTTACCCACCAAGGTATTTCTGTTGACAGTGGCATGAAGCAATCTTCTGGGAAGCTCTCTCTCTCTCCGGTGTATAGAATTCTCATGTTCGGATTGGTTAGTTTGGCCACTCTGCCAGGCTCAAAAGGAGCCCTCCTAGAGGCAGAAGTCTCTCTGACTGGTGGCTGAAAAAGACACTGCTGAGAGAAACGTGCTCATGAGAGACATGAGAGACATGCGCTGCTGAGAGAGAGATGTGAGAGACATGCCCTGCTGAAAGAGAGAAGCAAGAGACATGCACTGCTGAGAGAGCAATGTGCTACTGAGATTGCCCGCTGCCGAAAGAAAGGAAATAAAACGCTATACTAGAAATTATCACAGCCGGCTGCAAGAGACTGAGTGCATTTCTGAACTTGAATGGTAGCCTGTTGCTTCCCTAATAAACCCCATAATCTGTGAGTTCTGTGTGGCCACTGCAGTGAATTATCAAACCTAGCAGAGAGGTGGTGGGCACTCGGGAGGAACATTTGGTGTCAGAGTTGGTGAAAGGGCTGGTGGGAGGTGGCATGTCTGGCCTCGCAGGGATAGGCCTTGGGCTACTGATGGTGATCCTGTCTTTCTCTTGTGGGGTTAGAGGAGGTCAGAAGATGTGGCCTCCCTGCCCCTTTGGCAATACTAAAGGGAATTCTTAGGCTGAAATCAAAGGACACTAAGAAGTAACTTCAATCCATGTGAAGAAATAAAGGTAAATACATAGGTAAATATAAAAAACATTGTAAGTGTATTTTGGTTTGTAACTCTCTTCTCCTTTATTATTTAAAAGATAACTGTATAAAGTGATAATTATTAAACTGTATTGATAGGCATGTTATGTATGCAATTTATATAAGAATAAGAGCAAAAAGGAGGAGGGAGGGAACAGAAGTATATATTGGATCAAATGTTTTATATACTATTAAAATTAAGTTGGTATGAATCCAAACTAGGTTGGTTTGTGTTAAGATATTGATTATAATCCCCAGGAAAATCACTAAGAAAATAACTAAAATATGTATAGTAAAATAAACAACAAAGGAAATAAAACACTATACTAGAAATTATTGAACACAAAAGAAAGCAGTAATGAAAGAATAGTGAGGGATGGAGGACATGACATCACACATTGAAAACAAATAGCAAATAGCAGACATAATCTTAGCTTATCAGTAATTACATTAAATGTTAACAAACTAACAATCCAATCAAAGGGCAGAATTTGGCAGAATGAATTTAAAAACATGATTCAACTCTATTCTCCAAAATATACACTATAGATTTGAAGATTCAAGTAGGCTGAAAGCAAAAGAATGGAAAAAAGATATATGAACCATGCAAACAGTAATCAAGTAAGAGGATGGGTGGCTAGACTAATATAGGAAATAAACTTTAGGACAAAAATTGTTACTAGAGACAAAGAAGGACATTTTATAAATGGATAAAAGGTTAATCCATCAGAAAAGCATAACAATTACAAACATATACATGCACCTAACAACAGAGCCCCAAATTACATGAAGCAAAAATTGATGGAATTGAAGGAAGGATTAGATATTTCAACAGTAATATCTGGAGATTTCAACACCCCATTTTCAATAATTGGTAGCACAACTAGTCAGAATATGAACAAGGAGATAGAAGACATGAACAGCACTATAAACCAACTAGATTGAACAGAAATCTATAGAGCACTCCACCCAACAATAGAATACACATACTTCTCAAGTGCACAGGGAACATTCTCCAGGATAAGACCATATTTTAGGCCAAAAACCAATAAATTTAAAAGAACTGAAACCATACAAAGTATGTTCATTTCTAAAGTAGTATAATACCTGAGAGGAGGATAAAAGAGCCCAGATTTCAAGTACCCAGCACCAAAACCAAAACCAAACCTGCTGCCATCAAGTTGATTTTGACTCATAGTGATCCTATAGGACAGAACCCCATAGGGTTTCCAAGGCTGTAAATCTTTATGGAAGCAGACTGCCTCATCTTTCTCTCACAGATCAGCTGGTCAGTTCAAACTGCTGATCTTTTGGTTAGCAGCTGAATACTTTGACTACTGTGCCAGCAGATCTCCTGCACCCAGCACAAAAAAATACCAAAAACCACAGGGCCTAATAGATAGTAAGAAAATAAAGACATATTTTCCTTTGCTTCATGGCTAGAGTGTGGCAAAGAATGAGTTATCCCCCTCCTTGCACATTAAAAAAACACCCACTTATACCTGTTTTGAATTGATGGTATACTATATAATTTAT
>NW_006921684.1:3818155-3819489 GCF_000298275.1 Orycteropus afer afer
GGTTCAAACCCACCAGCCACTCCTCGGAAGGAAGGTTGGACATTCCTACTTACATAGTGATACTGCCTCGGAAACCCAAGGAGGGGTCGCTATGAGTCAGGGCCGACTCGATGGCAAATAACAACAACAACAACAATATAATTAATAATGTTATAGTATTGAAGAAATACAGTATCACAACCCTGATGTAGCCACCATTATTGTGGCTATGCAGTGCAGTCAATTACTTAATATGGCCCTTCTAGTCATAGTCTTGTTAGGTGCCACAGAGTTGGCTCTGACTCATAGTGACCTTATGTACAACAGAACAAAACACTCCCTGGTCCTGCACCAGACTCACAATCCTTGCTGTACCTGAGCCCATCGTTGCAGCCACGGTGTCAATCCATCTTGTTGAGGGCCTTCCCCTTTTTCACTGACCCTCCACTTTACTAAGCATGATATCCTTCTCCAGGGAATGGTCCCTTCTGACAAAATGACCGAAGTAGGTGAGATGACGTTTGGTCATTCTTGCTTCCAAGGAGCATTCTAACTGCACTTCTTCCAGACAAATTTGTTCATTCTTCTGGCAGTATTCTTCCTTCATCAACACCATAACTCAAAAGCATCAACTTTTTTCAGGTCTTCTTATTCATTTTCCAGCTTTCACATGCCTATGAGTTGATTAAAAATGCCATGGCTTGGGTTAGGTGCACCTTAGTCCTCAAAGAGACACCTTTGCTCTTTAGAACTTTAAAAAGGTCTTTTGCAGCTGATTTGCCCAGTGCAATATGACATATGATTTCTTGACTGCTGCTTCCATGGGTGTTGTTCGTGGAGCCAAGTAATATGAAATCTTTGACAACTTCAATCTTTTCTCCATCATCAGATAGTGTTTCACTGCTATTCATGTTTTCACTGGCCAATTCTTTAAGAAGTGGAGGGCTCCTTCCTTCTTCCAAGTCTGTCTTAGTCTGGAAGCTCTGCTGAAACCTGTCCACCATGGGTGACCCTGCTGGTATCTGAAATACTGGTGGCAGAGCTTCCAGCTTCACAGCAACATGCAAGCCACCACAGTACAACAAAATGACAGACAAATGGTGGATTGTCTTTGTAACTCCTACCAGCTTCACAGGTGCCACACACATTGTTTGCATGGTTATCAAGATATCTAGTCTTCTTGGTGGGCCATAAGTACTTCATTTGTATAGTTCTACCAAGTCATTTGGAGCAGTCAGCCGCAGGGATCCAGGTGAGGAGAGGGAACCCAGGCACGCCCAAAGCAGCAGGGCAGGAGAGAGGGAGAAAGGGGATTAAAAGGCCCAGGAACTGGGACAGAGGAGGAGTCAGCCACA
>NW_006921684.1:3821409-3883752 GCF_000298275.1 Orycteropus afer afer
AGACTTCGTCTCACCTATTTTGGTCATGTTGTCAGAAGGGACCATTCCCTGGAGAAGGATGTCATGCTTGGTAGGGTGGAGGGTCGACGAAAGATGGGGAGGCCTTCAATGAGATGGATTGACATGGTGGCTGCCATGATGGGCTCAAGTATAGCAGGGATCATGGAGCTGGCACGGGATTGGGCAGTGTTTTGTTCTGCTGTGCATGGGGTCACTATGAGTCGGAAACAACTCAACGGTACCTAACAACAACAATCCGGTCATTTGATGGATAGTCTTTGTAATTCCCACCAAATGACTGAGTGGAACTATGCAAATTAGGTACTTATGGCCCACCAAGAAGATTGGATAGGTTGCTCATAATGTAAGTAATGTGCATGGCATCTGTCATGGATCGGTTTGTATCAACTTGGCTATGCCATGTTTCCAGTATTGTGTTGTGTGATTATCCTCCATTTTCTGATGTGTTGTAAATCATAACCTCTATGATATTAATGAGACAAGATTAAACAAACAAACAAACAAAAAATAGAAGCCACCAAACTCACTGCAGTAGTCGGATCTGACTTACTGCAATTCCTCCTTGGGTTTCCTAGGCAGTATCTCTAAGGAAGTAGATTGCCCAGTCTTCCTTCTGAGGAGTGGCTGGTGGGCTTGAACTACTAGCCTTCTGGTTAGCAGTCAGATGTCTTAGGTACTATGTCACCAGAGAGGCAGTTATTTTAATGAGGCAGGATACAATCTACAGGATTAGGTTCTATCTTGAGTACATCTCTTTTGAGACACAAAAGAGATTAAACAAGTGAGCAGAGACTGGGGGACATGACCACTACCAAGAAGTGATGGAGACAAAGTACGTCCTTTGGACCCAGAGTCCTTGCTCTGGGGACCTCCTAGATCCAGGAGATAACAGCTGTAACACAGGAGATAGCAAGAAACAGTGGCAGCAAAACCGGGAAACTGGCAGGAGATGCCATGCTGGGCTTCCAAGCCCACAGAGGAAGGAAGTTGAGTGCCTTCTTGCAGGAGGCATTCTGGGGAAATGGGGTGCCTCTAGGCATTTATTGGCAGAGCTAAAGAGTATTTTAACACTTGCCAGAGCAGGGCAGAGGCCAGGCCAAGAGCCAGAGAGAGGCCTGTCTGTGGGCTTGAGAAGAGGCTGTTCTGAACGGAAAACAATCCTGATTTGTTTCAGAATCTGATTCGTAACCTGTTACTTCCCTAATAATCCCCATAATCGTGAGTATGGTCTGTGAGTTCTGTGTGGCCATTGCAACATCAAATCCAACAGAGAAGTAGAGAGTGCCTGCCGTGGAAGGGACAGGCTAAAAGTTTTATGAAGGACTGTTTCAGCAATAAAATACTGGCAAATTTATAAATTGTCATTAGTTTATAATTCAGTAAAACAAGATAAACGATTCCTGAGCTACCTGGTTTTTCCTTAATGATAGGCTATTAATGTTCATTGATGTTTGAATCTCTTCATTCATCTCGTATCAGAGAGGCAAGTTCAGTATGTATTTTCATGAGTGAATTCTTCTGATCAAGGTATAAAGCTTGACTTTGTAATACTTCAACATAGATTCTAGTCCAGATTTTCTATGGCTGGTTTTCTGCAACAACAGCAGAGTTGATTAGTTGTGACAGAGACCAAATGGCTTACACAACCTAAAATATTTACTATCTGGCCCTCTATGGAAAAATTCTGTTGAACTTTGACCTAGAAAATCAAATAATCCTTGGGTGGGCCTGTCATATTCCAGTGAGCATACTGAAGGACATGCAGTGATCCTTTTACTTCCAAGTTTGGATAGCCTTCTTCAACTTGGTCAGTCTTCTATATATGTTCTATATGCCCACCCACCCCTGCACCCCTCATATTGCTCTGAAGCAATTACAAGACATACATTATAACTTTTCATCCATAAATATTCTAGTGCATTTGCATTTTGTTATAAGGCATATAATAATAATTACTAGCATATAATACTAGTAATGACAGCACTTACCTTTTTAATAAGTATGAGAACCATCATACTTAACTTTCCTTCAAATTCTACTGTGCAATTGGTAGACTGACCAAATGTTCCATGGTTTGTATTTAAAATTTCAAGGAATAGGAAATATCCTTTTCTCTCCAGCTAGCACAATCAGAGTAGAGATTTCACAGTTCTCTAGTATCTTCATCCACTGTTTTTCCTCACTAACCAGACTCACCAGGGAGTTGATGTCTAATTCAGAGCTGCTAAGACCACTATTTGCAGGTTCCACCATTCCTTATTTTAAATCACAGATGTCTGGTTACTAACAATACTACTTCCTGCAAAGTGTTTAAAGGGTGTGAGGTGACTTGGTTTGGGACATTTTGCTGCTGCAACTTCACTTTTCTCCCATTCCCACATCAACCACTATCCCCACTCCTCCACAGAGCATTGGATGTTGCTTTCTGAATAAGCTCTTCTACTTTTACTTTGGAGCTCTGGTAGCATAGTGGCTAAGGCACTTGACTGCTAACCAGAAGGCTGGCAGTTCAAATCCACCAGCCACTCCTTGGAAGGAAGATGGGGCAATCTACTCCCGTAGTGACACTGCCTCGGAAACCCAAGGAGGGGTCACTATGAGTCGGGTCCGACTCGATGGCACGTAACAACAACTTTTACTTTACAGTGAATGGACTTGTAAACATTAAATTTTAAAGAGAGGAGAAAAGAAAAAGCTTAGAGTTTTCTGCCCTTTCTGAGAAGTGCTGTCTTCCAGGACTGCAGTCAGACTTTCCAAAGCCCTATCCATGGCCCTCTTAGGTCAGCAAACTCATCAGACCCCGCCCCTGGCAAGACAATCAAGGTACACCCTGCCCCCACCTCATGCATCACGCTGTCTTGCTCTGAATTTCTAGCAGGCAGCCTAAGTGGAATCAACAGAGCAAAGGAGGTTAGCTGACTGGAAAATCTCGTAGGAGGTAAAAGACAAGAGACTGAAAATGTAGAGAGATGCACTGAGAAAGAAGCAGTCTTTTCAGGGCTCTAAGGACAGAAAAAGCAATTAAAAAGGTAGAATAATTGCCAGGCTATATAATGCACTCTTTGGCCTGTCATTAAGTTAAATGGGAAAAATTGGGATGACAGTAATTTTGAAATATTTTGTAGATAGAGATTTTTGAACAGTAAGAAATTTAAAAAACTGTATACACACATGCATAATGCATACACTATACACATATTCACATACATACAATTTAAATATTGTCTTGGACATAACCTAACATTCTCAAGCAACACAGCCTAGGGAGACAAAGACCCACATCTCCCAAGGATCTTAAATGGTACAACACAGAATGGTGTTCTCATAAGTGAGGGGTTAAAGACCCTTGCTTTCTCTATAGACTTGTAGCTTCAGTATGGTCATCATTTTCCAGGTTTACAAATGATCACTGTAAGTTGCACAAAGAAGCCAAGGCATAGCTATGAAGAACATTTGCTGAGATCCCAGCATGCTTATCTGTTGGAGTCACCATATTATTGCCATAAGCTGGTTTCCCCCCATCTCAGTCACTCTATCAGGTTCCATATGGAAGATTATTTCTCCAGTTACAAGTGTACTTTCTCAGTGCCATTTTCTTTTCTTTTGAATTTATATTTTTAACCACTTCACCTCAAAGCCCTTGGAGCCATCTTCTCTATATCTTGTTTTGTTTTTTAATGCTGTATAAATAAACCATCCAAAACTTGGAGTCTTAAAACAAAAACCATTTTATTTGCTCATAGCACTGTGAGTCAGGAATATACACAGGGCTTACTGAGGACAGCTCTTCTCTACTCCAGGGTATCTGTGGCCTCGGATGGGGAGGGGGTTGAATAGCTGAAAGGGAGCTGGCTGGACCTCTCCTTGTGATGTCATATGAAGTGATTTAACTGGGCTTGAGATCAGAGATGGCTTCATTCACAATATTTGGGCACTTTAAAAAAAAAAAAAATTTTTATTGTGACTTGAATAAGTTTACAGAGCAATTTGGTTTCCCATTCAGCAATTCATACACATATTGTTTCATAACACTGAATGCAGTACCCACAATGGAACAATACTCTTCCCACTTCTTCCCTGTGTTTACCATTTCCATTCATCCTTCTTTCCTATCCATTCCTGCCTTCTCGGTCCTATCTTTGGGCAAATGCTGCCCTGTTGATCCCATATGATTGATTGTTCTAAGAAGTTGGTATCTTCCTTGTGTTATTGTTCACCCTATTGGTCTGCCTATTGTTTGGCTGGAAGTTGAGCCACGGGAGTGAGTTCAGTTCCAGGCTTGAGATATGACAACAGGCCCTAGTCTCAGGGTTCCACTAGTCTCTATCAGACCAGTAAGCCTGACTTTGTTATGATTTTGAGCTGTGTCCCACATTTTTCTTTAGCTTGGTCCAGGACCTTCTACTGTGATCTCTTTCAGAGTGATTGGCAATGGTAACCTGGCACATTTAATTCTTTTGGTCTCAGGGTCATGGAGGATAGGTTCAGGTGGTCCACTGGTCCGTTGGAGTAATTGTTTCCATGTGTCTTTGATTTTCTTCACACTTCTTTGCTCCAGGTGGGGGACACCAATAGTTGCATCTTTATCTGGGTACTTTGGTTCTCTCCCAAATGGTTTCTCATCATTCAGTAATCTTGTCTGAACTGTACATGGCTTGCTTTCAAGAGTTGTGATAGCAGGTGCTATGAGGCCTCCAGAGAACTAGGCTTAGAAATCTTATTTATTTATTCATTTATTTTTTTGTGATTTGGGTGAAGGTTTACTGAGCAAATTCATTTTCCATACAACAGTTCATACACATTTTGTTTCATGACATTGACTGCAATTCCCCAGTGTAACAGCTCTCTTCCCACTTCCTCCCCATAGTTACCTCTTCCCTATGTCCTTCCCTCCCATGTATTCTTGCCCCCTGAGCTATCTCCCTGTGCAAACATTACCCTTATGTTCTACCATTATTGATCAATTGATGGATTGGTCCAAGAAATGTATCTACCTGATGTAAATGTTCACCCTGTTTGCCTGTCTGTTGTTTGGCTGGAAGCCACAGGAGTGCGTTCAGTTCCAGACCTGAAGGGTAACTAGGGGCCATAGTCTCAGGGGTCTCACCAGGCTCTATCAGACCAGTAAACCTGGTCTTTTTTTTTCTTATGATGTTGAGTTTTGTTCCATATTGTTGTCCCACTCTATCCAGGATCTCCTGCACCCATCTCCCTCCAACTGGTTGACAGTGGTAGCTGGGCACCATCTAGTTCTAGTCTCATTGTCATGTAGGCTGAGGATCACACAGTCTATTAGTCCCTTGGACTAACTGTTTCCATGTATCTCTGATTTTCTGCATTTTTCTTTGCTCTGGATGAGGAGAGACCTAGAGTGGCATCTAGATGGCCGCATGTAAGCTTTTAAGACCTCAGTCACTACTCACCAAAGTAGGATACAGAACAATGTTTTTGTGTAGTAAGTTATGCCAATTGAGCTTGATGTTCCCTGCAACCATGGTCCTGAGCCCACAGGTCAACTACTTGCTTCCTGAGGGTAGCTGGTTGTGGCCACCACAATCTTGTCCCTTGTCAGCTCTACTATACACCCGGACATTCTTATAGCACATACAAATATGCATGTACAAACACTGTCTGCCAACACAACACATGGTCATCGTCATACTCCCCCTGCTTAGATATACCTAATCATTCAGGCTTAGAAGTCCTAGCATCTCACTCTGCATTCTAGTAATGGAAACAAGTCACAAGGCTAGATCAGATTCAAGAGGTGGGGAATGACTTCACTTCTTGACGGGAGGAGAAGCATTTGAGAATAGGGATGGGAGGCATTGTTGGCAGCCATCTTCGGAGACCATTTACCATAACCTTCAAGAGCTAACCTGATCAACTGAATACTGCTCGTGAGAGAATGATAGAAGACACTACTGTGTCTTCCACAGAGAACCAACAACCCTGTCTTCAAGTATCTAATCCAAAGCTTTACTCTTTCCATGAGAATTTCTGGTATTGAGTCGGGGAGCAGAAGGCATCATACCATTAGGATACTAATGAAGGTGAAAAGACTTGGGGAGGTTTAGCAATTAAATCATTCTAAAATGACTACTTTCTGTTCTGCTCTTCCTAACGAAGCTTCAGATAAACTATATTGGTAGTCTACTTTTAGCTTTCTTTTGTGAGTTAATACTTTGATCATTTTAAACATTGTATCGATTGATATTTTCTAGATTAATTTTAACTTCATGGATTCTAGAACTAAGCACAATTAGCATTCTTTGATGCCTTACCCCATTTATTAGATTTCTTTTTAAAATGGCATGTTGTACTAACACTTTATAAGTAGTTTAGATGCTTAAGTGAGTAAGGAAAGTCTGGACTTTTATCACTGGTAAGGAGATTAGTAATGAGCCCCCTCACTTTAGAACAACTCTTGGAAGTAATTTTTTTTCTTTGAATTCATATGCTTATACATGATATTAAAGGTAGTTCTTCTAGATATAGTCCTTCTAAATGTACCTGCCTCTACTGCTATCTCTTTGAAGGCTTATATTGTTGCCATCTGTCCCATTTAGATTTTCTTTTGAGTCCGTGTTCACAGGTGATAATCCCACATCACACTATTCCATGACCTGGAATGAAGAAACTTCATAGCAGCTCCTGCTGTGTTACTACTTCACAATAACAATGTGTGACCACAAGGCCGTTATAAAAAATCCAACATGTCAAAGGAGATGCAACAGGAGTCAGTAGTGTGTACTTCTCAGATGTTGGAGAAACATAGAAAAGGGCAGTGTGGTCCATACCAAGAATGAGTTTGACAGTCTCACCTGACACTGCATCATGGGGAGGAACTTCAGTAGTACCGTGACACAAGTACTTCATTCTACTTCTACCTGGGCCAGTGGTCATTCTTCCGTTCAATCTTGGTAAAAGCATGGACTGTGCCACACACTCAATGATCCACCCAAAACAAGGACTGTAGCCTAAATTCCAAACACCAGACACTGAAATTTTTAGCCTTGTTAAGTGAACACCTCCATCTTTGAACTTTCATTGTGCCATTTTATACAGGGTATTAACTGTACTAGTTTGTTGCAGTTATAAAATAATTAGTGAAAACACTTTACATTTGTATTTATTTCCTATTCCATACTTTTCCCCACTTCAAGTGGTTTCTTTCCAAAAATCCATTCCTTTAAAAAATACAATCCGTTGGAGGAAACAAACAAACAAACAAAAACACTTGACAGTGAATGCAAAGAAATAACACAAAAAAGTTTAGCTAAAGATGTCCTATATACATATATATATAATATTTTATTTTAAAATGCCATTGAGCATATACATTTCTTTAGCTTTTTCCATGGAACATTGCACCTAAGTTTCAAAACACAAAATAGATCCCCTTTACTAAACAGTTTTCAATTTTGGGTTACAAAAGTCAATGTTTCACAATCACAAAGCATGAAAGTACACGGTTCTGAAACCATTTTTTCAGGCAGAATCTCTCATTCACTGTATGCAGGATATTTCTGGAAACCCAGACTACGGTACAATCCTTACAAATGGTCTCCACTGTGGGCCTCCCTGGGTCTCCAGAAGAAACAAAAGAAAATAGGGGTGAAAGGATAACCTCAGGACTTCCTACACAAACACAAAATACTCCTGGAAGATTGGGAGGGTAGAGGACACAAGGCTTTCCTCCTTCAAGTACATCACAGTAGAAAACGACAGCACATTCACAGCCTCATTTGGTCACTGTCTACCTGGCTGCTACATGAACACAATTCCACCTAAGACGCAGAGGGGAAAAAAAAATTAAAGCTATTTACACAGATAATATCATAGATTGAGTGCCCCAGACTGGCACTCAAACCTGACACAGAGCCATGGTGCGCACAGAAGAGGAAAATCAGTTGCTCACCTAGTGTCCTCTGAAACAACCCAGCGTACATACATATGCGAGAATACCACATTAAACCAAAGTTGCTCAGAGAGGCGGGCTGTGACTCAAAAATCTAACCCCCCAAAATTCAAGTTCCTAACAAAAAATTAATCTATTATGTGGCCAAAGACGATTTTATTATTTTCTTTCATCTGGTAACTTTTATGGTCAGCCTGGCTGTTCTTTGCATAGACTATGACTCTCACACTGCTCTCTCCAAGTATCCTAGAAGCATTAACTTACTGAAAATAGAATCTCATAAAAGCTTAACATATTCACCCTGAAAACAGTGGAGCTCCTGGATCACTTAAGGAAAGGTTAGACCCTCATTCTGTGGTGGAAAGAAAACCACTGACTACTTGTAGCCTTATAAATAAGCTGACTGGCAGAAGAGGAAGGAAGTGAAATCAAGAGGGGAATCAGAATTTCTAAAGATGTAGGAGACTGTTTCCTGGAGCATTTCCATTCTAGTGCTTTGGGTCAACCAAAAACCCTGCCTGCATGGCCAAGATCTGAGGCCAAATTGGAGTGCTAGGACTCTCATTCCTGCCCACCAATATGTATCTATATTTGTAATTCTTCCCAAGAAGTAAATGAATACTTAGAGAGAAGAAAAAGAAGAGTGTGGGAAAAGCTGACTTCACTCAGCTCTATGGAGGTATGTTGCTAGGAATTAAAAAATTAAATACCTCCAAGCCCTCCAAAGCAGTAATACTGTGGAAAATAACAGAAATTCCCATTTTTAGAGGCTTTGTCATATTAGACAGTTGAGTATTTGGCCTAGCTTGTTTTCCCTGCCTGTCCACCCCCAAAAACAGCAGGTAGGTACACAAAGTCACACAGAATATACTCCCTTCCTCTCTGACTGCTGACCCTGCTCTGATTTCATATGTTATAAAGAACAAAGCTTTGGTTGCAGAGTGTAGCAGGCATGGAAAAATGTTCTCTTTAAGGAAAAGTGTATCACCAAGTCTAAAGAACAAGGATAGTTCAACAAAGAGATTTACAACTGAAAGAACCTTTCATTAAAGTAAGTGGCCACACACCCCAAGGCAACCATAAAGCCTTGACTAGGAAGCGAGAAGCTTTTTCTTCAACAAAATTCTCCTCTGAGGCTATTAGGGCAAGCAGATTTGGCTATACTTCAGATACACAAGATTTCAGAACCATGTATAAATATCTTTTGCAGAATTCTGAGTGTGCTGCCTTTTGACCCTTCCAGGAATGCCCCAAGGGTCAATTGGTTATGTAGACACGGTTACTGCTCTGGGATGGGTGACTTGGAGCCTGGGTGAAAAATAAGGCCAACACAGAGGAAGCTCAATTCACAGATCAATATCAGTGCTGGGCAGAACCGCTGTGGGCATTAACAAATTATTTTTTTCCACTTCTGACTTACTTGCCTCATTTGCAGTCTTCCTTCCAGACCCCAAGCAGACAAGGCTTGAGCATGGTACTAAGATCTTTCCATCCAAGGGATCTTACTTTCCTATTGCTTATTGAGAAAAATTTCTGGGCACATTTCTAACTAAACCCAGTAGGACTAAATGTTCAAGATTTAAGGTAAATTGAGTTCCAGAGTTTTGTCTGAGGGATGCCTTAGTGGTAGACAAATTGGTGAACTGATTAGATGGTTGTCATGACAGCTATATGGTATCTGCACTCAAACTGACTCTAGTAGAGTCAGCCAAAGTCTGACATGAATAAAACCAGAGAAGCTCAAGATAGGGCCCAGATACAGGTCCAGGAAGGCAAATAAATGAAGGGCAATGGAAACACAGGGAACAGGTGACGGCTTGTAATTGCAGCCTCCTGAAGAAGGTGGCCCAGGTCCTCCACAGAAGACTTTCTCCAACATTTTGTCAAATACCTGGTGCGGTGAGTTCCCATAGCACTTCACATGCTTAAAAGGCTACCATTTCCATACTGTGGAATGAATTCATTCCTGAGTAGGAAGGCTTTTAGGCCTTTCCTAAGAAAATATCTACAATTCTAGGAATACAGACTCTTAAGGAAAGGTTACCTCTGGGGAAGGAATTCCAACAAACATGAGAATTAGAATCGGCTCTCTAGCAGTGTTTGAGATCACACCAATTACCGCTTTCCTTACTGAGTTGGAAGAATGTTTTAATTACACAAAGCTGTCAAAATGGTGATGACACCACAGTAGGTCTGCAGGAAGAAAAGCTGGTAATTGGATATTGCTCTACAAGTTCCCCCAATGCAGAGCAGAGCAGCAGTCTGCCCAAAAGATAGAGGTGATTTCTAAATATCTATTTTGTGATTCCCCCTGGCAGAGAAACAGGAGGTAGTTATGGTGCCCACTGTTTATGCAGCTGCTGTTGCTTCACTTGTAAGGATCACTTGGAGGAGAAGCTACAGAGAGAATTGGGGTCTTGGTTCTTGGGTCACAAGGACATCATGCCCTGCAGAAGGAACAGGAAGTATAGTATGAGAATGACTGATCAACCCAATTCAAATTCCCTTTTATCAAAGGGCCATCCTGAGTAGGTCTTATATTTAGATGATGGGGAAAGTGGAAATGCTGTTTCTTGACATCTCTTTCATGTCTTCACTTGTCTGGAGTGGGCTTGGGGACAGTTAAGGCCCACAACACCTGCATCCAGAATGGAGGAATGGTTCTCAAATGAAGTATGAGGAACTGACTGACACTGGAACTTCCTATATCTTTGCTGTATTAAATGCTTCTTGACATGTGCCCCATGATACAGCAGGTGGGGGAGGGCCAACCGGTCCAGAAATGAAAACTCAGACTCTCACAGAGAAACCTCAAGCCACAACAAGGGGAACTGTAGAAGACAAAAGAGGAACTGTTGGTCCAAAGAAACATCCATATTTTCACAAAAACACACTGATTTGGTAAGAAAATGTAACTCAGGGACAAATTCAGTTATACAACAAAGACAGCACTCTGTTATGCAGGGCACCGCTCCAGATGGCTGCCTGGGTGGTGTTGGGTAGAGGCTCTGGGGACAGCCTGGGTTGGGCTTTGACACACAAATTCCTCAGCAAGGAGTTGGAAATTCCCAGGCCTGTTTCATGGAAGAGAAAAAGTAAAGATTCAAGGAATGTCAAAAGAGGAAAAATCCCTGCCTCACCTCACCATCACAACAAGAGAGAAACAGACAGGGAGACAGGGAGACAGGGAAAGGTGTTCCCTGAAATAAACTCTCGGGCTTACTAGAAGGTGGAAGCTTACAGTTTCTGAGGCAAAATCCCCAACTTTCCAACGCAGCACTTTCAACCCGTAGAGAAGTCGGCAGCTTGACCGGCTGAAGAGTCTTCTGCCAGTTATACCTGAAAATGGCTGCCTCAGCTATTCTAGAGAAAATAAATATGTTGTATGTGTCCAAAATAGGCAGAAGGCCTACTAAGAGGCCTATAAAAGGAACCAACACACAGTAGCAGCCTTTGTGTTTTGCTCTTGTTGAGTATCCAGACCTGTTACTAAAGAGGAAACTGAAACCTAAGGGTCATCTGGAAGCATAACCAGAGGCCTTTTGGCGGCAAACTCCCCACCCATCCAGTCTGGGCTGGGAAGAGATTGCATCACCTGGAACTCTGCCTGGGCACTTCTCAATCCTGCCCCACAAGAGGCATCCCAGCTTTCTTCCCCTTAGTCCTCCCAACCCCCTAGGTTGTTTTCATGACAGTTTGTTTCCATGTATTAAAGGAATGACATATACAGAAATGTCGTCCCCTGAGCCCAGTCGGTCATTAGATATTCGCCATCCTCTGTCCTTCAGGACACCTCGGGCACGCATCACCAGGTCCTGAGCTGCCAGTGTGTACCTGTGTAGGGAGAAGCAGGAATACGACAATCAGTAACTGTATCAGCAGAATCAGGGGCAGGCCTGACTGGGAAGGAAGAGGCATCATCACTACAGCTGTGCAAACAGTTTTCAAATGTCCTCAAAGTCCCAAAAAGCCTACGTCATTTTTCTGTAAAGTACGGGACACCTAATGTGAGATTATCTTTTAGCTGGTAGATGGACAAGGCATTAAATATATTAAATAAACTTCTAAGTTATTCTGCTTTTGATGTTGTTGATAATGTCCATGATAATGTCTCAGTTTGGTTCTAGTATATCTTCGGCAAAGATATGCTCAGGCTCTCAGCCTTTCATGACAAACAGTATCTAGGACATTTGATTGCTAACCAGAAGGCTGGCAGTTCAAACCCACCTGCCATTCCTTGGAAGGAAGATTAGGCAATCTACCTCCATAGAGAAATCACCTCGGAAACCCAAGGAAGGGTTGCTATGAGTTGGGATTGACTCAATGGCAGTAAGTTTTTTTTTCTGGGGGGGGGGGCAAAATAAGAACTTTTCAATATATTTATTTTTAGGGCTACATTCTTTTTTTTTTTTTTTTAATTTATTTTAAGAGCTTGTTTTACATTCAATGTAACGTGTACATTTAGTTTCATTCCCCAATCTCCATGTCCAACCATAACCCAGCCTCCTCCCCTCCCTAGCCTACCCTCCTCCCCTGTGCCCCTCATATTTATGCACTTTTGTTTGTTCTGCATTTCCTCAATTTGAATGTTGGTCCTCTAGTGTCCCATGGTCTATTGCTCTAAGGGATGTATTGGTCCTGTGTTGAGTGGTCTGCGTGTACATCTTGCTAACTACTGGGCTGAGAGCCAGCCCCTGGGGTGAGTTTTATTCCAGGTGCAGAATGTATTCCAGGGCCATAGTATTGGGGGTCTCATCAGACTCCATCTGACCAGTAATTCTGGTCATTATTGAGTTTTTGGATTTTGTTCCACGTTTTTCCTCCCTCTCTATCCAGGATCCCCAGATTTGATCCTTTCCTGAGTGGTTGGCATTGGTAGCTGGGCACCATCTAGTTCTTTTGGTCTCGAGGGCCATTGTGTCCTAGGGCTGATTGCTTCTAAATGCCCTTGTGGTTTTTTTTTTGCCTTGTTCTTCACTTCCAATGCCAGGAGACCATTCGCTGCATCTTAGATGGCCGATTGAAAGCTTTTTAAGACCCTAGTCACTACTCACCAATGTAGGATGTGGAGCAATGCTTTTATGTATTTTGTTGTGCCAATTGAGTCTGGTGTCCCCCAGTACTATGGTCCTGAGGTAGTAGATCTATTGGATCTCTCTCCCATAGTGTCGGGATGTCTGTGAGGTATTACTCTGTGTCTGTCTTCTATTGTTTCTGTAAGGACTGCAGGTATTTTGTATCACTGGTGTCTTAGCCTCAGCTGAATCTATCCTTGGTCTAGAGTATACTTCTGTTCACTGACCCCCGTCTGTCTTTTTCTATTTATAATAGATAGATAGATCAATCAATAGATACATAGCTGTCTGCCAGTCAACTCTGACTTTATGTACAACAGACTGAAACATGGCATGATTCTGTGCTGTCCTCAAAGTTGCTGGCATGTTTGAGCCCACTGTTTTGGTGATTGTGCCAATCCATTTAATCAAGGGACTCACTCAATTTTGTAGGCCCTCTATTTCACCAAACATGATGTCCTTCCCTAGTGAATGACCCCTTCTGATGATGTGTCCAAAGCAAGTGAGTCAGATAATGCTTTATTATGGTTTAATTGGATAATTTTTAGAAGTAGAATGCCAAGCTTTCTTAGTTTGGAAGCTCCACTGATACCTGTCACCCATGGATGATCCTATTGGTATTTGAAATACTAGCAACGTAGCTTTCAGCATCATAGCAATATGCAAGCCACCACAGCATGAAAAAGTCACTAGGGATATACAAATCTCCTTTTAAAATAAATTTGTTTTAAAACATGAGTTGATTTAAAGAAGAAAATATTAATAATGGTACTCATGGCACTAGAGTATAGTAAAAATAAGAAAGTAGTATAAGCAGGGTGCTCCACCCAACCCTTAACAATGCCGTCCTCTCCCCTTGACCAATGTAAGTATAGTGAGGGATCCCCCAAGAACCTGAAAAGAAGAGTGCTCATTGAGATTTAAACTGTAAACATACAAAAAAGGCATGGCACCCACAACTCTGAGACTAGGCTATAACCTGATGGAAAATATTAGCATCTAGAGAAAGATGTTGATTCTTGGGGATGGTTTGGGTAGACACGGGCCTGGGTTAGTCAAGATCCATAAAAAAGAGACAAAACATTGCCAAATGTCTATCCAAATCCTCATCAGGACACAGAGAGTTCTTAGAAACTTAGTTCCATATTTGGAACTTGTTCCAAGGCCATATTTGGTATGAGATGGCTTACTCTCTTAGCCTATGCCATTAAACTTATGATTGGTCTTTATTCTGATTTCATGTTCACCAAATAACTTTCTGACTATGATCTGCCTCCCACCAGGAAAGAATGAGCTAGTCATTTATACTTTAAGAACAGCAGTCAGTTATATTTCTCTATAAATGTCAACTAGCATTTACAAATCAACCTTGTGAGATTAGTTAAGGTGAATCTAGCTCTGATAATGAATCTATTCTCTGTATGTTGATTAAACCAGTTTCTGAAACTGAGAAGCTAAGAGCCAGACTCTGGTAAATCACCCGGATAATAAGTGTCACTCTATGAGGCTTCTTGGAAGCCAGCCTGTGGGCCTTTTACAAGAGACCACCCTGATATTGCCAGTGACTTTTCTCTACTTGGAATTTCTAGGCCTTGACTTCAGATCTGTGAGTTATGGAATTTAGAATACCAGAAGCCTTTCCATGTCTTCTGTGAAAACCCCTATGAATTTCCATCTCTCATGATAAAAAGAGACCAGAGGTCATCCAACTCCATTGTCACATTATTTAAGAACACAGGCTCTAGTAAGTGATCTCAGAATTGTTAACCTTCTAAGCCACAGAATCTTTGAGAATAAAGTCTACTGGCATGGCCTTGGTGCCAGATATATGTGAAGCACACTTTGTAGATGGAAGAGGAGAGGACAGTTTAGTTAATACAAAATAAGTACTCTTCCTTCTAGAGACTGGGTGGTTATCTGTACCAAGAGAATGATCAGCTTTGAGGCAGAAATCTTTAAGTTAGAGACTTGAACATCTAGGAGAGATACAGCCAGTTAGACTTCTTTGAGGATCCTGCTCTTATGAGATTAGGAACTAAACAGAAAGGCCTCTGATGGGTCAATATACAATCCATGTACGGCAACTCATACACTATATTCAGAAGAGCCCCTTACCAGGTTACTTGTTGCTTTATATTAAACTATGCATGTGGGATATAACCAAGTAGGGAAAGGCCACCAGCAACATAATGATGATATTTGTTATCCTGATGACTGACCAGGGTCTGGACCTTAGCTTCTCAGGTTCAGAAATCTGGTTAAATCAATATATAGAGTAGATTTATCTATCAGGGCTAAACGCAGCTTAACCCCACTCACAAATTATGACAAACTATGAGAATGATGGCCTACAGTAAAAGAGAGATACTCAAAGATGTAGAAAAACAAAAACAAAAAACCCAAGAACTCAAGACACAGCTTTCTGCGACCATTTAGTGTGGAAACAAATAGTCTGATAGACCTCCATAGGTCCGACAAGCACGGGGCAATGACTGAGAGATCAAAGCAAGGGTAAAAGATGTCTAGTTGGTTTTAAGTCATGAAAGAATAACATCCACAATTAAAGCCAAGAGACCATCCTGATATCATCAGTGTCTGTTGGTATTTTAGGCCCAGTAGCTTACTAATAGAAGGAGCCCTGGTGGTACAGTGGTGAAGCACTCAGTTACGAACTGAAAGGTAGGTGGTTTGAATCCACCCAGAGGCTCTGCAAGAGAAAGATCTGGCAATCTGCTCCCATAAAGATCACAGCCAAGAAAACCCTATGGAGCAGTTCTACTCTGTCACATTGAGTCACCATGAGCTGGAATTGACTCTATGGCACCCATCAATAACAGCCTACTAATCTGTTCTCTTAAAGCTGGACTTAAGATTTATTCTCAATACTCGTTTCGGTCAACATTCCCCCCCCACCCCGGGCAAATACTGCTGGCCATCTTCTTTATCCTTGAAATCTCCTTTCTTTTCTTCTTGAATTCTCCTTTTTTGGGATTCCATGACTGCACACTCCAAGTTCTCCTCCATTGTCTTGGCTTCCATGACACATGGCCCAAGTTATTCAGTCTGATGCTCCTTTTCAATTTCCTTTGTAGGCCCCAAGTAAGACTTAGGAGGATGAAGTCAATAAACAGTAACTTACTTTCACTTTCAAGGTGGTACTTCCTCATCTATGATCCTTTGTTAATGGTATCCCTGTCCCTTAGGCAAGAAATTTCAGTCATTTCTAATGTCACTTTCTCATCCTGATATAAAATCCTTGAGGCCAAGTAGGACTTTCATACTTTGTATTATTTTAAATCTCTTATTACAGATACATGGTTAATTAAAATAAAATCTAATTTTATTGTCTTAACACAAGTTAAATTTGTTTATTGTAAAAACTGATATAGAAACTCACTGCCGTTGAGTTGGATCTGACTCAGCAACCCCTCCTTGGGTTTCTGAGGTGGTATCACTACGGAAGTAGATTGGCCGATCTTTCTTCTGAAGAGTGGCTGGTGGGTTTGAATCACCAGCCTTCTGGTTTTGCTGTCTAATATAGATGAACTTATTTTTGTTTCTTCTATTTGTTACATTTTTCCTTTTTCTTTCCTTTACTCTTGCTTTGTCAGGCTGATACCTTTCTCTCTTTTCTTCTTTCTAATAGCTTTTGTTATTATCCTTTTTGTCCCTTTACTGGTTTGTGTTATTTTATTTCTGTTCTTTTAGCAGTTTAAAATTTTAAAAATATAAGTTAGTCAACATTTCCTGTCTTCCTCCTGAAATTAAAGAATCTTCTCTCACCTGCCATTTTGTTATCATTTACAATCTATACTTAAATGCAAATAAACCAACACACTAACATCTTTGCTTTTTGTAGTCCATTTTTCTTTGTGGGTTTAATTTCCTTCTGTGAAATACATTTTTATTATTTCTTCTAACAATAGTCTGTGAGAGATAAATTCACCCAGTCTTTCGACTATGACTTACTTTGTACTGTGTATAACTTTTGTCTTTAATCTTGAATGATAGTTTTATTGGGTATAGAATTCTAGATTTACTCCTATTTTCCCTTAGCAATTTAGAGTTTTATTATCCTTTGACTTCTAGCTTCTACTACTGTTGAAAAAAAAAATGCCTTCTATGTATCATTCCTTCATAAGTAAATGCTTTTTCTCACTGGCGGCTTTTCAGTTCTTTTGCTGTTGATGGTATGATGTTCCACTAAGACATAACACTAAGGATGTCTTTTTATTTATCTTGCTCCTTTAAACTGAGAAGTCATTTCTTTAACTCTTGAAAATTCTCAGCCATGAACTTTTCAAATATTGCCTCTCCTTCATTTTTTATATTTGCTCCATAAACTCCTATTAGACTTTCTCGTTTTGTTCCCCAGATTCAATATCCTTCCTGTTTTCTCTCTGTGTGTCTTTCAATTCACTAATTCCTTTTTGAGCAGTTTACTATTATATCCATTCAGTGAGTTATTTTATTTTTTTATGTGTGTACCACAACTTTAACACCATAAAGTGGAGGATTACTGATGAGAGGTAGGTATCTGTGTTGTTCTGAAATACTAGCTAGAGTCTAAAGACAACAGCTTTTTTGACATATAGAAATTATATTTTATTATATTTTAACTCCACAGAATGTCTCTTTCTAAAATGTGATGAATAGTTCAGCAATGGTTATCTTTTGTCATAGAAAAGACATGGTAGAATATATACACAGCCTATTAAGGCTTGATAATTTTACCTTTTTTTTTTTTAATGAGATACATATAGGAATTATTCATTCTTTTTTTTTTTTTGCTGTTGTTGTTAGTTGTTGTCAAGTCAGCTGTGACTCATAGTGACCCTGTGTACAGCAGAACAAAACACTGCGTGGTCATGTGCCAGCCTCACATTCCTTGCTATATCTGAGCAATATATTCTTTTCTTAAGTGGGGATTAATACCACTACCACTCATAACATACTTAGAACTTCATATTCTTTTTCTTTTACTCAGATACCAAATATATCCAAGTAATTCAAGATTTTAAAAATGTCTCTCCAAGAATATGTCTGAAAAATAGTAGCATTTCTAAAAATTTTAGAACTCTAGATCTCAATAGAGTGCCAGAAAATTTTAAAGACATTGCAACTCAGAATGTTCCTTGATAATTCATTGGGTAGCTGCCATACTATCATTAATGATTTCTTGTTGGTAAACTTAAGGAAGGTCAAATTTTATCAATTCTTTCCCCCAGTAACAGATACTCGGTTGCATGTCTAAAATATAAATGCTACATTAATCCATAGACCCTCACTGCCAACCTGCTCTTCTCCCTTCTGAACGCCAGGACAACCCTAGTTAGCAAATTATTTCAGTGACATATTTTTTATTGCAAGTTTCTACTACGTTCTTTTGTCCATTTCTTCCAGATTTTCAAATTCGTTGGAGTACAGTTCTTCACAGTATCCTGATATTATTTTTATTTCAGTTGGTTCTGTTGTGATGTGACCCATTTCATTTCTCATTCATGTTATATGTATTCTCTCCCTCTTTTCCTTTTGTTAAATTTGCCAGTGGTTTGTCAATTTTATTAATCTTTCCAAAAACCAACTTCTGGTCTTACTGATTTTTTTCTATTGACCTTCTATTTTCCATTTCATTGATTTCTGCTTGAATCTTGATTATTTCCTTTCTTCTGGTGACTGTAGGCTTTTCCTGCTGTTCTTTTTTCTAATTGTTGGAGATGTTGGTTTAAAGTGTTGATTTTGGCTCTTTCTTCTTTTTTGATGTGTGCATTTATTGCTATAAATTGGCCTCTGCTCACTGCTTTTGCTGTGTCCCAAAGATTTTAGTATGTTGTGTTTTCATTCTCGTTTGATTCCAGGAATTTTTGAATTTCAATTTTTATTTCTTCTTTTATCCAGTCTTTCTTAAGGAGGGTGTTGTTCTTATATGTTCTTTTAAAAATCTATCTCTTCTTCCCTTATGATTCTATCTGCAGGTATTTAAAGTTTCTCTCAACTTGTGCTATTATGTCCAGTTGTTTTTTTTTGGGGGGGGAGGGATATTGGGGGGATAGTGCTCCACTGAATCTATTTATTCTCTCTCATGGTGAATTTAAGTGTTTGATGTAACTTCTCTTCAACAAGGGTTACTGACTGTGTGCTCTGGTTTATCTACAGAGATTTAAAATTTGCCTTTACTGAGGGCACTATAAAAGGAGCTCGGTGGCACAATGGTTAAGGCATTTGGCTAGCTAAAAGGTCAGCGGTTCGAACCCACCATCTGCTCTGTAGGAGAAAGATAAGGCAGTCTCAGTCTGCTTCTGCATAGATTTACAGCTTTCAAAACCCTACAGGGCACTTCTACTCTGCCTTATAGGGTTGCTGTAAGTTGGAATCTATTCTATGGCAGTGGTTTTGGTTTAGGAGCACTATGGGTTTTCTCTGGTAGCGTAGTGCCTAAGGCACTTGACTGCTAACCAGAAGGCTGGCGGTTCAAACCCACCAGCCACTCCCAGGAAGGAAGGTTCGGCAATCTACTTCCATAGTGATACCGCCTCAGAAACCCAAGGAGGGGTCACTATGAGTCAGGTCCAACTCAACGGCACATAACAACAACAACAACAATGGGTTTTCTAGTCCCAGCACTAGGAACATGTTAATTTATTGGCTCAGGATCCCCATACCACCAGGAGGAGGGTGAGGTTTAATTAACTTCACATTTTTCTTGTGTGGTGAGCCTACCCAGACATTTCCTCCTCCTTACAGAACCTCAATTTTGTCAGGCGCTACCCTTCAGGGAAGGATGGTCCCTAACTGAGGGGGTAGCTCAGAGGGAATTCTAGCATTTCTTCTTCTAAGATTGTTCCTAGCAGATCAGACTCATATTGCTTCTCTTTGCTTAGACTTCTCTAGGGAATGGGATATCCCTCCCTTCAGAAGAGCAGGATGAGTGGATAACTGGAGGGGGCTGATTAGCTCCTGTGTTCAATAACTGAACAGTGACTAGTATTGAAATGAAAGTCAGGAATAGCATTCCAGTAAAATGAGGTCACTTGGTGGAAGCTTTCCTCATAAACAGATTAACTCACTACAAACTCAGATCTGAGCTCTGGGGAGAAGGCTTTTTGCTCCAGCTACCACCGTAAGGCAGCCTGATAGCCATTTTGGAGCTCATTAGCATCAATATTCAATAGCCAACTTGCCTCAGACATGAAACCAGTTCCAAGGCTGCTTTATGTCAAGCCTGGTGTAAGAAGAAACAACTTTCTTTAGAAAGAACTGCTTCTCTCCCTTATTTTGTTTCCATCAATTTCTGCCTTAAAAAGATTGCCTATGTTGGTGATAATGAAAGAAACTGCTTAATATGTATTGATTTTCATACTGAAGCTGACACAAGTGCCTACATGTGCCATGTATGAGGGGGGAAGTACAGGAAAGGGAGGGAAATTTTTTTGAGCCAAAACATGAAATGTAAGCACAAAATATATACTACAACAATAAAGCAGAATATAGGGTAGCTGAAGACAGTAAAAGGGAAATGGATCCATTATACACTGGCTGGGACTCTGAGATGGGTTAAGGAGCCTGGAGAGTTTCTGGAAGTTGGATGGGAAAGGCTGCAGGGCCATTACTAATGCCTTATTCACGAATGCTTGGCCAGGCAGCATTAGAGAACTGCCGGAGTAGGTTGAAGTACCCACTCTCTTCTAACGAAGAGTCTCCCAGGGATACAAGTTTTGTATTTTGAGAACTTTTTTTTCTCCAGCTGAAGCTTTCAATATTGATTAGCAAAGCTCTGCTGAAAGAAATGGCTGCTGGGGAGGGATTGGACTTGGCAAAATTCACAGGGCTTGGCTGAGAGGCTTCCTTGGCTCTGAGGGGGAGAGAGTGGAGAAAGGACAACAGGGATGGCAAGAAAAACAAAAAAAGAAGAGGGGCTGAAAATTATGGGAAGGCTAAAAAGCTGTTTTCACAATCACTGACTAAAGCCAGGCAGGAGGAGACCAATAAATCTTCGCCTGTCTCTCTTGTCCTTGCCGAGTCAGTGGCAGGTCTTTGTTCTTTCGTTTCTTCAGTGGAGTACCAAGGTTAGTCTCTTGGAGCCCCTCTTTTCTTACTTGCAAATCTGGAATAACAATAATGCAGACTTCCAAGACTCCTGCAAGGAATGAATGATTTTATTCCCATAAAGCATTCTGCATGGTGCCAGGCACATGGTCAGAGGACAGCAAATGCTAGCTATCATTTCTCGGTAGATCAAAAATGCCTTTATCCTTCCCAAGAGTTTAGATGGCAGCTTCTCCTTCTAAAATCTGTTTCCCACAAGATCTCATCTGAATCAGCACTCAGTGTCCAAAATATGTCAATTTCAGGCTTTAGATGCTAACCATGCTTTTGAGTCTTCAATAGTTCTAGATGGGTGGGAACTTCTATTTGCCATTTGGATGGTACAAATAGGGTCTTAAAAGAGGGAGGGTAAGTGGCAGGAACTGGAGAATTAATGGGTTCCAAATATTTGCATATAAAAGGCAGCCTCCATCTGCTCATGGCCTGTAGTAATAGTGTGATGGGAAAAGGAGGAGGAATCCTCTTTGCAGTCTGAGCAGGCCTCTGAGATTTAAGAGGTAGCAAAGTTCTCCCAAGCTTTGGAACACTGGCAGACACCTACAGTGACTAGGTGGGGGAGGGGGTGGCTTGGAGGTGGCTCTTTGCTGTGCTCAGAGCTGGGCAACTTGGCTAGGGAGGAGGCACACTTCTCAGAGGCACTGCTGAGCTCTGGTGCTGGGCTACACATCTCTGCTTCATAGCTCTGGGACCAAGGTCTGAAGCTGCTGAAGCCACTCATGGAAGCTTCTGTCCCCTGCCCACTCCACTCAGACTATTCTGAGACTCTGGAAGAATGATGACAGCCGCTGCCAGTGACATTACTGCTGTGCACTGGGGGTTTGTGTGCCAGCAGATACAAGGTCCCAATTGAGGGAGAGCTCCTCACCCCCACAGAAGCCTTGTCCACCTCTTCTGCACCCTGGCAGGGTCTTCCTGGATTTTTGGTAGGGTTTTAATTCAAGTTCCAACATCGGCATTTAAATTTGAGGAGGAATAATAATTCCCTTCTCAGTCTTCCCTGGCAAGTCCTTTAAAATGCCCTGATGGTCCAACTAAGTGGCCACACAGCTCTGCTCTGATGGTATGCAGCCAAGGAAGGAATGAGGGGCCTGGCAATGGGCTGCTCCAAAAAGGGCATGAGGGAGGCATCTGACCTCCTTTAAATTCACAAGGTAGGGGGTGGGGTGGATCAAGATTAACAGCCCAAGGCTGATTCCTATGAGGCAGAGATCAGACATGCCACCACCTTCTAACTTTCCTTCTTGCCAATTGTGATACCATCTGTCCCTCCCACAATACTGTCTAGTTCTTTACTAGGTTCAATAATTCACTGCAAGGCCCACACAGGACTCACAGACAATGCTCATGATTATGAGGTTTATTAGGGAAGTAACAGATTACAATTCAGGATCAGAAACAACTCAGAATATAGTTCTTTGATCAGGACAGCCTCTTCTCAGCTGTGTCATGGGCACATTTTTCTTTGGCCAGGGCCTCTCGGCCCTGCAGCCTCTTGGCCTCTGCCTTGCTTGGGCAAGTGTTACAAAGCTCTTTTAGTTCTGCCAATAGGTGCCCAGAGTGGCATCCCACTCTGTCAGTAAGTCTCCTGCCCAAAGGCACTAAGCTTTCTTGCTCCGTGGGCTGGAAAGCCCACCACTCTGTCTCATGCCAGTTTCTGCTGCCAGGGTCTGTTGCCACCGTTCCTCTCCTGCTGTTTCTTGCCATCTCTTGCTGTCCTACCGAAGTATAACAACTCTCTTTGTCTCCTGGGTCAAAGAGGTTCAGCAGAGGGACAGGGTTATTAGGTCCAAAGGATGATTCCACTCCTGGCTCTTCTTTCTTAAAGGTCGTGAGATCCCCATTTCTACCTCTGGGAGGGCTCATTTAAGTTTATCAAGATGGCAAAACCGACCAACCCCCACGTTAGGGTTCCATACACCTTATTTGCCACACAAGAGTACCACGTCTTATTTACACTATTAAGATGCTATCTAATCCCCTTGGTGGGCCATAAGCACCTCACATTTGCATAGTCTCAGCTAGTCATTTGATGGGAGTCACAAAGACCATGGCTAGAAGAACCATATTAAGTAATTCATTGTATTGCAGCTGCTCAGAGACTGTCTTAGGCAGGCCCTAGGCTGACTTCCAACTTTCCATACACCTGAATATGCTAAACACATTGCAAAAGAAACAAAAATGCAGATTTTACCTAGTCCCCAAACACCAAATCAAACACTCATGTATTTGTTCTTAAAACCTGTAACTGATATGGTCATATGCATGGGAAGCATAGTTTTTGAAAACCGTATGGAACTGCTAGAAATTAGTTCAGCTAACTCCTGAAAAGATTAAAGAACCTTTGTCTTTTTGCCAACATAAATTTCATATTATCAAGGAAATGCAAACTAGCACTTAATACCTGCATTAATACCTCCTGTAGTACTGGTGGATAGTTTACTATTAACCTTCCACTAATTAGTCCCTTTCTTATGAAGACACACAGCTATTTGAGCCACTGAAATCTTGGACATGAAGAAGGACAACAGAAGTGTGAACATCTAGGTTTCCTCTCATTAGAGACATGTTCTATGTGATGTATAGTATTTAGGTACTTACAGATTTATTACCCCATGAAAAGCCCCTCGAGTTTCATGGTAGGGGAGTGGGGGGTGGTCATTAGGTCCAAGATACATAGATGAAGTTTTTTCCACACACAGGTTTTGTGAAATGAAGGACTGTGCAAAGCTTTGCAAAGTTCTGCTTGGGCATTTGGAACGTGAATTCATGCCATAGTTTCATGTTTGGTTAACTCCTCTCTGGCCCCAGTTCCTCTCTGCTTTGCCCATTCCCTTCCCCTTTAGTAATATCAACAATTTACTTCTTTCTGACAAAATCTTAAGCATCATCTTTGAGTGTTTGCATACTTGCCTCCATCTTGAATAGTCTTCCTAGGAGACCCACCACTAAACCTCCTGCCTTTACAGAGAGAATAGTCAATCCCAGATATTTTGCCTCAGAAGACCCCTTCCAGGCCTTTCTCTAAGCACCCTCTCCAAACTGTGCAGGATCCTTATGCCTCAGAAGAGAACCTTACTGAATGATATGAAACTACAGGGCTATGTAGTCGAACCTTCATGACTTTTAAAAACTCTGTCCCAGAATGTGAGCTTAGTGTATTTTCTATGAATGGTTCATTTCATGACCCCACAAAGGATTCACAGAACCGGCAGCTCTGCTCCACTGCAGGGCAAACTCCAATAAAAAGATAGAAAGAAACCCACCACCTCATATTGTATCTTATACATAAATCTCCTTTTTATTTTCTGGTTCCTTTCTCAAGTCAGTTCAAAAGAGCAAAAGGACTTAATAAGATACACTGGGGCCAAGAAGATCATCCAGCTCATTTTTACTCTATCTCTGTCAGAGAGGATGGTGTGAGGGTCAGCACGTTACAAACACATCTTTATGCTAATCATCTCTTCCCTCACAATGCACTCCGGAGTGGGAGAAGCTATTTTATATTCCCTGTTGGGGAGGATGTCATCAGAGGAAGACAATGCTTGGCAATTTGTTGAGAATGGCTGTCATTGGGAGGAAAAAGAAAAGTAAAAAGAAAGAAACCCTGCACAAAACACAAAAGCCAAACAATCAAACAACAGAATGCAAAAGTCCTGCCTGTCACAGGGCTAGTTCCCTGCCTCTTTCTGTCTTGCTTCCTTACACTAGACAAGACTAGAAACCTGGCAGAACTCAAATTAAAACAGACTCACTCAAAACCTCAAGAGAAGAAATATTTTGTTGTTCTTCTCATTTGCTTTGTTCTTTCTTCTGCCCCAGGCTGCCCACTCTAGGGAGTATATCTTTCTTTTCTCATTTTTTATCAGACAATAATGCTGACCTCATTTGGTCAGCCCCCACAGACATGGACCCAAGGACCATTCACTCCTTGTGCCCTCTTCTCTCCCCTTCATGAATAAATAGGCAAACTTTTGGTCTTTGGCTACACATGGGATAGAATAAAATCTTCTGGCTGAAGAAGGGCTAACAAATCCTCTAGAATTATAGTGGGTTTCTTTATCACAGAAATTATGACTTAGGCTAAAATTCATTAGTGAGATTCCCACTCATATTTCCATTTTGTGCAACAAGATCAGAACAGCTCTCAGTCAGGAAGGCACTTTCAGGCAATAAATGCCCACCTCTTGGCTTTCCCCAAAACTACATTTCCGGTAGCTGCCTTCTCCAGGAAGGAAATAGCAGCAGAGGCTTTCACTGAACCATCACCATGGCTCTTGGGACTGAGCTCTCTGTATTCCTGCCCTGCCAAGGAAACACACTAAGCCAGGGTTATTTTGCACAGATTTTTGCACAGATATGTGTAAATATGCCACACACATGGGAGAGAACATCATTTTACATAATTCCTAAGTCATGAGTTTGCAACAAATTAAGTTTCTTTACCTACCCAAGATCAATGCACCCAGCTACTCTAGGGAGATGCACCCTTTGGATCAAGCAGCCATGGAGACACCAGAGGGATAGCACTCACATAAAGGGAAAGCTTGACAAACATTCCTGTTTGGAAGGCATGGATGACAGGGGCACAGGGAGGGGGTGGTCACAGGGAGGAGAGGGAGAGGGGAGGAGAGTCTTTTATGATTGGGGATGGTAATCGGGCTGTGAAATCAGATATGCATGAACTGTTGAATGTAAAATAAGTTTACTATGTAAATTTGCACCCACAGCACAATGAAAAAAAATCAAAACAACAAAAACAAATTAAGTTTCTTTGATTTCCCAGTATGGCTTGAATTACTAAGGAACACATGGGGTAGAAAAATAATCCATATCTCATGTTTTTCACCCTCAGATTGTACAGAACGTTTCCTGATTATGGATTAGAATGAACAAATTAAACAAGTTCCATATCAATGCCACAGACTTCCTTTCCCACAACTAGTTTTCACATTCATATTAATCTTGTGAATTCATAACGCTTGGCTGATCTGGCCCCTATTTGCCACTCACACTTCCTCTGTTGACACTCTACCCCATGCCAAGCCTAGGCAGCCATACTGACTGTTAGGTTCCTTGAATGTGCCATGTTCTTCCTCCCCCATCTTCACCCCACCCCTACACTGTCTGGCTCAGGCTTATTTATTCTTCAGGTGTAAATTGAGCTATCCCATCCTCTGAGAAGCTGTCGTGGGCATCGCTTGCTCTGACTTAGGCCTCCTCTCTTTACACACTCATACTGTATGCACTCATACTGTAATTTCTTGTTTATACTTCTGTAACCCCCTCTAGACTTTAAACTCCAAAAGCACAGGAACTAGGCCAGTCTTCCTCACGGATTCTTCTACATGACTTAGCCCCTCAAGTAGGTCCTTAATAACATTTCCTGAATGAATGAATATGAATGGGATTTATCTGGCAAAGAAAACCTTGGTCCATAATTTCTGTCTAAGATCTTAAAAATCAACCATAAGTTCAATTTTCTGATCTCCAGCCTGATATTCTATCTCCTACTAATAAAACTGTACTCATCTTGCAATTTTCCCTTTCTACTCATTCATCTCTGATACAGGACTCTTTCTAAGGCTTTGGATTGCCATCTTTCCTGAAAGCACATCGAAAAACACTTTTTCTTTCCTGTCTTCTTTTTTTCATGGAGATCCTTGTGACCCTGGCTGTTCAGGCAACAGTTCTCATGGACCCTGGAGGCTGCTCTGACCTGGTGTGCACCTGCTCAGCCACAACACTGCCCATGGGTTCCTGCTCTTTGGCAGACAGATTCGTTTTTATGGAGAGAGAGTGGATGGTAAGCAAGACCAGGCCAGCTTGGAGAGATTAAAAAAAAAAAAAAAAAAACACAAACACTTTTAACTCATAACTGTCAGTTGGCTTTGCAAAACTTTGTAAAAACAGTCATAGTAGAGAAAATCCAACATGAGTCTGTTGTAACAAGGAGGATGCAAACCCCAGGTTAAAACTAAAAACTCAACCAAGTCAAAAACTCACTGTCACTGAGTTGATTCTGACTCATAGTGACCCCCACTGTGTATCACAGGTGGTAAATTTTTATGGAAGTAGATTGCCTCATCTTCCTTCTGCAGAGCTGCTGGTGGATTTGAACTGCCAACCTTCTGGTTAGCAGTCAAATACCTTAGGCACTGAACCACCAGAGCTCCTAAAAGCTCAACAGGAATTCAAGTAAAAGTGTCTTCAATTACAATACCATCAATTCCTTTGTACCTAAGCAAAATTACATCAAACTACCCTCGGAAGAGAGATGTTGTACTTCCATTTTTTTTCCTCTAAAAGAATGTTTTTCTTGTTAAATATACACAACATACAATAATAACAACAAACACTTAATATTAGTGCTTACTATATGCACTACTAGATGGGGGCTCTGGTGGCATAGTGCCTAAAGCATTTCACTGCTAACCAGAAGGCTGGTGGTTCAAACTCACCAGCCACTCCTTGGAAGGAAGACCAGGCAATCTAGTTCCATAGAGATACCACCTCAGAAACCCAAGGAGGGGTCACTATGAGTTGAATCGACTTGACGGCAGTGAGTTTTTTTTTTTTTTTTTTTTCCTTATGTGATTTGGGTGAAAATTTACAAGAGCAAATCCACTTTCCATATAGCAGTTCACTTACTTTGTCTCATGGCATTGACTACAATTTACCACAATGCAACAGCTCCCCTCCCATTTCTTCCCCATAGTTACCTCTTCCCTGTGTCCATTCCTCCATGCACTCCTGCCCCCTGAGCTGTCTTCTTGTGCATAAACAGCCTTTCTTTCTCCCATGGTTGTTCTCTCCAAGGAGTGCATATCCCTAGTGTAAATATTCAACTCATATGCCTGTCTTTTGTTTGGCTGGAAGCCACTGGAGTGGATTCAATTTCACACCTGAAGGGCAGCCAGGGGCCATAGTCTCAGTGGTTCCACCAGGCTCTATTAGACCAGCAAACCTGGCCCCCCCCACTTTTTTTTCTTTCCAAATTATTTTGCATTTTGTTCCACACTGTTTTCCCTCTCTATCCAGGATCTCCTACATAGATCCCCCTCTGAGTGGTTGACAGTAGTAGCTGGGCACCATCTAGTTCTTCTAGTCTCATAGTCATATAGGCTGAGCATCACATTTTGTACCAGTCTCTTGGACTAATTATTTCCATGAATCTTTGGTTTTCTTCATTCTTCTTTGTGCTGGATGAGGAGAGAACCATCGTTGCATCTAGATGGCTGCTTGCAAGCTCAAGATCCCAGTTGCTACAGTGAGTTTTTTTATTTTATATGCCAGATACTTCACTTTATATAGGGGTATAAGACTGGTAGCATTGGAATCCCCATTTACAGATGAAGAATCCAAGGCACAGAAACTTCTTAAAGGTCACAAAGCCAGAAGTGGCAGAGCCAGGATGTGACCTCAGGCAGTCCGACTACATTCTAGGTTCTTAATCACTAGACTATACCATCTCTTGTATTTTACATATAAACTAATGTATATAACATACGTACAATTCAAAAATAAAATGAACAATCACGTACCGGCCACCTAGTTAAAAGAGCAGAAAATACCAGTGAATATCTTAGAAGTCTACTGTGGGCCCCTCCTCAAGCACGTATTCCCTTTTGTCCCTGCCACCTACTCTCCCAAGGCAACTCAAACCCACTACCGTAGAGTCGTATCCGACTCATAGCGAACCCTCCTTGGCAGTATCACTACAGAAGTAGATTGCCCAATCTTACTTCCAAGGAGTGGCTGGCGGATTTGAACCACCAGCCTTCTGGTTAGCAGTCATATACCTTAGGCACTACACTACCAGAGCTCCTAAGGCAACTATTATCCTCAAATTTAGGTTAATTATCTTGATTTCCTTTATGGTTTATATTTACATACAGTTTAATATCTAGATCCCTAAATATATTAGTTTTACACTTTATATAAGTAGAATCATAATGCGTGTTTCTTCTGGGACTTGCCTATTAAACTCAACATTATGTTTTGGAGAGTCCTCCTATTAATGAGTATACTTTTGGTTCATTCCTTTTCAGTGCTGTAAAGTATTCCATTCTTTGTTTATCCATCCTACATTTGGGCTTGTAAGTTGCTTCTAGTTTTTGCAATAAAAACATCATGGATATCTTTGTGAAGCCTCATGATGCAAGAATTTATCCAGGAAACTTAGTTTGTAGATTTTAGGAGCATCAGAATCCCCCAGAGGGTTTGTTAAAACACAAATTGTTGGGCCCTACGTTTTTGAGTTTCTGATTTGGGGGTCTGGTAATTTGAGTTTCTAACATGGTGATGTTGATAGCACAGCAACCTGAGGGCCATTCTTTCAGAATCATTACTCCAAGTATCTTGGTTTCCTAATGCTACTTACTGTAACAGAAATACCCCAAGTGGGTAACTTTAAAGAACAGAAATTCATTTTCTCCCAGTTCTGGAGACTAAAAGGCCAAATCAGGGTCTTGCCTTTGTTAATTCTTTCTGTGAGCTTCTCTCCTAGTTTCTGGTATCTGCCAGCGATCTTTGCAAGGTGGCATTCCCTGGCATCTGTTTTCCCCTTGCAGGTGTGTTTCAGTCTGTATTCTGGTCTTTTCTTGAATCAAAAGTGATTAGGTTTAGGATCCACCCTACTCTGGTATGACCTCATTAATATAACAAAAGAAAAATCCTATTTCCAAAGAAATCTCACTCGTAAGTACAAGGGTCAAGATTTCAACGCATACTTTTTTGGGACACAATTCATTCCATAAACAAGTGTACAGACCTAGGGGTAGAACTGTTGGGTTATAAGATATGCTTATGCTCTACTTTACCAGGTATGGAAAGTTGTCTTCCAAAGTAATTCTACAAATTCACAAATCTACCTGCAGTGTATGAGAGTTCCAGTTGCTTCACATCCTTGCTAACTCTTAAAATTATCACTTTTTAAATGCTTCTAATCTGGTGAGCAACCATATCTCAGAGTGTTTTTAATTTGTACTTCTCTGATTTATTGAGATTGAATTTTTAAAATAATATTTATGTTTATTTTTCTTTCATATATATTTTTTAAATTTAATTTTTGTGTGTATAATGTCTGTATGACTCTTGCTCCTTTTTCTATTGGATTGTGCTTGCTTTATTGATTTTTGGGAATTCTTTATGTATTATTGATACAAATCCCTTTTCTGTTATAAAAATTGAAATATCTTCTCCAAGTTCACAGATTGTCTTTTTTGTCTCTTTAACTCATCTTTTGAAGAAGTGATGGAATTTTATTCCATTTATCTTAGGAATGCCCATAATTCTTGTTTTTCTTGCAGGTGACTAGCAACTTTTGCCACTTAAAGATTAAATACCTCTTTATATGCTGTACTTCATTCTGACTCATTTTAAAAGTCTTTTAAGTCAACCATGTGTGTGTCTTTCAGTGTTTTCTCTTAAAACATTTCTTTGTATAATGTTTAGCATTGCCATTTAAAGTTGTAAATGTTTACATGCTTTATACTCTGAGTCAGCTTTGTTCCAGTGCACATGCATAGTGTCACTATGTGGTAATTATTTAACATTTTCTATAGATCCACATTTTAATAATTATTTGGGGTAATAATAGTAACCAACATTTGTGGTGTGCTTTTCCATTTATAAAGGAGCTCTGGTGGCATAGTGCTTAAAGCATTTGACTGCTAACCAGAAGGTTGGAGGTTCAAACCCACCAGCCACTCCCTGGAAGGAATACTAGGCGATCTACTTCGGTAAGGATTTACCACCTCAGAAACCTAAAGGGGTCGCTATGAGTCAGAATCGACTCAATGGCCGTGAGCTTGATTTGGTTTCTGAAGAACAAAATTCGTGCTTGTAGTGTAGTCAAATTTATCAAACTTACTTTTTTAAAAAAAGATTTTTTTTTTTAATTGTGGTTTTGGTGAAAGTTTATAGAGCAAATTGGTTTTCCATTCAACAATCTATACACACTCTGTTTTGTGACATTTACCGTGATCCCTACACTATAACAGCATTCTTCCCACTTTCTTTGCCCATCCCTTCTCTGTGCTCTTTTTTTTCATTCCCTCCCACTTTCTTAACTCTATCCCTGGGCAAATGCCATCCTCTAGATCTCATATGCTTGATTGTTGTAATGAGTGCATACTCTCCTGATGTTACTGTTCACCTTATAGGCCTATCTATTGACAAATTTCCTTCTATTTTTGTACTCACTGTGCCTTGTTTAAGAAATCCTTCCCAACTCTAAGGTCGTAAAGACAGTTCTCATGCTATTTTCTAAAAGTTGTATTTACTATTGCATTTCACATTTAAGTCTTAATTTACTTAGACTTGATTTTAAATAAGAATCCTATTTCTATTTTTCCTACACGGTTTCAGTTTCCGACGTTGTCTTAATATCAAGTAGGGTAAGACCCATCCCCACCCCCACTCCCACACACCTCCTGCCTCCATTCTTCATACATGTTACATTCTTGGTATTTTGCTCTTCCACATATATTTTAGAATCAGCTTGTCAAGTTCTACAAAAACTTCAGTTGGTATCTTCAATAATTTCACTGATGTTATAGACAATTTTGGGGTAATTAATATCCTTACAATGTTGAGTCTTCCTATTTAAGAATATATATATATATATATAAATAATCTCCTCTTACTACATTAATTTTTGCTGCATCTACATTATTGCTATTTTTTATTTTATATCTTGTGCCATTTTTCATTAATCTTACAAGAAATTTATCTATTTTGTTAGTTATGTTAAAGAAGCAAATTTTAGCTTTTTTATCTATCTTTATTTTATATTCTCTAATTCGCTATTTTTCTTTTTTTCTTCCATTACTTTACCTGGATTTATTCTGTTCTCACTTCTAAATTGGATGCTATTATGGAAATAAGGACCATAGATTCAATACTTTACTCCTTTGGCTTCTTAGAACCTTAAAGATACAAGAATTTTTTGTATATGTTTCTGTGGATAATATAGGTAGAACAACATGAATTAGCCAGGTAATGATTAATTTTATTTATTAACTTGGTAAGGCTGTGGTATCTAGTTGTTTGGCCAAACACTAGTTTTTGCTATGAAGGTATTTACATGTGATTAACACTTACAATTAGTTGACTTTAAGTGTATCAGATTACCCTCCATAATGTAGGTGGGCCTCCTCCAATCAGCTGAAGGCCTAAAGAGCAAAAAGTGAAGTTTTCCAAGAGAGAAGGAATTCTGTCTCAAGACTCTTAACATACACATCTTGCCAGTGTTCCCAGCCTGTAAATTTCCTACATTCAACCACTATTTCTATCATCATTTCCCTTCTCTTTGTCCCTCTGAGCCACATTCTGGATTACTGATTCAAATCAATTTTCCATTTCAGCAAAAACTTTTGTTTTTCCAGTTATCTCTAATCTGTTTGATCCATTGAATATCTAATTCCAATTTTTATATTCTTCATCTCTAAAAGTTCCATTGCCTCATTTAAGAAATCTATTTAGTCATTTTTATAGTTTCTTCTTTCTTCTTATATTTTCAGTGCTTTTAAAACACTTTCTGAAACATGTTAAATATTTATATATTTTGTCTCTTGATTCCAATAATGTATTTACAGGTCCAACTGTGTTGTCTATTGTTTCTTCTGGCTTTCACTCACGGTGACTTGTTTCCTTGTGTTCTGAGTTAAAGCTCCCTTTCTACAGAGGGGATTTCTCTTTACTGCTGAGAGGAACCTACAGTTGTTTAGATATTTACATTGCCATTCTGTTAAAAAGGTATACCTACTCTAATCTTTCTATCCTTCCCAATGTTTCTCAAAGATAATTCCCCCATGGATAAAAATCATTGCTGGGAGCACCTGCCGTCACTTTCTTCAGCAGGATCAAAGACTGGATTATTCCCACTTCGGAGGATATGAAGTAAGAATGTGAGAGAGATATACTGTTGAAATACCTAAAAAATTATTATTTTTTAACCACTTATATCTACGTAAAGCTTAAGGAGGATTTTTATTTGGCTGAAAAAATACCTATAGCAAGAGTGTCCATTTTGCAGTTTGGTTACTAACCCATTTGTATCAGCCTCTACTATAAATCAGTAATGATCAACATTACATGATTATTATTTATTTCAGTCATGTCATGAAAGACTGCTTGAGGAACCACCTTATAATCACACCAGCACACAAACCTGTGAGGGTCATCTGGATCACAGTTAGGAAGAAACTGGGTGATAGCTTCTGCCACTTCTTCATTTGATAAAACATCCCAGAGTCCATCAGTGGCCAAGATCAGCACATCATCTGCTCCATGCTCATATTTGGAGAGATCATAGATTCTTACCTACAAAGAACAGGAACATACTGGCTTAGGAAGTTGGGAACACATCTTCTAAAGCCCCACAAGTCACAAAATTATTTCCTCTAACAATTCCCCTTCCCTTTTCCTGCCCAGCCTAATGGTTTTCAGGTTTGCATTATAACATATTTGATAATGCAGCATGCTTTGTGACAGGGGCAGCTTCCATTTGAGACTTGTTTGTAAAGACACGTGGGGCCCAATACACAACTGCAAAAGAGCCCAAAGGGTGTGCTTAATAATTGACAAGGAAGAAACTGATTGCAAATTTAATATCTGACGTGTTGTGGGCATAATGACTTACTAGTAGATACTGGGTTAGCCAAAAGAGCTGCAAGAGTCTTGCTTGCTTCTTTTCTTCTTTTGTGGATTCATTCAGCAATCATTTAGTAAGGGCCCACTTTGTGCCAGATGCTATAGGTATAAATAAGAGATTTCCCTGCTTCCAAGGAGCTCTCAGTATGTGGGGAAGTAAAGGCCAATACAGAGTTCTTAGTAATTACTCTGTATGCATTTGTCTGGGGCTGAGGAGACATACTTTATTTAATAGACTCACTTGAAACCTTCTTTGGCTTACTTGCTCCAAGGCCCAAGTGGCCAGACTCTGTTAAAGATGGGGCTGAGGCTTAACTCAGGTTTGAGGAACCCCTCAAGCTATGCCAAGTTACAAAGAACATGTCCTTAGTCTGAATCTCCAAAGTCTGTCTTAGCAAATGTTAAGTTTCTCCTCATCTCTAACACCCTGAATCAATTAGATGTTTCAACACCTACTACCTAAGTTCTTTGAAAAGAACAGAGCAGCCTTGTCAAAACTAATAAGAACAAAAGTCAGGTGTCGTTTGGGTGTGGCCAGAACTCTATGTTCATCCTCCTTCATCGGGGGTGGAGATTCATTGCTGTTCCCTCCCATTTTGGTAGATGGAGTTGGGACATTGGAATCAGCCCCTGTCTACACTAGCTTGTAAGTGGAGGACAGTACCAGTTCAATTTCATCTATGCTCTGACTCCATCAAACAACTCCTCTACCCCCCCATTACTCAATCCTATTTTCTAATAGCAAGGCCAAGTAAGAGCTATAGGTCAAGGAGGAGAGATGTGATCAGTTGTTAGTTCCAGACCTAGAAGGAATACATTTCTAAGAGGGCACAGACTGTTCAAATCTGGGTTTAAAAGCCAAGCCTCCCATGTTTAGAAAGGTTTGCCTGGGCCCATGAAATCTTGCTGTGGGGCTGGTACTGTGGACTAACAGCCAACACTGAGCAGCAGGACACACACAAAAAAATCCCATTCCTACTCATGGAGCCCTTGGCAAATGAGCTCAAATTAAAAGCAGGCTCCAGGTGCCAGACATCAGTGGCCTGTGCACTAAAAAAAATAAAAAATATATACATATAAAAACCAAACCCACTGCCATCTAGGGGATTCTGACTCATAACAACTCTATAGGACAGAGTAGAACTGCTCCATAGGCGTTAACAAGGCTATTAATTTTTATGGAAGCAGACTGCCTCATCTTTCTCCTGTGGAGCAGCTGGTGGGTTTGAACTGCCAGTCTTCTGGTTAGTAGCCCAATGCTCTAACCACAGCACCACCAGAGCTCCTTGGCCTGTGCACTAGTTGCTAACAATTAGCTAATGGTTCGGCTCAAGAACACTTGGAGGAAGAGCACTCAGGGGTATACTCACTAGCTTTTAACATCTTCTAAAAAGGCATGTTCACTTGAGGATAAGCTTACATTCTGGAGAGGGCACTGAGCCTTATGAGCCAAATTAAAACAGGAAGGGGAAAGTAAGTTTACAGCAGACTGGAAAGTCCGAAATGCCAGAATTCTTACTCAGGCCACTGAGCTAACTACATCTGATTTTAACTCTATCAGAAGCAACCAAATCCCCTTTTGCTTCATTCCCTGTGGTTCTTAAAGCAATGCTTTTCAAACTTTAATATGCAAAAAAAAAAAAAAATCACCTAGGGAATCCTATTAAAATTCAGATTCTAATTTAGTTCCGGAGTTGTAAGCTGTCATCAAGTTGCCTGCAACTCATGGTTGACCACATGCACAATGGAACAAAACACTGCACCATCTCCAGCATCAGTTGCAGATCAGACTGCTATGGTCCATAGCGTTCTCACTGGCTGATTTTTGGAAGTAGACTTCCAGGCCTTTCTTCCCAGTCCATTGTAGTCTGGAAGCTGCACTTCAACATCACAGTAACACACAAGCTTTTTTATCCTTTGGCTGGCTCCAGTCACCACAGAAATTTATTATAGATATTTCCTGTATTAGTTTCCTATAGCTGCTGTAGCAAAGTACCACAAACTGGGTTACTAAAAAACAATCATCTGTTCAACATCCTATTAACACACAAGCTTTCACTGATGGATGGTGGCTCGGTATAAGGTATATCAGGAATCAACCTGTATCTCTTGAATAGAAGGCAAGAATCCTACCACTGAACCATCAGTGTCTCAAATAATTCTAGAGTAGGGCCTGAGATTCTGCATTTCTCACGTGCTCCCAGGTGATGCCAATGCTGCAGGTCCATGACCACACTTTGAGTACCAAGGCCACAGAGGATTTCTACTGATTTGAAAACAAGGAAATCAAGGGCTCTGTGAACTTTGTGATGCCTATATAGGCTATCCCCTAGCGTAGGCTAGGTTGTTGTTCTAGGTCTGTGGAGTCAATTTTGACTCACAGTGACCCCATGTGATAGAGGAGAACTGCCCTAAAGGGTTTTCTAGGCTGTAATCTTACAGAAGCAGATTGCCATGTCTTTCTCCTGTGGAGCCAGTGGGTGGGTTAGAACTGCCAACCTTTTAGTCAGCAGCCAAGAGACTCTTAAAAGAGATTGTGTAAGAGAGACTGCTAGCTTCTTATCTGGGTGTGTTATGGGTTGAATTCCTGCTCTCCCTCCCCCCAAAAAAGGTATGTTCATGTCCTAAGATACACAATACCTGTGAATATAACCTTATTTTGGAAACAAGGTCTATGCAAATATAATCAAGTTAAGATAAACCCATACTGGATTAGGAAAAACCCTAATCCACTGACAGGTATCTTTATAAGAGAAAGGAAAGGGAGATTGGGACACACCGACACACGAGACACACAGAGAGGCTAAAGCTGTGTGAAGATGGAAGTAGAGACTGCAGTGATGTGTCTACAAGACAAGCAATGCCAAGGATTTCTGGCGTTCAATGAAGCAGGAGGGGTGTATGGAACAGACCGTTTCCTAGTGCCTTCAGAAGCAGGATGGCTCTGTTGACACCTTGATTTCAAGATTTTAAGTTCCCATCCTCCAAAACTATGACAGAATATATATATATATATTTTTTTTTTTTGTAACCCAGTTTGTGGTACTTTGTTACAGCAGCTATAGGAAACTAATACAGGGAATATCTATAATAAATTTCTGTGGTGACTGGAGCCGGCCAAAGGATAGAAAAGGTTAAGTAAAGAGGGGTGGGGTGCTGTGGATGCAAGGTGGCCCAATCTTATGCTTGTAGCTAAATAGTAGATTCCATCAGCCTCCCAGCTCCTTCTAAAAAAGAAGTTTTCATGTCTAAAGATAACATCTATGTAATTTTGGGACCTGCCCTGTGAGTAGGGTGCCAAAACCTCTGCAAGTTTCTGCTTTCTGTTGGTACAAGAAATGTGGAGTGTTGAACTGTTCAAACTGAAGTTATCCTGCCCACAACTCAAATGGAAGCTTGACCAGCAGAATGCGTGTGGGTTAATAAATACAAATGTATTAAAAAAATGCTACTTTGACTTCTATCAACAAATTGAATCCTTCCCTAATGCGATTATTCACTTTTCTCTAATGCACACACAGCTCTAACATGAAATCTCTTTCGATACCATTCTCCAAGTAATTTTTATGTAAATAATAAAAAGCCGGTCACAACCCTATTCCCTGAGGCACTCCCCAATTAACCTCCTTTTAGATTTTTACTGCTACCCTTTGTTTCCTGCCCTTTAGCCAATTTCCAAAGGACTTTGCCAACTTTCCACTCACAACTTGTGTCTTATATATTAACCCGTGATGTAGAATACTTTGTGAAAATGCTTTCAGAAAAATGGGCTGCTGTGCAAGCCATCCCACTGCATGCTCATCTTCTCAGCAGCCAGTGCTTCAAAGGATTCCAGGAGGCTCCAGAGTCCTGACCTTTCTTCCCCGTAGCCATGTTGGCCCTCCTCAGTCAGACTGCACTCACATCCCAAAGTTCCCCTGTTCAATTCCTTAGATAGTTTCTTAATGTTGCTGGAAGTCTCACATCAAACTAATGGGCTCTGAGGCACCCCAAGACTCAGATATCTGGACAGAAAGACTCTCAGTAGGTCCAGAAAGCATGCTACTTAAATGCCTTTGTCTACACAGGAGCTGGTGAACATGTCCGAGCTTCTAGTAACTTTACCCCATGCTCCCATCTGCCAAGAGGGGAGAAAATGGCCACACAAATCTGAGATTCTTGCAGTTTCTCAGAGCAAGTGAGAGATGGGGTTGTGTGGCGCTATCTGCCTTCTTATTGCCTTCGTTATGTTTATTGTTTACTAAACACTCGCTATATGCCAGACTGCTTGGGTGGTGCAAATGGTTAATGTGCTGGCTGCTAATTAAAAGGTTGGAAATTGGAGTGTACCCAGAAGTGCCTTGGAAGAAAGTCCTGGCAATCTACTCCTGCAAAATCAGCCATTTCAAAACCCTGTGAAGCACAGTTCTACTCTGACACATGAGGTAGCCACAAATCAAAGTCAACTTGCCGGCACCTGGTTGACTTATAGTGAATACTCAATATATACTAAACCAGCTTCAGAATTGCTCTCTCTCCCCCACCCTCGCCCCAGTATTCAACTGCTGGAGGCTAGAGATCTCATTTAATACTGATGCTATATGCCTGACAATATTTTTCCTAGTGGTAAACCACAGTAGCTCTTCAGAACATATTTGCTGACACAAAGAATAAATGGGGGAGGAAGATAAGAAACAAAAATTAAAATATATGAAACCCATCCAGAAGATCTAATCTCATGATGATCCAACTGTTTTCACTTCTTAGCTCTATACTCCCTAACAGTCACCAATTGTAATAACAGCACCAAATGGGCTGATATTTAATGGAAGTAGCAAACTCTTTTCTTTCCCCTGTCATCAGGGGAGCTGCTAACAAATAGAAAAACACTCAGAAATGAGGGAGCAGTAACAAGTCTGGGGCAAACAAGAGCCTTGGCTAATCTGCCCTTGAATGAGTCAAGTGCTGACTGTTCTCCTAGGGTCCTCAGCTTCTGAGCACTTAAAGAGATGTCCTTAATGCCATCACCAGGTGCCTATTCTACACAGGACTGTGACAAGCAACTCTTTAATACAGCACCTGCGCTCAGTGCTCAGCTGCAGGCTGCTGTTTCAGCATTGGTCTAATACGTGCTCATATCTTTGCTCTATCACTGATGATATTTTGGTGGCATGTTAAGAGCACTCATACTGAACAGAAGGGCTGTGATGCACAGGGAGACAGCTCGGGGGCCAGGAGTGAATGGGAGGGAAGGACACAGGGAAGAGGTAACTATGGGGAGGAAGTGTGAGGGGAGCCATTGCATTGTGGGAAACTGCAGTCAATGTCATGAGACAAAGTGTATGTGAGCTGCTGTATGGAAAATCAATTTGCTCTGTAAACTTTCACCCAAATCACAATAAAAATTAAAAAAAAAGAGCACTCATACTATTGTAAGCTGACGTTAAGTTCTCGAAGCTATTTTTAAATGGAGTCCATCATTTAGCCAAATAACAGATTGGTTTATAAAATAAATAATATTATACATGCGTAAGTGTTCTCTTAAATAATCAAGTATCTGAGACCAAACAGTCAACAGTTTACCCAAAAGCAAAGAAGGCAAGAAGAGGAAGGGAAGCTATGGAAACAATAAATAGAATAGAAATAATGAGAATGCTGATACACTGTAAAAATTGTAACCAATGGCGTGGAACAATTTGTTCAAAAATTGTTAAAGGGGAACCTAATTTGCTGTGTAAACTTTCACCTGAAATACAACAAAATATGCCCACTCCTCACTATTGACATAGTTAGGTTCCCAAACCAGGTCATTATGCAAAAATTGGTGTTACACAACAATGGAGGATGATCACATCAGATCACAAAATGCAGGATGGATATATCATGACAAAACTGCCAAATGACATCATTACATAACTGCCAAACCACTGAGTCATGGCCCAGCCAAGCTGACATATAAACTTAACCATCACGGCCAGCGTTACTCTCCCCTTTCACCTAGGCTTTTGTTACTGCCAGACCTACGTCGTTAATGTGCAAAATAATCAGAGTAGATTTTGTCATAAATGTGGAATATCAAATAATGAGATAGTCCATAAGCGAGTAGTTGTTGTTGTTGTTGTTAAGTGCCGTCGAGTCAGCCCTGACTCATAGCGACCCCTCCTTGGGTTTCCGAGGCAGTATCACTACGGAAATAGGATTGCCCAACCTTCCTTCCAAGAAGTGAGTAGTAGTATTATTAAAAAAAACAAAAAGAGTCCATCAATTCTTCCATTTGCCAAATCTCTGCTGCTTCTCTCAGATGCTGTTATTGCTTTTACATTTTTATAAGCTCAGCAAGTCTCCAAACCTTTTTACCCCTCTTAGTACTCAATGTTCAATCTGTATGCTGAGCAAATAATCTGAGAAGCTGGAATACGTGAAGAAGAATGCAGCATCAGGATTGGAGGAAAACTCATTAACAGCTTGTGATATACAGATGATACCACTTTGCGGGCTGAAAGCAAAGAGGACTTGAAGCACTTACTAGTGAAGATCAAAGACTACAGCCCTCAGTATGGATCACATCTCAAAATAAAGAAAACTAAAATCCTGAAAACTGGACCAATAAGGAACATCACGGTAAATAGAGAAAAGATTGAAGTTGTCAAGGATTTCATTTTACTTGGATCCACAATCAATGCTCATGGAAAGCAGCAGTCAAGAAATCAAATGATGTACTGCACTGGGCAAATCTGAGGCAAAAGACCTCTTAAAAGTCTTAAAGAGCAAAGATAACACTTTGAAGACTAAGGTGTGGCTGACCCAAGCCATTATTTTTCAACAGCCTCATATGCAAATGAAAGCTGGACAATGCATAAGGAAGACCAAGGAAGAATCGATGTCTGTGCTGTTAAGTTTGTGTGTCAACTTGGCTGGGCCTGGTTGAGTGGCTGGGCAGCTGGATGTAGTATTCCCCACGATGAGACTGGTAATCGACTCCATGGCGGAATCCACTGTGAGCAGCTGAGCAGCTACCTTTGGGTTTGTGGTCTGCTTCCCATATGTAAGAAACAGCATTGGGAATGGTCTCTAGCTTATGGCACGCTTGAACCGTGCATGTAGCTGCATTGTTGTTCAGCAGCCTGCCATGCTCTGCCGACCTTGGAACTTTCAATGGACTTAAATTAATGGCCTGCCGTGCGGTCTGGTAACATTGGGACTGTGCCATTTTATTTATCGGCCTTGGGCTTGTTAGCTTTAGCAGCCAGTAGCTGCCTGAGGAAGAGATGCTTCTAGCTTCAGTGGGCCGGGAGCAAGAGGTAGAGCTGAAGCCCAAGGTCGAGGGGCTTTCACCTGGCCCCTAGAGCCTGGCACTTTGAACTTGGACTTCTAGCCTCCCGAACTAAAAGAGAATAAACTCCTGTTTGACAAGGCCAACCCATTTGCGGTCTATTGCTGTCAGAACGGCACTAGGTAACCAAAACAATGTCTTTGAATTATGGTGTCGGTGAAGAATATTAAATATACCATGGACTGTCAGAAGAATGAACAAATCTGTCTTGGAAGAAAGCAGAATGCTTCCTAGAGGTAAGTACAGTGAGACTTTGTCTCTCCTACTTTGGTCATGTTATCAGGAGGGGCCGTTCCCTAGAGAAGGGTATCAGGCTTGGTAAAGTACAGGGTCAGCAAACAAGACCCAAAACGAGATGGGCAGACACAGTGGCTGCAACAGTGGGATCAAGCACAGAGACAACTGTGAGGCTGGCACAGGACCAGGGAGTGTTTCGTTCTGATGGACACAGGATCACTGTGAGTCAGAGCCAACCTGACCACACCTACCACCACCAAACACTGTACTCAGTGCAGGACAGTGAGCTCCTGCAGCTCAGGAGTGGCTCTCTGGAGGTACTCTGAAAACATCTTCCTTGTTATCAGAAGCCCTCTCTTCAGGCTTCTAACCAGCTTCATCATTTGAGATAAACCAGTTACTCTCTTTAGCTCTCAATTTTCTCATTTCTGAAATGTTTAAAAAATTTTTCTTAAAAAAATAAACAAGAAATATAAATATTATAACACCAACCTTACCTCTTTTACAAAGCAGTTCTGAAAATCTATGTGATCATGTAGAAGGGAAATGCAAATTCTAATGCACAAAATATTCTTTTATCGCACCGATCTCAGGGTGACACACCTGAAAGTAGGCTAGTTGGTGGAAGGAAAGGAATAGGAGTAGGCTTAGGGGATTTACAATTTTATATGTTCAATTAAAAAAAAAACTCAGTTAAATTAGCAGTGGTATGGATTCTCCTTAGTATTGCTGGCAGAAAGCCAAAGGTAATTCCCAAGGTATAGGCTGCCAACAGATGGTTAAGATTTAAGAGGAGTTTGAAGTCTTGTCCTGTCTACTCCACGTAGCCAACCCAAAAGCTCAACCTACAGAACATTGACTATGGTACTTGTACCAGAAGAATTTGTACAGTTTTAGACAATTCTAAAGCAAGTGGTCCCAAGACCACTCTGAAAAACAGCCATAAGTCATACTTCATTTTGCATCAAAACCTTCAGTTTTACAGTCCTAAAATGGGCTTCTGACACATCCATGCTCTAGTCCTGGACTGTGTGATTCATTCTTACCCATGTGTTGGGCTCAATGCCAGGCTGGGAGGCAAGAGTGGTCCTATAAACCATAGAAGTAGATTGTTTTAATATTGGCTTTCTGGCAGATCACCAAGATTGCATCTAAATTCTCTGTAATGATTCTATTTACATATACACAGTACCATGGAACTAACACTGAATTTGGTGGTAGAAAACTTGGATTTGAGACCCACCTCTGCCCCTTACTAGTTTGGGAAAACCACTTTGCTCATTCCTTTTCAACACCTACGAATCACCTTCTGGGAATACTGAAATAGGAGTAGTAATTCAGGTAGAGTGTTGTTGTTGTTGTTGTTATGTGCCGTCGAGTTGGACCCAACTCATAGCAACCCCTCCTTGGGTTTCTGAGGTGGTATCATTATTGAAGCAGACTGCCCAACCTTCCTTCTAAGGAGTGACTGGTGGGTTTGAACAGCCAGTCAGGTAGAGTGTTAGGGTGGAGAAGCTAGATATCATATACATTACACATAGAAAGAACTGTAAGGGCCAGGCCTGGGGATGTGACAGGGTGGCTGGATCAGCTTTACATAGTTTAGTTTGGCTACAGTACTGGATTTCTGCTGGGGAATGGTATGGATGAGGTGTGACTTTTCAAATCTTCACTGTTTTTTGCGAAAGGTTAGGAGTAGGTGCATTGGGGATGGTTACGGCTCTAATAATCTATGACTCTGTCTTCATAGGATGAATTAGACATAGATGTGATGGAGCACATGACCTCAGAAGATCTGGCTGCAAATGGATCCAGTGACATTTTTTGTATTACAAATATGTTGGCTGCTCACGCTACCCAAATGAGCTGGTTACTTTGGCTGTGGATATAATTTTAAACTTGAAATCTACCATAGATAATCTTCAAATTTCTTTTTCTTTCTTTTCAGGTCCACAGAGAAAACAAGTATTTGACTTTGGAGGGCTGATAGAGTTTAATAGCTCGAAATATTTATAAACCAGCTAATTATTCGGTAGTGTGAAGACAGCCTCAAGTTGTATGCAATGCCTGGCTGCTATAGCATAGAGGCTACATTTTCTCCACATGAGACATTGTATACTACAACTTAAACAGTGAGGTAAGATATAGGAATTTGACGTAATATTGGGACACCCTCATAATATATGCTCCTTTCTCTGGGCTTCCAATGGCTTGTTCATCACTGAATCAAGGGCCTATTGAATGAATCAGTGAGTGAGTGGGTTTGAATATAGATCAATTTGAGGAATAATTCTATCTTCACTAAAATGCTCATTTATGGAGGTAAGGGTTGAGAAATTTCAGTATGTGATTGTAAGTACATAAGTGTAGTATAGTTGGAATGAATTGCCTCAAATCCATTCAGGAGGCAGTTGAGACATAAACAGTGACCATACATTCCCATTTTCCTGGGATAGTTTTAGGTTTTGTTTTTGTTTTCTCTGCATAATTATTAATAGTGTCCCCTTTCATTCTAAAAGTCTGAGCTCTGATGGTGTAGTGGATAAGGCACTTGATTGCTAACTGGAAGGTCAACAGTTCAAACTCACCAGCTGCTCTGCAGAAGGAAGATGGGGCAATCTACTTTCATAAAGAATTACAGCCTTAGAAGCCCAAGAAGCCCAAGAAGCCCAAGAAGCCCAAGGGTGTCTCTATGAGTCAGAAACCATTGGATGACAGTGAGTTTGGGTTTTTTTTTTGGTTCACTCTAAAAAAATATCCTGGTTTAGATGTTAGCTTATATTATCATCTTATGTATAAATAATGAAATGACTGCTACTCTTTATTCCTTTGGTTGCTGCTTCTGGCCAGTGGGATTGGAAATGACCACAGTTCGTTACTACTTCACAAGACTCTTCACAATGGCAGGCTTTCAGAGATGTAGAGTGAGAGAGCAAGTCAGTGAGTTCCTACATATTTTGCCTTGGAAGAGGAGACACAATCACCACTGGTAGGCTGTGGAATGCCTGCAGTAAAATCAATCTTGAACTTCAGGTTTCTGTAGCAAGAAGCCTAGGTCTCAGGAAACCCGTGTTCAAGCAGCAGAGAATGAGGTGTGTAAAATCTGTAACGTCCCAGCCTAGTACTGAGCTCAACACATGGTAGAAATGAATCACGCAGTCCAGGACTAGAGCATGGCTCTATCAGAAGCCCCTTCTAGGACTGTAAAACTGAAGTTCCTGTTGCACAGTGAAGAATGGCTTATGATATTGTTTTTCTGAGTGGTCTTGGGATCACTGGCTTTAGAAATGTCTAAAACTGTGAATATTTCTAAGAGCCACCCTAGACCTATCGAATCAGAGCTTTCAGGAAGTGAATTCCAAGGATTTGCATTTTCAACAAACTCCCCAAACTATTCTTACGTGCATTAATGTTTGAGAAGACTCTGGCATCTAGAATCAGGAGACTTAAGGTTCCAGTTAAGGAGAAACTCAAGTAAGTGGCACATGTCCATCTTGGAAGGTTTTTCAGTTTTCTTCATTATAAACTTCTTTTGCCAATTTTTTTTTTTTTTTTTTTTTTATGATGATGCATGTTTAACTGCAAAACATTATGAATATGTAAATAAAATTATTTTTCCGTGAGGGAGCAGAGGATAACAGTCTCTAACAAGAGGATATGTTTGATGACTAATTTTATGAGTTGCTAAGTAAGATTTTTTGGTGTGGCAGAGTAAATGTCATATTCCAGTTTAATTCAAGCAGCTGGTTAGCAAATCTCAAGTCACTAGCCAAATGGCAATAGTCATGTAAATGATGCATAGACTCACATGAGTGATTTTTACCATTAGACTCAAGAATTAGAGATGGAGGCAGACAGACCAAGTCATGAGGTCATCTAGGTAAGGCCAGAATCAAAGAAGGCAGCTTCTCCAAACTCTTACTATGTGATTTTGTCCTCGGAGATATTTAAAGTGGTGGTGGTAGCAAACAGCACCCAAAGGTACATCACTTCACCTGAGAAGGCAGGAGTACAATGAGATGTTGTGGGCATGTGGAATTGGAGTGAAGGTTGGAAAAAACTGTCAAATGGAACCTCTAGCTTATTGGAATGCCCTGAGATAGAACTCACCATTTCTATTTGTACAGGGAGATCCATCCTTGCAAGGCCTGAAGTCTTACAATTTTGATGGCCCTCTTTAAGAAATATAAAATTAATTATGAATATAAACTCAGATACAAATGTGAATATTTATTAAGAATGAGAAATCACAATAGATTACTAATGCCTGGAAAACTTAGGTCCCTGTTTTGAAAAATGTTTTCACAGAAATGCTTCGTGATTGCAACCTTGCTTCTGCTCTCCATCTGGAACATTCTCCCTCTCCCATCAACAAACAGCACTCACAAGGGCTAATCCAAAGGAAGCACCCTGATGCTTATGTTCCATTAGCTTCTTTGTAAATCTGTCTCCACTGCAACCTAGATTTCCTTTCTTAATTAACTGGGTAATCAGCTAATCATCAGTTTATATTAGTTTGCACTGGAGGAATAAATGTTTATTACTTTAACCCTCAAGCTTCCACAGCAGGAAGGGTACTTCTATAGGAATGCCATAGTAGAGAAGCTCCAAGATGGTGACCATCAATTCTTTCCCACTTTTTATAAGCAGGCTGCTTCCCACATTGTGAGATAGAGTCCAAGGCCCCTCTCCTCAAGTATAGATTGGCCTTAGTGACTTTGTTGACTATGAATGACAGAAATGACATTCTGGGACTTCTGAGGCTAGATCTTAAAAAGACTTGCAGTTTCTTTGCAAGCAGCCATTTAGATTCAATGATGGGTCTCTCCTCATCCAGAGCAAAGAAGAATGAAGACAACCAAAGATTCATGGAAACAATTAGTCCAAGAGACTGGTACAATATGCAATCCTCAGCCTACATGACAATGAGACCAGAAGAACTAGATGGTGCCCGGCTACCACTGTCAACCACTTAGAGGGGGATCTACGTAGGAGATCTTAGATAGAGTGGGAAAACAATGTGGAACAAAACTCAAAATCATTTGGGGGGCCAAAAAAAAAAAAAAAAAAAGGGACCAGGTTTGCTGGTCTGATAGAGCCTGGTGGAACCACTGAGACTATGGCTCCTAGCCACCCTTCAGGTCTGGAATTGAACCCACACCTGTGGCTTCCAGCCAAACAAAAGACAAGCATATGAGGTGAACATTTACACTAGGTAGATACACTCCTTGGAGAGAACAATCATGGGAGAATAGAAGGGCTGCGTATGCACAGGGGCATAGTGCTGGGGGCAGGAGTGCATGGAGGGAAGGACACAGGGAAGAGGTAACTATGGGGAGGAAGTGGGAGGGCAGCTGTTGCACTGTGGTAAATTATAGTCAATGTCATGAGACAAAGGGTATGTGAACTGCTGTATGGAAAATGAATTTGCTCTGTAAACTTTCACCCAAATCACAATTAAAAAAAAAGAAAAAGAAAAAGATTTGTAGTTTCTGCCTGGGACTGTTGAATTACTTGCTCTTGTGTTTTCTCTCAAAATCCAGCTGCCATGCTACAGGGAGCCAAAATCATGTGGAGAGGCCATGTGTAGTTGCCTTAACTGAACTCTCAGCTGATGACCAACATCAACTGCCAGCCATGTGAATGAGCATTTTGGAGATCCAGCCCAATCCAGTCTTCAGCTGACTCCAGCTCATCCAGCTCATCCGACTTCTAACTACAACCACATGAGACACTCTAAGGGAGAAGCACCCAGCTGAGTCCAGTCAACCAGTGGAACTATGAAAGAACAAATTGTTCTTTTAAGTCTCTAAGTTTTGGGTGTTTGTTATATAGTCAATAAAGGTATTGTGTTGGGATATAACATTTCTAAGTTCTCTCTCCCTCCCTATAAGACTGGTGAGATGGGGCTTGGGACATTGAGTTCTCTGTTGTTGTCGTTATATGCCCTCGAGTCAGACCCAACTCATAGTAACCCCTCCTTGGGTTGCCGAGGCAGTATGACTATGGAAGTAGATTGCCCCATCTTTCGTCTGAGGAGTGGCTGGCTGGTGGGTTTGAACTGTCAACCTTCTGATTAGCAGTCAAGTGCCTTAGGCACTACGCTACCAGAGCTCCCCTGAGTTCTCTAGAGTTTTCCATTTGGTCCCTACTTGTCCACAAGTGGCACTTGTTCTCTCTGCTCCTGTCCTTCAAGAAGTAAATGTTAGGAAGACTGCCTCTGTGGAGTGAGGAGATGAGAGCTCACAGCTGTCCAGTGGCTACATTTAATTTTGGGCTGGAATGGAAGAATCTCAGAGCCAAGCCATGGTTTCCAATCTAACTTTATACTAGACTCCTGTGTCTATTTTTTAAATTGGTTCAGAAAACTCAGAGGGAAACATGCATACAATTAATTTTCCATGTTTACTCCTTAGAGGCCAATAAGCACCACCATTTCTCCTTTCTCTTAAGCTAGAAAACAAAGTTTTGTACTTTTTATTTTCAAATTTAACTCTTGCTTCAACCTCTCAATCAAGTCTGCCATTGGGTCTTCTCACTGTTTTAAATATCTCTCGTTCTGCTGTGCATGGGGTCACTATGAGTCGGAAATGACTCGACGGCACTTAACAACAACAACAACAGACTTGACTTCTCCTTTTAGTTTTCATAGACGCTGCCCCGGTTCAGCTCCTCATTGCCACATTGTTTGGCTTCTCTGTCTTGATCTCACCCCAAACCCACTGCCGACTCATAGCGACTCCTCTTTGGGTTTCTGAGGCGGTATCTCTATGGAAGTAGATTGCCTAACCTTCCTTCTAAGGAGTGGCTGGTGGGTTTGAAACATCAGCCTTCTGGTTAGCAGTCACATGCCTTAGGCACTACGCCACCAGAGCTCCCCAGCCACCCCGACTATGTGCTGCAAGAGACTAAAGTACCCAAACACCACAGTTATCACTCCCCTTGCTGACCTTATCTACTGCCTTAGGCCCAATTTACCAAAACAAAACAAAACAAAAAAAAAAACAAACCAAACCCATTACCATCCAGAGTATTCCGACTCATAGTGACACTATACGACAGAGCAGAACTATCTCCCAGAGTTTCCAAGGCTATAAATCTTTCTGAGAACAGACTACCACATCTTTCTTCCAAGAGTGGCTGTGGTTGTTATGTGCCGTTGAGTTGGACCCAACTCATAGTGACCCCTCCTTGGGTTTCTGAGGCAGTATCACTACAGAAGTAGATTGCCCCATCTTTATTCCGAGGAGTGGCTGGTGGGTTTGAACTGCCAGCCTTCTGGTTAGCAGTCAAGTGCCTTAGGCACTACCCTACTAGTGAATTTGAACTGCCCATCTTTCGGTTAGCAGCTGAGCGCTTTAACCATGGTGCCACCAGGGCTCCTTGGCCCAATTCCAGGTCCAGTATAAAAACTTCATTATAGCAAATAGCCCTTCAAGCTATCTTCCAAACTCAGTGATCTACTGAGGAGACTTTTTCTTCAGATCAGACTCTTTTTCCAGTTCTATGTCAGAAGGAAGGTTGGGCAATCCTACTTCCGTAGTGATACTGCCTCGGAAACCCAAGGAGGGGTCGCTGTGAGTCAGGTCCGACTCGACGGCAAATAACAACAACAACAACATGTATATTCTTCAGATTTTATAGTTCTTTTTCTTTCTTTCTGCTCCAAACTTTTCTTGTCCTTTAGGAAGGAGGAACCACAGGGTTTCATGGGTGATTATTCTTTGGCTAGTCTTACCTTCCCACTGGCCAAAAATTCTAATTCTTTGAGGGTACATTCCCTAGGGTTTTTAATGAATAAGCATTACTGGACTGATGATTTCTATGCAAAGAGCTAGTGAAATTTTGTGGTTTTGGTGGACAAGGAAGAGGAGCTAGGAGCTAATAACTAGTATGACAGGTTTTGAGCTAAGAACTTTATATATGTCATTTGTTTTTTACAACAACCCTTTTGTCCCCTTTTTATTGAAGAGGAAGTTGAGCTATAGGTAAAATAACTTTCTCAAAGTCACCAGCTGGTAAGTGAAGAGAGAGTTTGAAGCCAAGACTAATTACAAATCAGGGTTTTTAACTACTACATCCACTGCTTCCTACAGGTTTTTTTTTTAGGTAATTAAAAAACAAAAACAAAAAAGTTTTTCACGAAGAGGAAAGGCAGGGTTAAATAACTTATGCAAGCCACTAGCAATGTTGGTGCTGGTGTTGGAATTCAGATATTGGAGTCCAAAGTCTCTGTTCTTTTCGAGAAGGCTGCTTTAAATGAAGGGGGAAAAAATATTATCTAGATAAAGAAATATGAGAATGAAGTGAAGGAATGATCTAGAGCTACAAACAAAATGGCTGACAGGAATCTTTAAAATCAAGGAGAGGAAAAAATGAAACAAGAGAAACTTGGCCTCATTTTGTTCAGTCTGGTTGGGAGGAGGAGTATTGCTGAGTGAGGAGGGAGTTGGTTTTGTAAGATGGTCTTCCAACAGAAAATGACCTTGTTCTTTCAAGAGGACAAAAGGGAGCTAACGGCAACAGTCTTGGACTGCAGGCTGGAAAGTAAGGGTGAAATTAAGGAAGAACCCAAGCTCTAAAGAGGGCCTGTTTCAGGCCAGAAGGGGTGTGGAGCAGAGAACATCTGGAGGGTTTAGGCTGCAGGCCTGTGCCAAGTTGCTTGAGTAATACGACACTCTGTAATTTACCCATCTAGATATGTGTGCTGGACTGGGGGGTGGGAGAATTTCTGGAAAAGAAGACTATGCAGAAAGCCTGGCTTCCAGGGGCTTTGAGTTTACAAATCCTTTCTTTCTCTACTTGAACTCTTTTTATCAGTTGCTGTCAAGTTGATTCTGACCTATGGCAACTCCATGTGTGTCAAGAGTAGAACTGGGCTCCATAAGGTTTTCAATGGCTGATTTGTTTGGAAGATCACCAGCCCTTTCTTCCAAGGAGCATCTGGGTGCACTTAAACTTCCAACCTTTTGGTTAGCACCCCAGTGTGTTAACCATTTGCACCACCCAGTAACTCCTGAACTCTTTTAGAATGGCATAAGAAAGTTTAACGGTGAGTTTCACTGAGTCAAAGGATGGGAGACCAGGCTGAGGAAGTTTCTCTTCCTATGGTGTTATACAGAGAAAATCAGGTCTTGTAAACTGGAGAAAAGTCAGAATGTTTCCTCCTTTCAACCTGTCGCCTCCAGCTAACAGGCCTAAGCTTGGTTGGGGTGGAGGGGCCTCTTGCAGAATTCAGTTCTTGGCCAGAAATCCCAGCCTTAGACCTCAGAAGGTTTGAGGGAGGCTTAGCAAACCTGGCGGATGCTGTTTGGGTTTGGCAACCTCAAGATTTTTCCAGTGCCTTGTGTTCAGTGAAACCAAAAATGTGTTTGGCTAGAAACCCTTCTCTAATTTTTAAACCCCTGTGCATTTTTTACATAAATTTGATCCACATGTTTTGATTTATTTATATTTAACTCATCAAATTGAATTAGGAGTTACAATGATGAATGGGAACAATGCTGATTTCCAAGAAGATTTTTGAGCCCTTTTTCTTAGAACTGAATCACATTTTTTTTCCCTCAGCCCTTGAAACTACCAGACAGAGCTGGGGTTGAAATTTAGACCCAAATGTGAAATAAAGATCCATGCTTGGCAAAGAAAAAAGCATAGCAGGGGAATGTTCTTAGGAAGTCATAGTTAGAAAGCCAGTGTAGATTTGTGGTGGGTGTGGAGGCATGAAGACAGGAAGAGAGTCAGTTATTCTTCATTAGAATGTTTAAGTAAATTAACTTGGCTGTCTGGGCTGCCAACAGAAACTCCCTAACCTGTTTTTCTTTGATATTATTTTATCACCGCTACCAAGGGAAAAGCAGTTCCTGCCCGAAGTCTAGGGATGGGGGTGGTGGTGTTTCCCTGCACCTCGTTCTTCTCCTGCACTCTTCCCATAGTAGCCAAATCAAGCTGGTTCTCCTCTCCCCTTCTCTCTCCCCTTCTTGCCTGGCTTTGACTAAGTCTTCTCCATCTGGAAACATTTGTAAGTATACAATGATTTTACTCTTGTTCAAGGGAATCTTTGGGTATACACTACATATCCATTGAGCTCAATTATAGGGGCACAATCTTATTCTGCATCATTCTGTCTGGCTATGGCTTGTAAGAACAAATGGCCATCACTGTCTTTTTGAAATACCTTTTCTATATACCATTATTTTCTACAACTTCAGCCTAATGTCAAGAATATTTCTTTGAGAAACTGAAATCTCAAGACAAAGGTGCCTTTTCATAGCCCTTTGAACCTATACTCACTGAGTCCCTTGCACTCTAAGGAAATTTCCTTGCACTCAGCTTCTCTCTCCTACAGGCCCTGATCTGATTAGAGAGAAGTGGGTACAAGAACCAGCTGCTACTTAATAGCTGTACTAACTTGGAGGAGTTATTTTACTTCCCTGGGTCTCAATTTTCCAATTTTCAAAAGGATATAATAACCATATTTACCTCCCAGAGTTGTTGTAAACCTTGAGTAAGACACTGTGTATAATAAAAGGAGTTCCGGTGGTGCAGTGGTTAAGGCACTGGCCTGCTAACCTAGAGGCTGGTGGTTTGAACCCGCTGGCTATTCCACAGGAGAAAGATGAAGCAATCTACTTCCTTAAAGATTTATGGCCTTGGAAACCCTATTGGGCAGTTCTACTCTGTCCTTTGGAGTGGTTATGAGTTGGAATCAACTGGAGGGCAGTAGGGGCTTTTTTGTGTGTGCACATGTGTGTGTAATAAACTTAGTATGCTGTCCGGTCCATACTAAGTATTTAATAAATGTTTGCTGTTATTGTTATTATTATGAAAACTTCTATACCTTACTCAATTCTTCAATTTTTCTTCAAGTAATTAAAGTTTTCCAGAAGTTGCCAATTACCTTCTAAAACCTCCCCTCCTACACCAATACTGAACCAACCAACTCACTCACTGCCTTGCAAACCAGCATTATTCCAGCTCAATTGCATGAGGCCCCTGGTCAACCAACTGAGAATTTCCTCAGTTTGTAAGGAGTCATCCACCCAGGTCAAAACTTTAAACCTATAGCCTCTTCTTGGAATTAAGAGTAGCAAAGTAATTAGAAGATGTAAAATCAAACTAAAAATCTTCACAACTGGGCCAACAAACAACATCATGAAAAAAACTGAAATTGTTAAAAAATTAATTCTACTTGGATCAACTATCAGTGCTCATGGAAGCAGCAGTCAAGAAATCAGATGATGTACTGCACTGGAAAAATCTGCTGCAAAAGACCTCCTTAAAGATCTGGAAAGCAAAGATGTCACTTTGATGACTAAGGTGTCCATGACCCAAATCACAGCCATCATCATTTCCACTGCTGCAAATGCATAGGAAAGCTGGACAATGAAAAAAGGAGACAGAAGAATTAATGCATTTGAATTATGGTGTTGGTGAAGAATACTGAATACATTGTGGACTGCCAAAAGAATGAACAAATCAATCTTAGAAGAAATATAATCAGAATGCTCCTTTGGATGGCAAGAGTTTGTCTTGCTTACTTTGGACACATCACCAGGAAAGAACAATTGCTAGAAAACATCATGTTTGGTGAACTAGAGGGTCAGTGAAAACAAGGAAAACCTTCAATGAGATAGACTGGCGCAGCAGCCTCAACAAGGGGCTCCGACGTAACAGAGACCATGGAGGTGGCACAGGACCCGACAGCACTTCATTCTCTTTTCTTTTGCTATATGTAAGGTTGTCATGTGCTGGAGCTGACTCCATGGCAAAGGACAACTGCAACAAATCTGACTGGATTGGAATCACACAGATCATTTTCCTTCAAACTAAACTGAGATTTGTCTCACTTTTCATAGAAGCTATATGCATGTGTGTACATGTATGGAGGAGGAAACTGGTTAACTGGCATTTCTTATCATCTCTAGGGACACTACCAGTTCTTTTGCAAAGTAAACAGGTGAAGGCATCATTCAACATGTCTGATAAATGGTTCTCTTCTAAAGGGGAAAATATAAGTCCATGTGCCCAGAATCAGTCTCAGCAGTAGTCCATAGATCTTAATGTTGGCCAGGTTAGTAGGATGAAGGATTCACTAGTTTCTAGGGGAATGTTGGACACATTAGACGGTAATAGCCCTTACCATGCAGAACTGGCAAGAAAGTTAAAAGAGAAAACATTTCTAGGCTCTCAACAAATTATTATTTCCATCAAGCAGACTTCTCTTGAAATCCTTGGTGACATTAGGAAATGTGTATCTCCATGTCTAATATTTGGTAAAGATTTCTCTTTTAGTGGCTTCTTAATCCCCTGTATCTAGACGTAGTTTGGATACCAGACCCAGACTATGAAAGGGGTGAACAATGGTGGCTGTTTGTGCCCGTAGATGGTTCTGGAGTAGAAACATGATCTAAAGGGAAAATCCATAGGGTGGGAAGTCACTTATGGCCTGATATAAAAGGCCAGACTCCTGTCTGGGAATCTGGAATTGGGAGAGTGAGAAACTGGGTTGACTGACATAGTCATCTGGAATATGGCTCATCACATTAACAGTAGAACACCCTCATGGAGGCTGACAAACTTCTGCTGCTGAGGTCCTCTAGGGCTGCTCAATTCCAGAACCCTTCTCCCATGAAGCCTGGCTGTTCAAAGGTTCTGCTCATAGAAACCATAAACATCTTTCCCAATATTATTAAAACAAATACCTCCTTTTTTTTTTTGAAGTTTGCTTGAGTGGGTTTCTGTTTTCTTCAACCAAAGTCTTCATTAACAGAGCATCTACCCTTGGGAAGAACTTGCAGATAGAGGTATGCCTAAATGTTTGGATATTTCTATCGCAACATATTGCTGTAACAGTAAATTAGAGTTATAGCAGATACCATAAACTCCTAACTCACTCCTCCATGGCTCTCTTCTACTATAGAAACTGAAGAAGTTAAACCTTTCTCTCTTTCTCACATTCCTTTGTGGTTATGGGAGGTCATGTGACATAGTTCTGGCCAGTGAAATGTAACTGAATATTTGTTGGGGCAAATAGGCTGGCTCTGCCCTCTCCTTACTGCCTTGAACGAAAATGTTATGCTTGGAGCTACCATGAAGGAAAAGTCAGAGAAATACAGAGATGCGCCATACATCTGAGGCGTTAACATTAACGGTCACCTAATTCCAGTTTCCTTTTATGTGAGTAAAAAAATATACCTCTAAACTGCTATTAGTTAGATTTTTCTATCACTTGGAAGCAAGATCTTTTCTAAATGATATACCCTAAAAAGCACTCTAGAACTTGATATTGTTTCCTATTTTGTGAGAAACATGACAATTTTTTTTAACCAAATATATAGCCAACTTTTTTTCAAATTAATTTTTCTAAAAAATCAGTTGAGTTATATAAGCTCTTCAGGCAATTACAATCTAACAAGGGGATAACGCATATACATGACTGACTGTGATATACACATGACTGTGATAAGGCAGAAAACACAAGGGTTGTAAAATGAAGTAGGAAATCAGGGAAGTCTCTACAGGAGAAGCACTTGCATTAAACTGGAGAAAAAGAGGAATTTGGACGTTTGGGGATGGGGAAAAGTGTATTCTAGGTAGAAAGAATAGTTTAAGCAAATATGGGGAAATAAAGGCCAAATATAAGCAGCCAGTTCATTCGGGCTGATGTAGGAGAACAAAGATCCGATTGGAAACTTAGACCAAATTATAGCAAGGCTTGAATGCTAGGTAAAGGAGTCTGGGCTTCATTCTCAAGTCTGTGGGGGTACTGTTGAAGGTTTTTGATCAAACAGGAGTGTGGTGTAGTGATTACATGATACGGCTTTTCTAGCCATAGTCTTTGTAACTCCCACTGGATTACTGAGTAGAACCATGCAAATATGTGTCAACTTGGCTGGGCAGCTGGTAGTAGTAATTCCCTATAATGAGACTGGCAATTAACTCTGTGGTGGGATTTGCCGTGAGCAACTGAGTAGCTGCTTTTAAACCTCTGATTGTTAAAGTCATCCACCTGGGGTATTTCTGTTGGAGCAGCAGTAAGTAATCTTCTGGGAAAGTTCACTCTCTCTCAGGTGTGTAGAACTCTGATGTTGGGATTGGTTAGTTTTGCCACTCTGCCAGGGTTAAAATGAGCCCTCCTAGAGGGACAGGAGGGAAATCTCACTGGCGGCTAAGAGAGATGCTTGGCTGAGAGACACTCGGCTAAGAGATGGCAGTGGTGGAACTGAGAGGCATGGGACAGAGTGGCAGGCTTACCTGGCCCACAGAGGCAGAGGCCAGGCTGAGAGGCCAAGGGCCAGAGAGATGTGTCTAAGGGCACAGCTGAGGGGAGGCTATGCTGATCAAAAAACTGTATCCTAAGCGCATTCCTGAACTTCAATTATAGCCTGTTGCTTCCCTAATAAACCTCATATCTGTGCGTTCTGTGTGGCCACTGCAGCAAATTATTGAACCCAGCAAAGAGGTGGTGGGTGCTGTGGGAGGGATGATGGTTGGTGTCAAGGTTGGCAAGAGGGCTAGAGGGTGGCAGCATGTCTGGCCTCATAGGAATAGGCCTTAGGCTACTGATGGCGAATCTGTCTTCCTCTTGTGTAGTTAGAGGAAGTCAAAAGATGTTACCTCCTTGCCCCTTTAGCAAGGAGTCAGAGTGTTTCTTCAGGAAAATTCACTGATAGCAATATGTGGGTGTATTAGAGGAGGCTGGAACAGCTACTAAGAGGCTATGCAGGTATCTGGACAGGAGATGAGGAGGGTATGAACCAGGATAGTCAAGGTGGGAGTGGAATGGAAAGAAGAAATAGGCATGAGAGACACTGCAGAAATACATGTAACACAACTTGGCTACTGTCTGGCTATGAGATGGGAGACATGGGGAGAAATAATGTAGAAAATATTTTATTGCACAAAATGTAAACAAAATCCTCATGTGATACCTCTGGAGCTGAAGACAGGAATGGTTTTATGTAGATGTTGGAGTCATGCACCTTCAGGTCGTGGTCCCCAAGTCCTCTGGTGACTCCAATAGTTGCCATTACTCGGGCCTAGGAGTATAAGCAGAGGGTTATCAGAAACAATTATACACACTGAGGAAATATTTCTGTCACAATACAACTGCCAAGGGCTAAATTTTCCAGTTCCTTCTGACAGTCTTTCCATGCCCCTTGCTGCTAACTTATGTGGAAAGTTGTTATCAAGGAAGTGCTCACCAAAATCACTTAAGTATTTGAGAAATTATTTGAGGAGTAATTCTTCTACCAATTGTCTTAAGTTTCATGGGGTTCTGCCATCTCCAGCTTTTTCTTTTAGAGACTAGAGGAAAGGGTGTCTAAAACATTAAAGCCAATATATTAGTGATGTCTATAGTTACTGAAAGCAGTTCAAACTGAATCCAACAGCATCCACCCATCCATCCATCCAACCCATCCATCCATCCCATGTCCACTCTACAAGTACATTTACTAAACACTAGCGATGTTCCTAGTTAGGTGACAGGCTCTAGTAAAAGATGTAAAAAGCCAGAGACAGCTCCTGCCCTTGCAAAACCCACCTATTATACTTTATGGCTGGAGAATATCAGCCATTAGCTGTCTCTGGAACATCCCCAACAAACTCCCTGTTGGTAGAAAGGGACAAAATGCAACTAGCACTGAGAGATACTCAGAGGCCTTGGGACTGAGACCTCATCACCTATGTATTTCTCTAAAGTGTTTCTCAATTGTTTTAAGGAAGCAATAACATCATACTAATATTTATGCTGTGAGCCTAATTATCTCCTGGGGTATTTAGTTTTGAAAAGAGGGTAGCTTATATGATGGGATAATTTACCAAAATATTTATTGAGTACCTACTATGAACAGAAGGAGCTCTGGTAGTATAGTAGTTAAGGCGTTTGGCTGCTAACCAAAAGGTTGGTGTTTTGCACCCATCAGCTGATCCCCATGGGAGATAGATGAGGCAATGTGGTGGTTATGTTTGTGTGTCAACTTGGCTGGGCCTTGTTGAGTGGCTGGGCAGCTGGTGGTAGTTATTCCCCAGGATGAAACTGGCAATCAACTCCACGGTGGGATCTACCACAAGCAGCTGGGTAGCTGCCTTTGGGATGTGGTCTTCTTCCTGGATATAAGGAGAAGCTTTGAGAATGGTCTCTAGCCTATGGCACGCTTGGACCCTGTGTGTAGGTCATGTCATTGCTCAGCAGCCTGCTATGCTCTGCCGACCTTGGGACTTACAATGGATTTAAGTTAATGGCCTGCCATGTGGTTTGGTAACATCAGGACTACGCCTTTTTACTTGTCAACCTTGGGGCTTCTCAGCCTCAGCAGCCAGCATCCATCTGAGTGAAGAAATGCCTCTAGCTCCAGTGGGCTGGAAGCAGGAGGCAGAGCTGGATCCCAAGGTTGAGGGGTTTTCACCCAGCCCCTAGAGCCTGGCACTTTGAACTTGGACTTAAAGCCTCTAAATTGTAAGAATAACCTCCTGTTTGTTAAGGCCATCCCATTTGTGTTATATTTCTGTTCAGAGTGGCACTAGGTAACCAGAACAGGCAATCTGCTCCCTGAAAGATTTATAGCCTTGGCAACCCAATGAGGGCTCCTATGAGTTGGAATCAACTTGATGGCAGTGAGTTTGGTTTTTTTGGTTTACGATGGACAGACACCATGCTGTAAAGACACAAATGTATAAGGCCTCATCTCTATTGTAAAGGTACTTGGTCAGGGAGATAAAAGGTGTGCATCTAACTAATATGAACTCTGGTAGTGCAGGGGTTAAAGCATTTGACTGCTAACCAAAAGGTTGGTGGTTTGAACAACCAGCTGCTCAAAGATGAGGCAATCTGCTTTCTTAAAGATCTACAGCCTTGGAAACCCTATAGGGCAGTTCTACTCTGCCCTATAGGATTGCTAAGAGTGGGAATTGACTTAATGGTAGTGAGCTTAGTTTCTTTTCTCTTTATCTAACTAATAACATATAAAATATGGTCAAGTGCTGAAAAACACAAACAATGGGTTGTATGAGTTCAGAGGAGATAAAAATTCTACTGAGGTTTCTTGGAGAAGATAGCATTAAACTTCATGTAGAAGGACGGGCAGAACAAGACAGGCAGACACAGGATGGAGAAAAAGCTGTTCTGAGTGGTATGAATCCCAATGGTCTGACCCTTGAATCAATAACATATCCAGCATGGGGTCATAGTTCAAAGACTCCAGCCTGAATCCTCACTCTACCCATTGATTGGGTATAAGAGTACCCAAGGGCTGTGCAGTAGGAGAACCTCATAGGGCTGAGGATGAAATAAATAAATGTGAAAAAAACATGATCTTATCTAACAATTATCATCTTCATTCAATTTTCACAAAATGGCTATGAATTTTGGAGCTGGTCTCAGATGAGAAGGATTTACATTAAAGGGTAAATAAAACCATGACACATTTTTCAAAAGGCAAGAGTCCAAAGAGATTGGTAAAATGCAGACACGTGATGTGAAGCCTGTGCAGGTCTCTGGTCAGGCAGGCTGCAGAGAAGGCCTCTGCTTGGTGGGAGACTGAATGGGCTCCCCCTGATGCAAGAAATGGAAAAACAGAAAAATTCTGAGTTCTCTGTGGCCGTTCTGAGCTTCTCCCTGCCGTGGCAGTTTCTCTAGCCAAAAAAATCACATGCCTGTATTCCAAAGAAATTTGATACTTGTTTCTGCTAGTTACTGAACTAGCTTTATAAAGTATACATGTGTTATGCACCTATGTCCTTAATAGTTTTGTGGAAATAAAATGAAAACTAATGGCTACAAAAGTACCCTAAAACTTCTGGGAGGATGTATGCAGAAAGGAAAAAGAAAACTCCTATAAATGATTTAGGCAGAACTGATGTTTTTCTAATGCTGAAGTTTTAAAGATTTCTCAAGAAATCATGGGGTCATCAGACAAGGATGGTGTGCTCTACTTTGGTCCTAGGAAAGCCTACCAATAAAAACAAACTGGAGGCATAGCGTCTTTAAGTAGGTTGACAGGTAAGATGACAGAACTTACCAGCTGCACATCACAGGACTGTCAAGGCTTAATAAACTGACATGCTTGAGGAACATGATGCTCAGGAAAACTGAACTTTTTGCTTAACTGGGAAAACCCTTACTCCTTTAAATATTATTGCCGATGATCTTCTAAGGATACTTTGTTCATTTTCCCATTGTATGAAGGAGAGTATATCAAATATAACTGTAAAGCTTATTTTGTACCTGTGCATTTATTAAAGGTCTGCTATGCATCACATACCAGGCTGGACAGGCACTGGGGATTAAAGGTAACAGGACAGTCCTGATCTTACTAGAACCCACTGGAAATAGCAGAGGAATATTGAGAATCTCAGCCCCTCAAAGAACTCTAGCTGCAGGTGTAGGTAATTGGGCTGAATAATACCTACTAACAGTGCCCACTGTACTCAAAGACTCACATATTCCTGTTAGGAACAGTGCTCATCTTTGTAGTGATTCCCAACCAGGGATGGTGAGACAGAGGGTATCCATCTCTAGGAAGGGGCAAGCTAATTTAAAACTTGATCCCCATGTGGATCAGATATAAATGTTTCATTTCCCTCCACGAAATGCCTCTTTCTGTTGAAATCACCTCTGGGCTACCTTGAACCCAAAACCTAATCCTGTAGGCATGCTCTCTCTCAGATAAACACATTCACTGTAACACACATACACACACACACACACAAACACACACACACACACACGTCCTGCCCATGTGTTTTCTTCAGTTTTCTTGTGAGTCACTTCTTTCTGGTAAAAACTATAAAATGTTGGGAAAAAAATTCAGTTGATTGTTTTTTATGTGACCACATTTTTCACTTCCAATTGAAGCTCTTAGCACTGAGTTGGAACGTATTAGTGTTCAGAGGAAGAATACAATGATTCAGAAGGTGTTTGTTCTTAGTGGGAAATGGATTCAAAGCTTCTTCATCTCCCTCTAGGATTTCAACCTCCCCCAAGTCTATTCACAGACCACTCTAAGATCTGCTCCTTCCTTTGGCTCAACAATGTGCTGCTGAGGGTTTGATTCTGACTGGGGTCTTGGGAGGTGATGATGGTCTCTGCTACCTCAGCTTGGGCTCTGGTTGATGTGTAAGTAATAAATTAGAAGTGACCTCAAAGCTAATTACAGTGAAGCTTTGGATCCCTCCCACGGGTCAAGTGGAAAAGCAGATTGTGGAGTCTGAACTACCATGAGAGTGTGAGAACACTAGACTAGACTGGACATGGCTTTAAGTCTGGTGCTGCCACTCAGTAGCTGTGTGACTTTGTCTGAGATACTTTAATCTTGGAATCCCAGCTGCCTCATCTACTAAATGGACGTAACATGGTCAGCTTTGCCTGCCTCCTAACTTGTTGGCAAATATAAAATAAGATGATTTATGTGACAGTGGTCATGTATAAACACTGCAAAAAGCTATTCCAAAAAACTGACTTTAGTCCCTTGTGTTCCTTCTTCTCCAGCAATGCCCCTCCTTGGACCCTCAAGACAGGAGGGCCTGAAGGATGATGGATGCAGCATTCTTTCAAGCTGTCAAAGCTATAAAATCATGAGCTGCTGAGTAGAACACACAGACTGCCAAGGGTTACACAGAGCAGCAGCAGGGCACAGTTTTGTCATCGCAGCCCTGGGGAAACACACGTGCCTACCTTCTTGCCTTCTCCATATATAAGGGGAAACTTCAAGTCATCATCCTCAATGGTTTTGTATGCCCTGTAGGGGGATAAACAACATTTTTAAAAAAGGTGTGCACTCAATTAGTGACCCGCTGCCCTGACACAGGCTGCTAGGCAAGTTATTTTCTCTGAGACTCTATCCACTCACCACACTGCCAATCTTTATATAGAGTTAGTCTCCCTACAGAATTATGTGTGTGCTTGTTATCAAACCAGAAAATACCAAGTCTATATATGCTTGAAGAGGGAGAAAAAAATGTTTGCATATTCATAATTAGTAAGGAGGGGGCATAGGGCTTCTGTCCTAAGCATGGAGAGTCTGAGCAATAATGAAGTAACCCAGCAGTAGAGACAGGGTTCTCATTATTAATCCAAAAGTGTGAGAAACAGCAGAACTCAGAGATGGATGGAGTGTGAAACTGCTCCAGGAGCCAGTTCTCACCTTTAGGGGCTGTTTACACCAAAGCAAGCCTAGGATTGGGAGTGCTGGGGAAGGAATATTTAGAGCCTGTTTGACCTCAGTGTGATTGTCAAGGTTGGCAGGAAAGTCTTTGTTTCATAATAGCTTTTAAACAGCCATTTGACACACAGAAAGAAAATTCAGTTTATGCTTCAATGGTTTACTCTGGACATGGTTGTCCAGATGTCACTATGTGCACAGCTGAGACTGCAAGGTTAAGGGGACAAAGCAAATGAAGCCCATTTCTTGCAGTTTTGCTCATGAGGAAGTTAAAACAAACATGGCACTTTATCACTAGCTGTTATCACCCTTGGCAAGTAGCTTCAACTTTCTTGGTTCTCAATTTCCTCATCTATAAATTAGCACAACCACACAGGATGTAAAGAGCTTAGCATTGAGCCTGACATTTAGAAAGTGCTCAGTTAGTGGCAGCTACTGCTAGTATCTAGTAGATAATGAATCCTTTGGCATGCCAGTTCCCCTTTCTGGGGATAGCACTGGCTATTTACCACACTGCTGATGATCTTTCTTTATATATATATATATCCCCCAAAAAAACACCAAAAACCAAACCCACTGCTGTTGAGTTGGATCTGACTCATGGCAACCCCTCCTTGGGTTTCTGAGGCATATCACTATGGAAGAAGATTGCCCAACTTCCTTCTGAGAAGTGGCTGTTGGGTTTGAACTGCCAGCCTTCTGGTTACCAGTCAAATGCCTTAGGCACTATGCCACCAGAGATCCTATATGCCCCATATACACACACTTGTATATATGTATATATGGAGAGAGAGAGAGAGAGAGAGAGAGAGAGAGAGAGAAAATGAGTGAGTTATTTTCACTGTGTGTGTTTAA
>NW_006921684.1:3883852-3887144 GCF_000298275.1 Orycteropus afer afer
TGGGGATAGGGCAATAAGAGAAAAAATGTAGAGTAGAAGAATAATAAAGAAAAAGATGGGAAAAATGCAAAAAGAGAAATAAGGAATGGGGTTAACCAAGAGAAAGAAAAAAAAAAAATTGGAACCAAGAACAGGGAAGAGAGAAAAAGCTGAAAACTAAAACGTGGGAAGGGAAAAAAAAAGAGTAATAATAAAAATGGCAATAATGATAATAATAGTTTTTAAATAAACAAAAGAAACAAACTAAAAATAAAAAGGAAAAATTAAAAATCTGGGCAGGGGCAGGTACCCAGGCTCTGTTGGAGCACATAGACTGTGATATAATTCCTGCTGGCCCAGAAGGTGGTTGGGAGTGAGGGCTGACTGCACCTCTGTTTAGCAGGAAGGTGTGGCATAGAAGAGTAACCAGGGGAGTATTGCACCTTTCCAGTTGTTGGTGTCTGGAATGTCCTTGTGGTTCCGGGGAAGTGGAGCCTATTCTTAAGTCCCTGGAATCTGGGGATTGTTGTCACTTTTAATATCCAAAGTGGTCAAACAACTTGTAAACATTCAAAATAGCTGCATCCTCCAGGCAGGCAAAAGTCCATAGTTCAGCCCACTTTCCTCTTTGCTGCTTCCCCTTTTATTCACCAGCCACCAGTGCAGTCCACCGTGTAGTCCCTGGCAACCAGGACCAACTTTTAGGTTAATTATTTGGTCCTAATATCACTCAACGATATCCAAGCTGTCTGTGCAGTCAGAATTGCTGCAAGTCCACAGCTCTGTATGTCTGCTTTTTCAGTGTTTTCATGCAAATTCTTCTTAGTTGGAGTTTAGTTCACCTTCATATTCTTCCCTTCAGAGCTCAGGCATCCAGGATTATCTTCTGTATCTGTGTTAATTGGTTCCCCTTTTTCTTTGTTGAAGATGATCTGTGCAGTATTTCTGCCAATTCTGCCATCTTAGCATTATTATTGTCTATCTTGCTATTGTTATTGTTACTGTTTCTTGTTGCTATAAAATGGACTGCAACTCAGAGCTACCTTATGTACAACAGAACACAGCTTTCCCAGTCCTGCATCATCCCCAAAATTATTGGCAAGCTTGAGTCATTCCTTGCTGCTCTTGTACCCATTGACCTACCATACCCTAGTTTTCCCTCTACTTGACAGTATGGGCATTTCTACTCTGTCTTAAAGGGTTGCTTCATGAGTTGGAATCCACTGAGATTTGCCTCATGAGTTGGAATCCACTGAATGGTAACAGTTTTTTTTTTTTTTTAAGTTTCTTGGGGGAGTCTCCAGGTGGCCTAAATGGTTAAGTGATGGATGAATAGCTAAAAGTTTGGCAGTGTGAACTTACCCAGAGGTGTCTTGGAAAACAAGCCTGGTAACATACTCTGAAAAGTTGCAGTTTTGAAAAACATATGAAACAATTCTCCTCTGCACACAAGGGATCTCCATGAATTGGTATTGACTTGATGACAACTAAAAATAACAACAATAGATTTCATATAGAGCAGTAAATGAAGAAGAGCTGTTTCCACAGTGTGTTCTTAAATAATCCTGAAGCACAAACTACAAGCTAAATTCAAACAAAATATAATAAATATACAATCTGAATCTCAATGTAATCCAGAAAAGAATTGAGAGCAAATGGCTTCATCATTTTCCTAGGATAAAGGAAAACAAATAAATTAAATTTTCTGTCAAAAACACTACCTTAGGAGAAAAATTTTATAGCTTTCATCTAAGTTTATTACATGTCTTACTTGTTTTTCTATGGATACCACCTGAAACTTCTGTGCATATTCTCTTTGACTGCTGATTGTTCTAGATAAATGTTGCCATAGAAGATACACAGAGAACAGAAGAAGGACACCCTGACCCACTGTGTCCTGTTTGTTAAATTCTCCCTGATTAGAAAGGCTGTGTAATATCTGTGTGTCTGTATACATAAATCAGACTAAACTCACTGCCATCAGCTCAAGTCCAGCTCATAGTGACACCCAGGCAATTTCTGAAGCAGTAAATCTTTACAGAAGTAGATTGTGCCATCTTCCTTCCACTGAGCTCTGGTGAATTTGAACTTCAAACTTCTGGTTAGCCTTAGGCACTGTGCCACTGGAACGCCTTGTCTGTATACATACTCACTTTTATTTAATGAATTATATATATATATATATATATATAGAGAGAGAGAGAGAGAGAGAGAGAGAGAGAGAGAGAAAATGAGTGAGTTATTTTCACTGTGTGTGTTTAAGTAAATAAAAAATACCAAATCTTTATAAGCTTAAAGATGGAGAAAATACTTTGTCATATTCATAATTAGCAATAAGAGGAGATAGGTTTCAGTTGTAAGCATTTAGTTTCTGTGCAACAATGAAGACCCACTGCAGCAGCAGAGGTACTAAATATTAGGAAGACTAAGTAAAAGATGGGGTAGAGGTCCTGCTAGGTTAGGTGCTAGAAGAGAGTAAGATGCTTTTCTAAAATAATGTCTCCCAAATGCATGCATTGGCCTCCCAGTCCTGAATACACTGTACATGTGAATGAATGGGCAATCAAATATATGAAAGCTCTTGATATACAAAAGAATGCAACCAATTTAAAATAAGGGTTCAACTCTAAAGTTAAAGAAGTCATGTCCTTACTTCCTGGAATGTTATTTGGATAAGTTGTTCCTGACCCTGGTGATATTTTAGTACCAGATGTGCCCAGCCTGGGCTTGAATTCAGCATTGCTATCTCTGTACCCTTGGGCAAGTAGATGGACTTCTTTGGATCCCAGGATCCTCATTAATCTTTAGGGCAAAAAACTGGCACTCGTAGAGTTGTTGTGAGAATTAAAATGGGATAATATATGTGAAGAGCTTAGTAAGTATTTGGCACAGTGCCTGGCACATGCTGAGGGCTCAATAATGCTAGCTGCTGCTGTCAAGTGAGCCCAGAGGTATTCTAGGAATAAAACTTTCTAAAAAGGAACTGTACTATTTCCTTGCCCTAAGTCTATGAAATTAACACAAAGTGGATATTGTCACTTTGATGTTTTTATATTCACACAAATTTTTTTAAACACTGTGGTAGACAGCTGGGGATCAAATAAAGCTATTATTAGAGTACTGAGTGTGGGGTTTAAAATTAAGTTTTCTTAAAAAATTTGGTCTTTGTCCTTGGTTTCTAAGAAATAACCTCTGTTGTTGTTTTGCCGTCAAGTCGGCCCCGACTCATAGCGACCCCTCCTTGGGTTTCCGAGGCAGTATCACTACAGAAGTAGGATTGCCCAACCTTCCTTCCGAAGAGTGGCTGGTGGGT
>NW_006921684.1:3888444-3927130 GCF_000298275.1 Orycteropus afer afer
GGGGGAGGCCTTCAGGGAGATGGATTGATACAGTGGCTGCGATGATGGGCTCGAGTATAGCATGGATTGTGGGGCTGGCGCGGGATCGGGCAGTGTTTTGTTCTGCTGTGCATGGGGTCGCTATGAGTCGGAAACGACTTGACGGCACTTAACAACAACAACAACAATGAGGTCCCGATAAAGGCTCTGGACATGAAAGCTCCATGGGCTTCCTGGTTGGTGAAACAGATCAATGTGTGGGTTTGAACCGTCAGCCTTCTGATTAACAGTCAAATGACTCAGGCACTACACTACCGGAGCTCCCAAATATATGGGAGGGTAGTGCATCTCTTTATGGGACATGGAAGCTCCACATTGGGAGCCCTTCTAGACTTTGCCCTATGTGACTCTTCATTTGTATCTTTTTTTGCTATAAAACTGTAATCATAAGTATAGCACTTTCCATGAGTCATTTTAGCAAATTACCAAACCTGAGGGAGTAGTGTGAGCTAGCAGGTCAAAAGCAAAGAGAGCTGGAGACCTCTGAAGTTATAGCTGTTATACTAAGAGGATAAACCAAACCAAAACTAAACTCACCACCATTGAGTTGATTCTGACTCATAGACACCCCCACTGGGTTTCCAAGGCTGCAACTCTTTACAGAAGCAGACCGTCTCTTTCTTCCATGGAGCGGCTGGCAGATTTGAACCTCTGACCTTTTGGTTAGCAGACAAATGACTTAACCACTATCCCACCAGAGCTCCTTACCAGAGTAAAACTCAAACTCACTGTGATTGATTCAATCCTGACTCATAGCAACCCCCACTGGGCTTCCAACGTGGTAAATCTTTACAGAAGTAGATTGTTCCATCTTCCTTCGGTGGGGCGGCTGGTGGGTTTGAACTGCCAACCTTTTGGTTAGCAGTCAAATACCTTAGGCACTGCACCACCAGAGCTCCTTAAAAGGGTAAAGGGTAAAGGGTAAAGGGTAAAGGTCAAATTTGTAGCCAGCAAGTAAAAAATGAGAGTGGTGTGAGGACTCGCAAATTTGTAGCTGGTATCTGAGGTCTTGGGCTACTTCCCAGTCTGGAAGACTGTGTCCTTTAACGTGAGGTCTGACCAAGCTCCAGGAGGTTAGGGTCAGAGGAAGAAGTGCTGCAGGTACAGCTGGTGTCAGAACAGAAGTTGGATAAATTGATTAAAATTGATAAACACAGTTTGGTGTCAAGGGAAGTGATAAGTGGGGATTTGATACACCCTCACACAGACCTAGCTTGGGGAACGAACAAACCTGTAGACCAGTGGTTCTCAACCATGAATGCATATTGAATCCCTTGGGAGAGCTTTTGAAAAATCCAATGTGCAGGCCTCACTTCAGAACAGTTAAATCTGAATCTCTGGCATCTGTAGTGTTTAAGGCTTCCCAGGTGATTCCAATGGACACTCAATGTTGAGAACAGGACTTTGTACCAGTTCATTCCAGTTCAAACCCCTATTGAGAATTTGCACTCCCGTCCCAGATACCCTGAATCAGAATCTACATTTTGACAAGCTCCCCTGGTGATCCTTATAGATCCCTTATAGATATTATGTACACATAAGAATCACTTTGGGATCTTGTTAAAATGTAGATTTTGATTCAGTATACCTGGGGTAGAACCACAAATTCTCAGCAGGGGGTTGAGATTGACTAGGAATGAACTAGTTAGAAGCCCTAATTGAGAACCACTGTGGGAAACCAAACTTCAACTAACTAACAGTCAAAGTCAGTTAAGCAATAAACCCCCATCAGCTTGACCCTAAAGATGCAGACATGGCTCAAGAGAAAGGAGGGACATGACTTGAGAAAGTCTCTGAAATGGGCATGAGCAGGGTTTGAGGATAGTGGAGAGTGAAGTGTAGACAGTGAGGAGACAGACCCAGACAGAGAGAAAGGAAGGAGAAGTATAGTTAGAGAGAGGGTGGCTTCTTGAGATCCAGGCATAGGACCCTGGATTTAATGGGAGTCAGTGGCATTAGCTTTTGAATCAATGGAAATTATCGAGAGCTCCGCAGCATAGACATAGGCTAAGAGCACTCTTAAAAGGCTTGACAAGGCAGTGAGCAAACTGTTCTCTGACTCAACCACAAGCCTAAGTAATGGAATTCTCTCAGGGCAAAGAATTTCAGGAGCACAAAGTCTATGTTACCACATCTCTGAAAGACAACCGCTTATCTTGGTGTCGTCACCCACAGGACCTAGACAACTGCAAATTCCAATGTTAAATACTTTAGCTTCTGTTTATCTTGGGGACCAAAATATTTAAAATATAAAATTTACCAAACTAAAGGTTTATTCTCTTCCTGTTGTTACTGGTTTTCAATTAACTCTGAGTCCTCCCCTCTCCCACCACCTACAAATAAGTAGTTTAGAGCTCGTACAACAAGTGTGAATAACTGTAAATAAGGAAAGAAAGTAGAACACCATCTCCCTATTACTCCTTCTGGGTCTTAAGCACATTTCATCATATAAAAGTAGGTGAACTTACTTCCACAGTTAAAGTCTTGAATAACAAGTATAAAACACTTAAGAGTTAAAACTGGCAACTTGATTAAAATCTATGTAAATGAATGACACCTAATAAATACACAGCTATGATGTACTAAACACCTTCTACATGCCAGACGCTGGACCTGGCATTTACTTACAGAGTTAAAATCTCTACCAAGACCTTGCAATATCTCATGTTATATATAGATGAGGAAACCGAGGCTCAGAGAGGCCAAGTTGCTTTCCCAGGAAGATATATTCAGTTTAGTGACTGTAAGGCTGGATTCAGACTTTCCCAGGAAATGAATAAAAAATGTGATTATTAGGGCTCAGATTATGGAATTTCTAATTCTAGTCAAAGAGTCAGAAATGAGACCATTATTGTCTACCTCTCACTGGGTGAAACAGAAATTTGATGAAGAGAAAAAGAGACTTTTGGTGGAAGGGAATTTTCTGTGTAAATGACAAAAGAACATTAAGTGATCATGTGGGTATAAAACCAGTAGTTGTTCCATTATAGTCTACAGAGAACATGAACAAGATGTCAGAGAATGTGATAGTCCTGTGTTCTTAGATCTGCTACTGCTTCCTGGGTTATTCACCTATAGCCATAGTGTCCAACAGAGCCCTCTCCAGGCAGCAGGCCTCCCCCAAATCTGTCCTTACAGAAGCCACAGAGATACAGACAAAGATAAACCCTTTTACATATACAATACTATGTTGTCACTGATAATGAACATTATCTATGGGTAAACAGACTTGAATGATCAAGTATGTCTAGGGAAAAGGGAATATACCCATGACCATATATATGGTTGGCAGATGATATTTCTACCTATGTATTTGTATGTGCTATAACAATGTCCAAATATATAATAGAGCTAACAAGGTGCAAAGTTATGATAACTTCTTGCCCATAGCCAACCACCTTGACTGAGCGAGTAGTTGGACCTGTGGGCTCAGGACCATGGTCTCTGGGTACCTCAAGCTCAACTGGCTACCCTCAAGCTCAACACACTACTCATAAACATTGTTCTCATGCCAATTTGGTGAGTAGTGACTGGGGCCTTAAAAGCTTGCAAGCAGCCATCTAGATGCTACAATGGGTCTCTCTTCATCCAGAGCAAAGAAGAATGAAGAAAACCAAAGAAGCATAGAAACAATCAATCTAAAGGACTAGCAGACCATATATTCCTCAGCTTATATGACCATGAGACTGGAAGAACTAGATGTGACCATGAGACCAGAAGAACTAGATGGTGCCTGACTACCATTGTCAACCACTTGGAAAGGGATCAGTGCAGGAGATCCTGGATAGAGTGGGAGAACAACATGGAACAAAACTCATAATCACAAAAAAAGACCAGGTTTACTGGTCTGATAAAGCCTGGTGAGACCCCTAATACTATGACCCCTAGTTAACCTTCAAGTCTGGAATTGAACTCACTTGGAGGCTTCCAGCCCAAACAATAGACAGACATGTAAGGTGAACATTTATATCAGGTAGATACACTCCTTAGAGTGATCAATCATAGGAGAACAGAAAGGCAGTGTTTGCACAGGGAGATAGCAGGAATGGGGCAGGAATGCATAGGAAAGAAGGACACTGGGAAGAGGTGGTAACTAACGGAGGAAGTGGGAAGAGAGCTGTTACATTGTAAGGAATTGCAGTCAATGTTACGAAACAAAATGTGCATGAACTGCTGTGTGGAAAATGAATTTACTTTGTAAACTTTCACCCAAATTGCAGTAAATTTTTTTTTTTTTAAATTGTTCTTATAGTTTAAGGGGGCCACCCCAGTTTCTGCAGACTTTCAAAGCCTGGCTAATCTTATTATAGCCATTTGTCTAGGCTGCAAGCTCAAAGCTATGCTTCCAGCTCACCCTTAGCTTCACCTTCCTGACAGGGAGGTGAGAGGATAAGAAGAGAGGTTTGAAGTCTGAGAGCTCCAGGAAACAGAAGTTCTTGGGATCTGAGATTAAGAGAAAATTTTTAGTCATAGAACCAACTCCCACAACTAGATTCAGTGACTTTTGAAACCTTGATTAAATTAAAAACATAAAACCACCCAAGAAACCAGATTCTTCACTAGTTTTATAATAAATGTAACTGACAAGAGTATATAGTCAAACATTACTTGTTATAAGAAAATAAAACTGAAAGGATCAGGAAAATTTTTTTACAATAGCTCTTATTTTGGGTCAATTCTTTCATGAATATTTATGAGGCCAACTGAAAAAAGGATGAGGTGAGAAAAAAGTACAAGTGCTATATGATTAATTTTCCCTGAATCAGAGGCATTATCCTAAAAAATTTCTTTTTCCTTTGTTTTTTAAAGTAATAGTTTCCTTTGCAATGTTGATCCTGCAAAGCTGAAAAATAAGGTGACATTGGTCTGGACCTACTGGTAGGAGAAACTCAGCATTGGAAGAGACTGACCAACCACAAAGCCAGCTGTACCCCAAATGCAGGAATCCTTCCTATGACACACCTCATACTGTCCCTGGCTTGTCAATGAATGGACTCCTATACATAGTCATTGTCCTAGCTTTATAATATTTAACGTCAGCCCATTCTACTGAAGGTTAACTGTGGGAAACTCTTTCTTAAATTGACCCAATCATTCACCTACTGGTGTGTTTGGTCTGTACTCTGGAAAAACATGAAATAAATCTAGTCTCTCTTTTGCTTGAGAGCTCTGTGAATATTTGAAGACAGCCATCTGAAAGTTATCCCCTAGTCCCTAACCACTCAAGGTACTGTTCACAGCCTTCAGGATATCTCCCCCATCTTTTCCCACATTCACATGTTGCTTTTTCATACTTTATGCTGCTGTTATTCTCAGAAACTTTACACATTTTGATGGTGGTTCTGGAATTGACTTTCTAACTCCTAACTCACTTCTCTCCATCACCTGTCTGTCAGTTTGTTGTACTGTGGTAGCTTGTGTGTTGCTCTGAGGGTGGAGGCTTGCCACTGGTATTTCAAATACCAGCAGGGTTACCCATGGTGGACAGGTTTCAGCAGAGCTTCCAGACTAAGACAGACTCAGAAGAAGTAAGGGGCCATCCACTTCTCAAACAATTGGCCAGTGAAAACTTTATGAATAGCAGTGAAACACTGTCTGATATATTACTGGAAAACTTTACGAATAGCCCTGAAATGTCATCCAATATAATGCCAGAAGATGAATTGCTCAGGTCAGAAGGCACTCAAAATATGACTGGTGAAGAGCTACCTCCTCAGAGTAGAGCCAACCTTAATGATGGAGATGGAGTAAAGTTTTTGGGACCTCCATTTGCTGATGTGGTATGACTCAACAGGGAAGAAACAGCCAAAAATATCCATTAATAATCAGAACATGGAATGTACAAAGTATGAATATAGAAAAATTGAAAGTTGTCAAAAATGAAATGGAATGCATAAAGATCAATATCCTAGGCATCACCGAGCTGAAATGGACTGGTTTTGGCCATTTTGAATCAGACAACCATGTGATCTCCTATGCCGGGAATGACAAATTGAAGAGGAATGGCATGGTATGGCATTCATTGTCACAAAGAATGTGTCAAGATCTATCCTGAAGTACAATGTTGTCAGTGATAGGATAATATCTACACACCTACAAGGAAGACCAGTTAATACTATTATAATTCAAATTTAAGCAGCAACCACCAAAGCCAAAGACGAGAAAATTGAAGATTTTTACCAACTTCTGCAGTTTGAAATTGACCAAACATGCAATCAAGATATGTTGATTAACCCTGGTGATTGAAATGCAAAAGTTGGAAAAAAAGAAAAATCACTGGTAGCTGGAAAATATGGCCCTGGTGATAGAAATGATGCTGGAGATCACATGACAGAATTTTGCAATACCAATGACTTATTCATTACAAATACCTTATTTCAACAACATAAATGGTAGCTATACACGTGGACTTCACCAGATGGAGTATACCAGAATCAGATTGACTACATATGCGAAAAGAGGCAATGGGGGAGCTCAATATCTTTAGCCAAAACAAGGCCAGGAACTGACTGTGGAACAGACCATCAACTGCTCATATGGAAGTTCAATTTGAAGCTGAAGACAATTAAAACAAGTCCACGAGAGCCAAAATATGACCTTAATTATATCCCTCCTGAATTTAGAGACCATCTAAAGAATACATTTGATGCATTGAACACCCATGACTGAAAACCAAAGAAACTGTGGGATGACATCAAGAACATCATCTATGAAGAAAGCAAAAGGTCATTAAAAAGACAGGAAAGGAAGAAAAGACCAACGTGGATGTGAGAAGAGACTCTGAAACTTGCCCTTGAATGGAGAGTAGCTAAAGCAAATGGAAGAAATGACAAGATAAAAGAGCTGAGGAGAAGATTTCAAATAGCAGCTCAAGAAGACAAAGTCAATTATTATAATGAAATGTGCAAAGACCTAATTTTAGAAAACCAAAAGGGAAGAACATGCTTGGCATTTCTCTAGCTGAAATAACTGAAGAAAAAAATTCAAGCCTCAAGTTGCAATACTGAAAGATTCTATGGGCAAAATATTGAATGATGAGGGAAACAACAAAAGAAGATGGAAGGAATACACAGAGTCACTGTACCAAAAATTGGTCGATGTTCATCCATTTTAAGAGGCGGTATATGATCATGAACCAATGGTACTGAAGGAAGAAGTCAAAGCTGCATTGAAGGAATTGGCAAGGGACAAGGGTCCAGGAAGTGATGGAATACCCATTAGGATGTTTCAAGAAACAGATGCTGTGCTGGAGGCACTCACTTGGCTATGGCAAGAGATTTTTAAGACTGCTACCTGGCTAACTGACTGGAAAATATCCGTATTTATATTCATTCCAAAGAAGGGTGATCCCACAGAATGTGGAAATCATCAAATAGTATCATTAATATCACACTCAAGTAAAATCTTGAAGATAATTCAAATATGGTTGCAGCAGTATATTGACAGAGAATTTTCAGAAATGCAAGCTGGATTCAGAAGAGGTCGTGGAATGAGGGATATCACTGCTGATGTCAGAAGGATCTTAGTTCAAAGTAAAGAATACCAGAAAGATGTTTACTTGTGTTTTATTGACTATGCAAAAGCATTCGGTTGTGTGGATCATACCAAATTATGGATAACATTGAGAAGAGTGGGAATTCCAGAACACTTCATTGTACTCATGAGGAACCTGTACATAGACTGCACACAGACCTGTACATAGGAGGCTGTTGTTCGAACAGAACAAGGGGAAACTGCATTGTTTAAAATCAAGAAGTGAGTGCATCAGGGTTGTATCCTTTCACCATACCTATTCAATATGTATGCTGAGCAGATAATTGAGAAGCTGGGCTATATGAAGAAGACCATGGCACCAGGATTGGAGGAAGACTCATTAACAACCAGTGATATGCAGATGACACAATTTTGCTTGCTGAAAGTGAGGACGACTTGAAGCACTTACTGATGAAGATTAAAGACTACAGTCTGCAGTATAAATTAAATCCTAATATAAGAAAAATGAAAATCATCACACCTGGACCAATAAACAGTATTACTATAAATGGAGAAAAGACTGAAGTGTTAAGGATTTCCTATTACTTGGTTCCACAATCAATAGCAATGGAAGCAGCAGTCAAGACATCAGACAACATATTACACTGGGCAAATCTGCTGCAAAAGATGTCTTAGTGCTGAAGAGCAAGTCCTTGTAGACTAAGGTGTGCCTTGGTATTTTCAATCGCCTCTTACGCATATGAGAGCTGGACAATGAATAAGGAAGACCAAAGAAGAGTTCATGCTTTTGAGTTGTGATGTTGGTGAAGAACACTGAAGTACCATGGACTGCCAAAAGAATGAACAAATCTGTCCTGGAAGAAGTGCAGCCAGTGTGCTCCTTGGAAGCAAGAATGGCCAGACTTCGTCTGAGCTACTCTGCTCATGTTGTTAGAAGGGACCATTCCCTGGAGAAAAGAATCATATTTGGTAAAGTGGAGAGACAACAAAAGAGGGGAAAGCCCTCAGCAAGACGAATTGATACAGTGGCTGCAATGATGGGCTCAGTTATAGCAAGGAGTGTGAGGCTGGCACAGGACTGGGCAGTGTTTCACTCTGTTGTATATGGGGTCGCTATGAGTAGGAGCTGACTCGATGGCCCCTAACAACAACTACAACAACAACAATTCACTTCTCTGATTACCTTCTCTTGTTTCCCAGCAGCACTCTGGTCATGTGGGCTGCACCAAGGATATCCCCACCTCCAAGACTGCACTCTGCCCCATCTTCCCTCTCTTACTGCCCTGCTGTAGCTCACAGGCCAGCTCTCCTTGTGGTCTAGCTCTTCCAACTACCTTCTTGCTCTACTAGTTTCCTGATTCAGCCTTCACTGGTGGTAAATCTTTTAAATACTTGCCTTGCTAATAGTCTAGAATGCACCACTATTTTGATCTCCTAGTAAGAAGGAAATACAGTAAGAATTCAGTATTTTGTCTATTAACATTTACCAAATACTGCCATCTCTACTCCAAAACAGATCCAGTATCCGAATAGTTCTAAATACCATCATCACCCTAGTGCCTCATCAAGCTTTTCGACAATAATCTATGTAAGAGGGGATAGTGCTAGGATGAGGGTGATAGCAATAAATATATTTAGATTTGTTCCTTACCTCTATTCTCTCTATTCTGAGAATCACCAGAGTGATTACTGTTCAGATGACATCATTACTCTATTCAAATCATCCAATAGTTTTCCTATCATATTGTAAATAAAAGTCAGGTAATCAAACGGCCATTTAAAAATTTTCTCTCTTCTCCCAAATTTCCTATTTATCTTCTCTAATTTATTGTTCTCCACAGCATCTACCATCATCTAACATTTTAAATATTTTATCTCCTTATTATGTTTATTGTCTCTAACTTCCTCTCCCCAAGTCCTATAAGGGCAGGGGTTTTGTTTTGCTGTGGCATCCTCAGTAGCTGGTAGGGTGCCTGACATATAATTGGTGTCCAATAAATGTTCAATAAGGGAGTAAGTGAATAAATACCACTAACCCCAAGCAGTGATTTTATGCTTCCCTTACTTATTTTCAAGGAGTTCTGGTGGTGTAGTGGTTAAAGCATTTGGCTGCTAACCAAAATGTTGGCGGTTCGAACCCACCAGTCACTTTGTGGGAGAAAGATGAGGTAGTCTGCTTCTGTAAAGATTTACAACCTTGGACATCCTCTGGGGGAAGTTCTACTTTGTCCTGGAGGGTTGCTATGAGTTGGAATCGACTTAATGGCAGTGAGTTTGGTTTGGTTTTGGTCTTGACTTATTTTCTTATTCTACAGATATTTACAAAACTAAAGCAAAGAGCCTTCTTGTGCTCTTTGACTGCTTTCAAGGTCTGAGTTGGGCTGTGGTGCAGCTGCTGCTCGTTTACCGATGCTTCCTTTTCTTGCCTGTGGCCTTGGCTTACTTGGTGCTGCTCCTTGTAGTCTTTCAGACACAGTCTTTGAACATATGAACTGGAGAGGTCCCTGTGCAGCCACGCTGGCGAGTAACAATCATAGGACTCCTCTAGTATGAGCACATCTTGTCTCTGTGTCCGTTTTGTAATTCTTATCGAAAAAAGTATTGCCCATATTTTCAGCCTGGCTGGGAGGTGAATCTCTCAAAACCATTTCTCTTCATCCACTCCTTCAATCTATAGCCATCACTCCTCATCTTAAAATCCTCCATTGACTTCCCATCATCCTTAATAAGGACGATATCCTGCATGAAGAGGCCCATGACATCTTTGATCACTCTCAATAAGCTCCCTGGGATTGTGAACAGTTAACAGCTCAGCTGCTAACTGAAAGGCTGGTGATTTGAGTATACCCAAAAACATCCTGGAGAAAGGCCTGGAGATCTTCTTTTGAAAAAGCAGCCTCGGAAAACTCTGTGGAGCCCAGTTCTGTTCTGGGCTGCCATGGGGTGGGAGTCGACTCCACCACACTGGTTTTTGTTTCATGTTCCCATGTGACACTGGCTTCTTGTTGCTTCTTTAACACGCAGGGCTGCTCCTCCACAAGACCTGTTTGCTTACTGCTCCCTCTGTCCAGGCCACTCTTCCCTAATACCATCCTAAAACCAGTGCATCCCTCAGAAAGGCTTCCATGTCCACGGCTAAAAGTAGGATGCTCCCCTGCTCCTTCTCAGCTCTTCAGAGCACGTACAAAGCACGATCTGAACTTATACTATTTATTGTTTACATTCTGCCACCCCCCTCCCCCCAAAACACTAACTCCACGGAGATGTCTTATTCACTGCTACACCCTCATATCCAGAAAAGTGCAGGGATGTTATGGATGTAAAATAGGTACTAGTCAAATGGGTAAATAAATGAAGGAAGGCTGTCACTTCTCCCTCAACAAGGTTCCTTCTAAGGATATACTATAGTCTTGGCTTTCCCATTCATTTTAAAAGTTAGCTTCTCTGTTGCTGAGTTCAATCTCAGAGGAAGGGATGTTCTCAGTGTTGTCCACATTACCAGGGTGCTGAAGAGAAACAGAGAAGGTCATCAGGAGGTAGGTATGGTAGTTATGTTTGTGTGTCAGCTTGGCTGGGCTGGGTTGAGTAGCTGGGCAGCTGGTGGTGGTTATTATTCCCCATGATGAGACTGGCAATCAACTCCATGGTGGGATATACCACAAGCAGCTGAGTAGCTGCCTTTGGGATGTGGTCTGCTTCCTGTATATAAGGAGAAGCCTTGGAAATGGTCTCTAGCCTATGGCAGGCTTGGACCCTGCATGTAGCTGTGTTGTTGTTCAGCAGCCTGCTATGCTCTGCCAACCTGGGCACTTACAATGGACTTAAGTTAATGGCCTGCCGTGTGGTTTGGTAACATCGGGACTGTGCCATTTTATTTGCCAACCTTGGGTTTGTCAGCCTCAGCAGCCAGCAGCTGTCTGAGTGAAGAAACACCTCTAGCTTCAGTGGGCCGGGAGCTGGAGGCAGAGCTGAAGCCCAAGGTTGAGGGGCTTTCACCCAGCCCCTAGAGCCTGGCGCTTTGAACTTGGACTTAAAGCTTCCAAATTGTAAGAATAAACTCCTGTTTGTTAAGCCATCCCATTTATGGTATATATTTCTTGTCAGAGTGGCACTAGGTAACCAGAACAGTGGGTTAGAAGTTAAAAAGTCAGGAATCCAGAAGCATCATCAAAACGTGTATGATGATTTCTAGGGCTGAGTCCTATCAGTGATACCTTTGACTCTGTTTACCTTTTTATATTAAAATTTCAGTTTTCCTTTTATTTTCAATATATATTAGCAGTTAAAAAGTTTCATGAGCCTCTTGCCTATTACCGTCTCTTGAGTCTTCCCAAGTACTATCTTACAGCTGTTCTCTAGCATATATAGGTCACCTAGGCCATTTTCTTCTTCTGCATCAACTTGGTTAAGTCTACTTGCTAAGGTAAGTCTCCTACCTGATGACATTCTTCCTGGCATTTGCTGGATTCCTCCATCTGCAGCCAGAACCCTACTCTAACCCTAACCTAACCCACAGGCCAAGAGCCCAGAGTTTACACTTTGGCATCATACATACAGATCACTGCCCACGATTTCCCTTCTCTCTGAAGTCATGACTTTTTAACTGCAAAATGGGGAAAAAATACCACTTGTTCCCCCCTAAGTATTAATTTCCTTTGCAGGACTTCAGAGTCATTTGAACAGGTACATGATCCCTTGTAGGGGGAGTAATGGGATCCTCTTTCTTTGGGGACTGTATAATTTTTACAATCTACTTGTGTGGCTCTGATGACACACATGAGTGTGTCACATTCTTCCACTTGCTAACTCTTGAAATTGCCTTGCATTTCTCTACTCCCCTGGGAGTCTTTCTTCCATGATTCTTTCTTACCTGCTGGCAGAGTCCACTGTGGTATGTTAAAGAGCACCAGGCTTGGAGTCAGAGTTCTCAAAGTCACATCTTGGTCCATGTGAACTTGGGAGAGTCTCTCAACATCAATGAATTTACTTCTTCAGCTGGATACTACAGCTGGATACTTCATGGGTTGTAAAAATTAAATGCAAAACCTCCTGGAAATTCCTTTGTAAAGGATACAGAACTATTTAACTATAAGTTGTGACTATTAAGATCTTAGGAGCCTCATTCTTTCTTCAGGACAGAGAGCACAGATAACTGGTGGACACCACAGGCAGGAAGACACAGCACATGCACAGAGAACTACTTCCTTAACTCCCACAACTCACACATTATCTACCATTGCTAATGATATCAGAAAATAAAAGGGAGAAACTGTGCAACTTTATCTGAGAAAGCCCATCATTCCAAACCAAAGACTCAGAGACTTAGAAAGAGACCTCAGAACTAATCAGCCAAAGGGGGTGCTCTTGGGTTTGTCTAAAATACTTAAAAAAGGAGAAAGTTTTCTCCTCAGCTGGAAGCTCAGCGTCCCACTAGTAGGGAAGGAAAAGCCATGGATAGCCTTGTCTTGCACAGCAGAAAGCTAGTCCTAGGCCCAGCAAAGGTTTATTCCATAGGGACTGAGCAGGTTTGGATGGAAGGTGGTGGGCAGGTGTTTCTTGGTCTTTTCATCCCTACTCCCAGCTTCCTACAACAAAAATCTCAGCAGAAGCTTGAATCCCAGGAGGCCAAGGAAGAAACACCGCCCAGGACTAGCTGGTCAGAAACAGACATATGCCTGGAGCCCAAATGCCACTTGTGGCTTTTAAGAGCTTGGCATGGACCCAATGAAGCAATTCAACAGAATCCGCAGAGACACTCCCCTAACTCGCCTCTCACTGCACCCACCCTCCTCAGATCTTCCTGGAAAAGTCAATGCAGGATTGGCAATCACCTAGTTCCTCCTTTTTCTTGTCAGCCATCTACATTTCCAAAGGAATCAAGCCCAAAGCCTAATCGCAGACAGAGGTCAGTAATGGAGGCTGCTTCCTGCTCCTTGTGGCCTTATAGCATGTAGTCAACTCTCCCTCTTTGCGGGGTAAAAATCTGTGTGTGCATGTGTGTGCTTCCTTTCAGGCAACACAGAAGATCGTGGTATTTGATTAGGTCTTACTCTTATGTTTTTTAGTGTCTCCTTTTAAGTCCACTTTACTGGTTTCAAAGATTCAGCAGTTAAGAAACCTCCAGAAATCTCTTAAATTTGCCTTTTTATTGAATTTTAATATGCTGGAAATATGGAGCTAAACTCTTGTGTGTGGAGGGTGATGGTGGTGGTGGTGGTGGTGGTGAATCTGAGCCAAGCTTCAGGAGGGCAGACACAAGTCAGAGTTGTGGTATCAGTGTGAGAGGCCAGCCCTAGAATTCTCAGGGGGAATCTAAAGAGGCTGAGAAACATCCTATAAAGAGCAAGTAGTTTTGGGGTTTTGAAGTATCCTTTTTAATGTTTTTGGTGCAGGGCCAACATCTCTGCCACAGGCTTATCAATGTCTAGTTAGCTTTAGTTATTTGTAAATCTATGTTATGGGGCACTGGCTTGTGTTTGCATTCACTTGGTCCCTGAGTTTATGTGCTGGGTGCTGTTGTCAAAGGGTATCTTTATTACATGATCCCAGGGAAAGGTCCTCTGGTGGGGCCTAGGCTTTCAAATAAATACTACCTTGTTTTCTCCCAATGCCCTTTAAATTAGTTGAAGCCTGTAGGCTGTAAGACAGGGACAAGTTGATACACTGCTGCTAATATAGTACAAGAGTCTGGATTCAGGCACACATAGTATGCTTGAATTATAAGTGTGTGATTTGTATTTGGTGATATAATTTAAGAGGGTTGGCAGGTACAATGAAACCTAGGGCAGTGCAGCCTAATTTGTACATACCTGGCTGCCTACGATGAGAGCCACTACCTCCCTACTCCTTAGCTACATGAAAAAGGGACACCTTCTGGCTTTTTCTCCAGGTTAACTTTCCATAACAGGGCCCAATTCTGGTCTTTGACATTGCAATTGCCAATAAGAAATCCCCTGATTGGTAAGGCTAACCCAGTGCGGGACTCGCAGGCCCTAGGAAAATGTTCCATCTCCTATCAGCATGCATGAGCCAGATTCTGCCTGGAGAGCTGGGAGTGTAACCAATCCTCTCTTTTGGCCTAAAGGCACCTCTTCCTCTCACCAAGACTATAGTGGCAATATAATTTGCTTTTATTTTACTGGTCTGTCGTCTCTGGCAGAGTTGACTAGATTAGAGCAAAGGTTTCACATATTTTGTGATCCATGGTAAGATACAAAATATACATATATATAATAAGGAGCTCTGGTGGTGCGGTGCCTAAGGCATTTGACTGCTAACCAAAAGGTTGGCAATTCAAACCAAACAGCCACTCTACAGAAGGAAGATGGGGCAATCCACTTCCGTAAAGGTTCACCACCTCGGAAACCCAATGGGGGTCGCTATGTGTTGGAACTGAGTCGATGGCAGTGGGTTGTTTTTTTTTTTTTCAATATATATAAAGTGTGAAACTTCTGCTCTAGTATATATCTTGGTAACCCAGCATACACATAAACACAGTACAAAAAACAGTATTTACCCTTACTATTTTATACGTATGTGACACACACTGATTTTTAAAAATTTGATGTTATTTAATGTGTTAAAAATGCTTGCCTCCATATACTAAATTGATTTCACAACCCATTAGTGGGACATTACCCATAGTTGAACATTTGGGTAGAGGAAAAGAACCCACTCTTAGAAGCTTCCAAATTAGGAGCTCAGGCTTTGATCAGATGGAAGCAATGGGTTAAACTGTATTTATTAAGTACTTACTAGGTGCTAGGCACTGGACAGGTACTAGATATATGCAGTTGAAGTAAATAAAGTAAATATCATCACTTAACTCATGGGTCCAACTTTAATAGTGGAAAGAGAAGCACATAGAGATAAGAGAATCCTTGGATCAGTCTTTTGGAAAACATAATCATGGGTGCATGCAAAACAGAACTAGTGATTCATAAGGATAAAACACTCTGAATGACTTTCAGGGAAATTTCAGGTTTGGAAATTATTTCTGATTCAGAATCCATTTGGTGTGCATTAGCACTTGGCCAGGAGAGCTTCATATTATAATGAATAACATTTAGATCTCCCCACGGGTATAAAACGAGATCCTTATTTTATAAGCACACAAGTATGGAGTGATTTCAGCTTTCTGAGGGACCATTCATCCTGAAACAAATAGGAATTTCATTGACATTGCCTTTATATTGGATGAGACCAAGTCAGTGTATACAAATCAAGAGGTGACCAAAACTGACCCCATCACCATGAAGGGTGGGGAGAAAATAGAAAATAGATTGCTAACTACAAACAAGGCTTCTACTGCAGAGCCCACTTCCTTGGTGCTGGTCCTTACAGCACCACTCACAAAGCTCCTCCTATTCTGGTCACACAGATATTTATACCAGAGCACCAAGCCTTGCAGTTTCCCCAGGAGAAACCACTCATACTGGGACTATCTCCTATGCCACAGCACCTCAAAACCTTCTATCCAAGTGCCTTTGCTTATTTCAACACACAGAAAAGATCCCCACCCACCTCTTCCCACCAAAACAAACTTCAAGTGAAATAGGAAATACAAAAAGATGCTCATCCCACGGATTCCCATATACTTCTGGAGTCTTCTGCCTTCCCACATTACTTAACAGGGTAAGAGCACAGGCCTGGGGGCAGCTGACAGTCTTAACTGGTAGGAGAAACACAGCTTCCTCAGCTCCTGTATCAAACTGGTCCTACTGTTTTAGAGGATAGAGTTTGAAGGCAACAGTTGTTCAATTCTGTGGTGTTACCTAACCCCTAACTCTTACAGAATTCCAATATACCCAAGATTTATTGCACACTTGCTATGTTCCAGGCTCTCAATTTTAAGTACTTAGATTTTTTATCTTATGTAATTCTTATAGCAATTATGTAAGACAGTTATTAACATGTTCACCATTGCACAGATAAAAAGTGGAGGCATAGAGAGGTCATACAGGAAATGGTAGAAGCCAAGCTCAAGTCCAGATCTGCCTCCAGAGCATGTTGTGCTCTTAACCAAAACATTTCTCTGCCCATCTTTGAAGAACTAGGACTCTATGTAAACGCCACAAAATGACATGACGTGCAGCAGAATACTCAATTACTAATTTCTATCCTTAGAGTAAACCGCAGATGTAAAAGTCCGCCCTGACCTCAAGGCTTTTACAGTGGTCAGCTGCACAGAGATTTAAATATACCACATCTTAGACTTTTCCTTCTCTTAACGATATGGTGGATATATATAAGTTCACTGTAAAATCAGGTATAACCTGAGGCTTGGCTTTCAAAGTGTTTGACAATAAATAGAGAGATTCCAAATCTTCAAACTTGGGTGCCCAGATTTCCACTGGGTGATCCAAGTCCACCCAAAAGGATCAGGCAAATTTTGGGGGAGGAAGGTCATTAAGTCAGGTTGAGTAAGTAACCAGAGAGTTAAATGCTCTGGGAGTATGGTCTCTTGATCTACCCTGCATAGTTATACCATCCTTGGGGCCTGGACTATCCTGCTGTGGACACAAGAATCAGTATGGAAAAAGAGAGGCATGACTTGACCCTGGCCCATTGGTGGAATCTGAGAGCTTTACCACGCCTTATCATCTACTGATAGTCTACTCTAATGGCCGTGTCTTGAACACAGTCATTGGCCAATGCAGGTAGGCAAAGAGGTTCTCAAGCAATAGCAGGAGATTAACCAGGCGGAAGACCTCCAAAGCTCTAGGAATCACAAACATGTTGTAGACCACAGGTTGCCTGGTGCTCCTCAGTCAATCGATTCTGCAAGTGGTTGCTCATGTCTGTGTTAAGAATATCTAAAGCTGCCCAAGGTCAATGTTTAAGGATACATAAAAACCACCTGGTGAGATTTTAAAAGATGCAGATTCCAGGAGCTGAAGGATTCTGATCCAGCAGATGGAGAGTAGCCTAGAATGTACATTTTGAAAACGGGCCCCAATGAACAAGCTTCACTTTGGATATACATTCCTTTATCCTTTTTTGATATGGGATTGTAATCATTCATTTATGAGCCTGTCTCTACACTAGATTGTAAACTCCACAAGAACAAGGACTGTCTTACTCATCTTTTATCACCTATGCCCAACACAATGCCTCGTTCAATGAATGAATATCTGTTGAAACTGACCACCAACACAGACGAAGCCCAAAGCTCAGGCCTTAAAATGACCAAGCCCAATGCACAGGATCTGATTAACTCTGGAAGATGGACAGGGCTGATTTAGCCCTAGTGAAATCTGAACCTAGAATTTGACAGGGGATGGCTTTTGCCAGAGCAACGAGGTGAACAAAAAGTGAACATGTCCTGCCATGTCTTCAAATGTCTCCTGAAACTTCCCTTGTGATCTAATTATAACAAAGGACAGGGACAGCCAACAGACTGGGCCTCAAAATGTCCCTAGCATCTTCGCTATGAGCATTTCTAGTTCATACAGGAAGATTTGTGTTCAGTTCTTCAATACAGAACAGACACAAAACCTTATTTTCGCTCTGAATAAATCTTTGAACTTTTTTTCTGAAGGTTAGAGGAACATGGTGGTAGGATGAAATCTTTCAGGTTTTGGAGCAGTGGTTTTCCAACCCTAGTGGGTAAATTCCTGGGGCTGGCCCAGAAACCACAGGTTTTAAACCAGCACCCCAGGTGATTCTGATGAAGATGCTTCAAGGCTACAATGAGTTAGCACTTTAATGGGATTGCTAGCTTGGAACCAGCAACATCAGCTTCCTACTCTAAAACCTGGTGGGCAGAGAATGGATGGCAGGGAAAAAAAAAAAAAGAAAAAAAACACAACCCAAAACTTTATCAAGCTCTGCTAAGAATAGAATATTATAATTGGAGGAGGAGTGTAGGTTGGATACAGTAAAATCTTTCCTTGGCAGGGTCGTAAAATACCTAGAAAATTTGTAGGAGGGCTTGTAGTACCCACTTCTCTGGAATTTCTTAAAAATAGGATCCTATAAATAGGCTGTGGATTAGACCATATTCCTTCTGAATATACTGTCAGCTCTATACTTCCTTTCTGCTGTGTGTCATTTTCATGCTTTATAGAGGTGCAGAGTTCTTAAGGCTGGGCACATAAAATTATGTTATTGTTATTGGAATTCTTGCATGGCATTCAACATTTGCTATGAGTTGACTCCAATTTACACATCTAGTTTAATGGTTTGCTTCAATCACCATCCTTGCCCTCATGACCTTTCATTTCCCAATACACGTTAGTTATATTAGGCTGCCAACTGGATTGTTAGATGCTAGAACTTTCAGGGTGCCCATGGCAGCCCTCCTGAGACACACCTACATTACAGGGACCCCAAGTTCCTCAGTGACAAAAAATGTCCTCATATAGGAGAGATCTCATCAAACAAGACTCTGTGAGTATCAAAGAGATTACCATCTGGCCCAGGGATTGACTTTTCTGGAAAATTACTGAACAATACAATTTTGCCTATATATCTATTCTTAAAATCTCAGCGGCAAGGGAAGTCTGTTGGAACTTTTGCATAAATAACTATAAAAAAAACCCCGCAAGGAATATAAAAGAGATTTAAGGAAAAGGCTGTTGTAGAGGGAGGGAGTGTTTTTTAAGAAGGGAGATTGGGATTGGAAGACTTCAGAGTGGTTGCATTTGAACTAAAGAGCTGAGTTATGAGAGGTAACAAGAGGGCTGGGGACAGGAGGGAAAGGCCTCATTAGCAGAAGCTACCCCCCTCCAAAAAAACCCCCTATCTCCATTAAGTTGATTCTGACTCAGTGACTTTGAAGGATAGAGCAGAACTGTACCAATAGGGTTTCCAAGGCTATAATCTTTAGGGAAGGAGCTCTGGTGGCATAGTGGTTAAAGCATTTGGCTGCTAACCAAAAGGTCAGTGGTTCAAACCCACCAGCCACTCCACAGGAGAAAGATGAGGAGGCAGTCTGCTTCCATAAAGACTTAGAGCCGTGGAAACCCTATGGGACAGTTCTACCCTGTCCTATAGTGTCACTGTGAGTCAGAATCAACTTGATGGCAGTGGATTTGGTTTGGCTTTTGTTTTAATCTTTAGGGAAACAAATTACCACCTCTTTCTCCAGTAGAATAGCTGGTGAGTTCAAACTGCTGTCCTTAAGGTTAGCAGCTGAGTGCTTAACCACTGCATCACCAGGGTCCCTTAGCAGAAGTTCAGAGGTGTGAAAATGTGATATGTTTTGGGAATGTTCAAGGCAGAGATAATATGTAAAATACTTTAACTATCACTATGAAGGAAAAGACTCCAGTTGGGCTGCAGCTGAGGGTGAGGAGGGCAGGGTATTGGAGAGGGCTGGACTAGAAGCCCCCTGCTGTGTCAGCCATTACCCCATTAGTCACTACATCATGGGGATTATAGGGGAGGGCCTAAAACAGCAGATAAGGGCATTAAAGGGACTAGTGGACCAACAGAACCTCAGACTCCATGACTCTGAGACCAGAAAGATTTGGTACCAAGTTACCAGTGCCAACCACTCTGTAAAGAATCACATTGGGAGACACTGGAGTGGGAGAAAAACGTGGAACAAAACTCTAATAAAAAGGCTAGGCTTACTAGTGTGATAGAAACTGGTGGAACTTGCAAAACCATGATCCCTAGTTGACCTTCAAGCCTGGAACTGAACTCACTCTAGGGCTCAACTCTCCGCCAAACAATAGCCAGGGCTACAAGGTGAACAATAACACCAGGGAGGTACGCACTCCTTAGTACAATCAACCATAAGATATCAAAAGGGTAGTATTTACCCAAGGATAAAGTTCAGAAGGTGGGAATGGATAGGAAAGAAGGACAAAGGAAAATAGTAACCCAGGGAAGAAGTAGGAAGAGTACTGTTACACTGTGGGGACTGTAATCAATGTCATGAAACAAAATGTGTATGAACTGTTGAATGGAAAACCAATTTGCTCTGTAAACTTTCACCCAAATCATAACAAAAACTAAAAGAAAAAAAAAAGTACCTATATTTTCCAATTACATATATATTGTATTTTGCTGACAGCTGTAGGTCAAGCATCGTCTTATTTTAATTAAGACTTAGGCTTTAAGGTCTTTAAAACAAAAAAGGGTGACAAATAGGGTTAGTGATAGGCATCTTCCAACCTAGTGCCTCTCAAATATTAATGTGTATTTAGTCACCTGGGGATCTTGATGAAATGCATATTCTGATTTAGGAGGTATCATATATTGAACTGTAATCCCCCAAAATATGTGTTAACTTGGCTAGGCCATGATTGCTGATATTGTATGGTTGTCCTCCATTTTATGATCTGATATAATTATCTTCAATTTTATATCTTGTAAAACCTAACCTCTATATGTTAATAAGGTAGGTTAGTGTGAGGTGGTGTCTCTCGACTCATAACCTTACAAGAAGGTGTGACTTAAGTCACACCCTTGCTTGAGTCACACCTTTTATTTTAGAAGAGACAAAAGGAGAGAAGCTAGTAGTGAGGGGAGGAAGCTCACTATCATCAAGAAAGAAGAGGCAGGAGCAGAGTGTGCTGTTTGAACACAGGGTCGCTATACTGAGAACCTTCTAGACTCAGGGGAAGATTGATGCCAAGACACATGGAAATCTCCAAGGAATGCTAGGACCACAGATGTTGAAAGGAGACAAGGACCTTTCCCCAGAACTAACAGGCAGAAAAATCTTTCCGCTAGAGCTGGTGCCCTGAATTTAGGCTTGTAGTTCAGCCGGAATTGCTCCTTAGAAGCAAGAATGACCAGACTTTGTCTCTCATACTTTGGTCATATTGTCCGAAAGGACCAATCCCTGGAGAAGGATATCATGCTAGGTAAAGTAGAGGGTCAGTGAAAAAGGAGAAGACCCTCATTGAGATGGATTGATAGAGTGGCTACAACAATAGACTCAAGCCTGGCAATGATTGTGAGGATGGCACAGGACCAGGCAGTGTTTTGTTCTGTTGTTCACAGGGTCACGATGAGTGGAAGCCGACTCAACGGTACCCAACAGCAACAACAACAACAACAGCCTTCTCAATTGTGAGAGAATAAATCTGTTTGCTAAGCCAAAGAAAAAAAAAAAAAGCCAGTTCTGCTCTGACACACATGGGATCACCATGAATCAGAACTGACTTGATGGCAAATTGTTGTGATGGTGGTGGCTATGAGACCTATTTTACAAATAAGGAAACCAAGGCAGAGAGAGGTGACATATTTATCAAACTCACATAGGTAGAAATTGGCCCAGCCAAGCAGTCTGGCTCCATTGCCCTATTCTTAACTTCTATTCCATGTCCAATATGCAGCAGGTAATAAAGTGTTGTTGAATATAAAAGGAGTGCCCTAGAGGCTCCTTGGCCCGATGGACTTTGAGTATTTTATTAGAGATTTTGTAAGCCCTTGACATCCTAAAACTTGCCCCAGATGACTTGGAGCCAGGTTACTACCTCACAGATCCTATACTTCCCCAAATATCAGAAATGGGAAAGGGGGTTAGGTACGCTATGCTTAGGGGTAATTGGAGTGAGTACAGATAAATTCTGTGTCTGTTCAAAGGGTTTGAGAAGGAAAGAAAGGCCTGGAAATAGTTTGGCTACTTAGAAACAATAAACATTGCACTTATTAAAACAAAGAGATCTCTGTGTATCTCTGTGTGTATAGGATGAGTCTGTGTGTGTATATAGGGTGAGTGTCTGTGTGTGTATATAGGGTGAGTGTCTGTGTGTGTGTTTATAGGGTAAGTCCCTGTGTTTGTGTATAGGGTGGGTCTGTGTTTATGTATAGGGAGTCTGTGTACAGGGTGAATGTCTGTGTGTAGGTTGAGTCTATGTGTGTGTGAGGTGAGTGTCTGTAGAGTGAGTCTGTGTGTGTGTGTGTGTGTGTAGGGTGAGTCTGTGTGTGTACAGGTTAAGTGGACAATCAATGGAGGGAGCTGGTCGGGCATCTCTTTTCTTTCTCCTCCTTGTGGCCTGACAATGCCTGTCTGTCTTGGCTTCCAACCATTTGTAAAGACCTCATAGCTTCCACTAGCCTCATGCACAGAGCGGTAGGGAGGAGGGCGGAGGAGCAACGAGTCATTTATCACTGTCAGGAGATGTGCTGCACACAGCAGGCCAGGCTTTCTTCCCTGCTGCTCCTGCAGCTAGAGCTGCAAATCTTGAAAAGCTGCAGAACATGCACATTGCAAATAACCATTCATCATCTTGGCTCTGTGAGCTCTGGCAGAGGCCCCTCCCCACAGGAGGCTGACCCCCAAAGGAACTTTGAAAATGGGGACTTTTCAGGTGCTTAGTTCCTGCTCTGCTCCGACCTGCAATCTATCATGGGGATGGTGCGGGACCGGGCAGGGTTTTGTTCCATTGTGCACGCAGGAGGCAAGAGCTGGGGTGACTTGAGGGCAGTTGAAAACAACAATGACAATCTCTGCTTCAGTCAAATTCTATCCTAGAAGATCTGCTGAGGTCTGGGATTAAAATTCTCTGAAATTACATCCTGGTTCCCCTTTGTTCATATCCAAGCTCCCCTTTTCTCTAGGAAATCTGAATGCTGCCAAGGTGGCCCAAATCATTATGAAAATATAAGTTACTGGTAGGAAATGAATACCAGGCTTAACTAGAGGAAGGCCTGTTTTCTTATGAAGTAATTATAAAATTAAAATGTGCTCTTTCCCTGGTGAGTCTGAAAAGTCTTCCAGTGAGGGATACGGCATAGCAGTAACATCAAGATTTGTACCTGGGTGGTACAGAGAAATTCTCCCATGCCTCAAAAATGCTAGTCAGAGCATCTGCAGGTACATTTCTAAAGATGGTGTTAAAAGTGATTAAAAACAAAAAGAGGGAAAAGCTCAGGATTTGAATTTTCCAATTACTCTTCAAAACTCAAGAGTCAAGCTGCTAGAAAATTCAGGCTTTCCAAGTAAGACTAATAATGCTAAGCTAATTAGACACAAAGGCATGGCCAACATATAAATTTAAGCCCAAAAGAGGGACACTGTCCCTTTAAAAACTGCCTGGGGATCAGTGGAAAAGCTAATGAGGAGTGTCAGTTGGGGCTGCTTTATTAGGAGGTCCTCCGGAGGATAAAGCCTGAGGTTTCTGTAACAGGGCTTCTGTGCTTGATTCAATAAATCAATTTATATTAAATGCGGGTGCAGCTCTGGCATTGGCTTCATAAAGCATTCTGTAGCGTTTCTCAATCTGCTTATCCACTTCCCTGTCAGCCTGCCTAAATGTGCTGTCAGAGGGCATTGAAAAGAGCAATAAAGAATAAGATAGAAGCATATCTACAATATTTGTAAAACTTGACCTGGGAGCTCCGCACCACGCTTGGGAATGCCTCCAGTGAGTTTCTCTCTCCAGAGAATGTTTGGATTGTCCAGAAAAAAGCACAATGCTGAGGGGCTGTGGCTCTGGTCCACGAGCTGGCTCCAGGCTGCAGACTGAGAATAAAAAGGTCACCTCAAATAGAATGGAAAGGGTTGGAAGTGAGGTTGCTTTGTAATCAGATCCTCAGGGTCTGGAATACCCCCCAAGAAGAAAAAGCAAAAGCAAGAGGAACAAAAGTGCCAATGAACTGGCAGCGTGACAGGTGGTGCGCAGAGGCCCAGAGAGGGCTGCTGGGTAGTTTGGGGAGTGGGAGGTGTGCTACTGACTACCCTGGCTGTTGGGTTGAGTCTGACACATGGCAACCCCATGTGTATCAGAATAGAACTGTGTTCCATAGGTTTTCAATTTTGGGGAAGGAGATTGTCAAGCCTTTCTTCCAAGGCCCCTCTGGGTAGTCCTGAACCTCCAACTTCTCAGTTAGCAGTTAAGTTTAACTATTTGTACCACCTAGGTACTTCACGCTATTAACTAGGCTAGATGAAATGGGTACCCCTTCAAGTTGGCCAGCAGGATGCTAGCCTCTCTCCTCCCCAATATCAATGAGTGACCTCTGGAGACAAGTTGTCCCTAAACCTAATGATGAATGCCTCCAAAAGTCTAAAAGGCAGAGTGAAACCTATCTCTTAGCAGACACAGTCTGGCAACAGTCAGGTCAGAACCCATAGACTGTGGTCTACACCATTCAGCTCTCCCTGTCTGTGCACATCTTAGTTATTGAAAGGTCCTGGCATGGTTCTCTGTCCCACTTCCAACTAGACCCACTACCTTATCCAGACTGCAGCACTGTCAGTAGGACTTTTTGCAAGGATAGAAACGTTTTATACCTATACTGTCCAAGTCAGTAGCCACTAGCCACAGTTGGCTATTCAGCAATGGAAATGTGGCTAGTCCAACTGGGGAAATGAATTTTTAATTTTATTAAATTTTAACTAATTTAAATTTAAATGGCCACATGTGGCTAGTGGCTACTGTACTGTAGTGCACAGAAAATGGAAAGGTTTCCTTTGCTTTGATAAGTGAGTGCTGAAAAAGGAAAACAGTGGTGGACTCCATTCCATTCCCAGTGGAAAATTCCCAGATTTGCTCATAGTTTTAAGGGAAATAGAAGAGGGGAAAACTACCCTGATGCATCATCAAGTAAGAATCATAAAAATGTAAGGGCTGCAAGGGACAATAATAAAAGGTTACCAACTCTGGCATCTTTCTAATAGAATCTCTCTTTTTCAGAAGCTCTAAAAAGCAGAGCAAAGCCCATCCTCCCAGACACAGATCTTGGCAGCACTGGGCAAAGGGACCATTTTACAAATGAGAGACTGAGGCGGGTTTGCCCAAGGACTCAGTATTTTGGCAGAGCAAAGAACAGTACCCACGGAGCCTAACTGCCAAAGCAGTGCCTTCTTTGCTGAGCAAGTCATGTGATCTCAAGTTACTGGTCTAGCCTGTCCCCTGAAATTAGACTATCATAAATGTTAGAAAGGCTTTGCTTAAAGAAAGAATTCTGGTTTACTTTGCTCATAACTAGAACCATCTGGAAGCAATCTCGCATTCACACGGTGGATGTCTCTTCTTCTTTGGCCCTTGCTCCTTCCACAAATCCCATCAGCCCAGGAACAGCTGCTGGAGAATCTGGCCTGCAGCCATGGGGTGAAACTACAACCCCCTCTCACATGAATGTCCTCCTGGGCCCTGGCGTGCTGGTCACCCCATGTGGCTGGACACAGAGCACAAAGAATACTGATTCTACATGAGAATGCTAAATCAGCAGCACTCACAGGAGCAGGGACCTGGTGTCACAAAGCCAGCTGTGAGAAACTGTTGTTTCAACTTGGTAACATAGATGCTTGCCAGCAAATTACAGCCTGAGACAGCTCAGAGGGCTGCGGGTCAGGGCACAGAGCTCTCAAGACAATGCTGGATACAGTGTGCATCCTGCAATAACAGCTCCACACAAAGGCTGGCAGGGGAGGGGGAGAGGACTGGCTCTTACTGATTGAGTGGCCAGGATTCTGGCACCAGGACCAATGATACTGGTGATGGGGACAACAAGGAAAGGCCAGATCAGGGACTAACTTGGCACTAGGGGCACTGTGAAGGCTTTGGAAGCTTTGTAAATCAAGCTAGTCTGCAAACTATCTGAGGAGGAGGATAAGGGGAGGTTGGGACCAGCTTCATTATGAAAGTCCTGTTGACAATAACTTTTGTCCTCTGTGCACTCTGGGCCTGCCAAGCTCCTCCACAATCTCTGAGAAAGCGCAAGGGTGGGAGAGAAAGGATCCCCATCAGGAGGTGAGGGACTCATCCTTAATTATGATACAAGGCTTCTCAGAGCTGACATCCTCTCCCACACTTCCTCCTCACTGCACACACATCACAGGATGCTCCTTTAAGGAAAGCAGTCCATTTTCTTAAACATATAGGAGATTAGGTTCTTTGTGGATCTTCCTCCCACCAACATCTCTACTCCCAAATTATACAGAGTCTTAGTGACAAATGTGAATAATCACAAGTTAATGTGGCCAATGGTCTATTGGATCAGATTGGGAACCAAAGAAGTTACTGTCTCAGGAGCTCCTGAAAGACTTTGTACTAATCTTTTCTCCCCCTAAAGAGATGAATCTTACTCTTTCAATCTTACCTCTTTGGGCTCAAACATAGCAATGATTGTCAGGATGATAAAGGACTGGGTAGTGTTTCATTCTGTCTCTATGAGTCATGAACTGACTTAATGGCACCCAACAACAACACAGCAACAGTCTTACCCTGAAGAGGGGTGGGCTGGCATATCATATCAGAAAGAACCCTTGACTAAGAGTCAAAGATCTGTGCTCTACTCTTTATTCTGCCATTTCTCTGAACCTCAATTTGCTCATTTGCAAAATGAGAACAAGGAAATGTTATTTCACATTCAGCAGTTCAACACAGTGTTGTTGTTAGGTGCCATATACTCAGTTCAGATTCATAGTGACTTGATGTACAACAGAATGAAACGTTACCCCTCCTGTGCCATCCTCACAATCATTTCTATGTTTGAGGCCACTGTGGTAGCCATGTGTCAATCCATCTCAATGAGGGTCTTCCTCTTTTTCACTGATCCCTCTACTTTAACCAGCATGATGTCCTTTTTCAGCGACTGGTCCTTCCTGATGATGTGTCCAAAGTATATGAGATGAAGTCTCTCCACCCCCCTTCTAAGGAGCATTCTGGCTGGACTTCCTCCAAGGTGAATGTGTTTGTTCCGGCATTCCGTGGTATATTCAATATTCGTCACTAATACCAACACTTGAATGTGTCATTTCTTTTTGGTCTTCCTTTTCATCGTTCAGCATTTGCACACAACAGTCCTGCAGTAAACAGTATTGGCTCTGAGCACAGATTCCAATTTCTCCTCTTACTAGTTGAGTGACACTGGGTGACGTGGCTTCTCTCCCTCAGTATTCTCACCTGCCAAATATACCTAGTTCATAGGATTATTATAAGAATTAAATATGAGGAATCATTTAAAGCTCTCATTCCAGTGCCCAGCACTTAGCATTTACAATAACTATCAGTGAGCTCCATTATCATCATAATTAGTTGGGGACAAGAGACAAAATAAAAATGTCCATAAGTAAGCATTTACCCCAAGGAGTAAACTGCTTTGCAGTAGGTAAGCCTTATTTTTGTTCAAAAGGTTTCAGAGAATTAGTTTTCAACCAAGAAACATAAAGGAAGGACTAGGTAAGGACTCATAACAACAACAACAGGTAAGGACTTATTTGTCTTCTTGAGTATGACAAATTCCAAATACTATCCAGTCCTCCTACAACCAATGCCAACAACTTGGTAGTAATTTAAGACTTTCTTGGTAAATGAAAAAGGTCACAGAGCCTCATCTCCCTTTCCACAGAAGTTTTTCCAGTCCTTCTCCTTCTACTGACAACTACACAAGGCAGCAAATTGTGATCCCATCTGTTTTAAGTTCTGAAAAATGACTGTTAGATCAGAGGCTTTCCTAGAGGATAAAAAGACTTAAAAACGGAAACTCAAAGTTAGGAAAGGGAGTTTACATAGGCAGTGGTCTAAATTAATTTTAAACTTTCCAACCTCTACCAACAGAGAGGTAAAAGCTCTTCTCTTAATTCCTATTTTCAAATCAAAATTAGGAATAAGCAGGGAATACACAAAGTGTACGTAAATCTCTATTTGTATGCTAAATTGTGAGCCAATCGTCACGTAAGCAATTACGCTGAAACAATCAACAAATCACATCTGACTGAAGCCATTCCCAGCTTGGCTCCTCAATTATTCAATACCTTCTGTGGCGTTCCAGACAATTAAATACAGCCAATTTATGGACTGCTTATTTGCTCAGGACCATGTTAAAGCAGTGTGTATGTGTATGTGTGTGTAAGAAAAAGAGTGAGCAAAAGAGAGTAACTACATATAAAGTTGGATGTAATCTAGTCCCTGAACTCACCTACATTGTATTCATGTATATATTTCATTTATATTTAATGTAGGTAAATTCAGGGACTAGATTACATCCGGTTTTATATGCAGTTACTCTCTTTTGCTAGCTCTTTTTCATATATATATATGAAAAAAATATATATATATGATGACCTTCAGCAATTTATTGAAGTATAAATGTACAAATCACATACACATACACACACACACACACACAGCTCTGCTTCTGCTTCAAGGGATTTGGAGAAGGGAATATAATAAAAAATTAACCTCATCAGATGTTCTACTCACAAAAAGAGGTTTGAGCAGAATCTTTACAACCTTTGAAAGCATCTTGCCTATTAAAGAGACAATGCCCATCACCTCATTAGGAGTGCTTTCCAAAGCTAGAAACAATCAGTTGTTCTTTCCTCCCCCATATGAATTGATACTAAGGAGCTGCAACAAATTCTCTCCTTACTTTGACAAAATCCTAGGCATGATACTTACCAAGTGTGTTTGACTGCTTGAGGATCAGATTCTCAAACCAAAATGGCCATTGTGGAATAGAAAGAACAAACAGCCTTGCTTCAAGCTCAACGTGTCTCAAATGCAAACAAAGCTCATCATTTTCACCCTTCCCATCCATGTCCATTTACAACATGGGCGACCTGATCCCTCAACTTCCACCCATTGCACCATTTTTCTTCCTTTCTTCCAATAAATACTTGCTGAGTGTGTCTACAATTTGTCAGACAGGAGACAAGGCACTGGTCTCTCCCTCAGAGAGTTTACAATCTAGTTGAAGAGACATATTTAAATGGGTAACTGGAGTCATCAATAACTTACCTCATATTTATTCCTTGGTCTAAATCATCTAATCTCTTGTCTCCTCTTTTCCCTCTGCATTTTCTCCTTCTGTCCCCTTACACAGCCCCCGAGACCTCATATGTGTATGTCTATGATACTTTTCTCTGAGGACCCGAGTTGGCTTTCTCTCCTAGTCAGTGTCCTCCAAACTTCTCTTAGAATAACCTTTCTAAAAGTGCTTTCACCATTTCACCTCCCTCTTCAGAAATACTCAAGAGCAACTTACAGCCTCCTACAATCAATCTGAATTTCACTCCCAGCTTCCCAAGTTCTTATGTTGCCTTGTACCAAGTTAGTCTGATTTCCCACAGACTCTCTCCTTCTATTTGGCCATTTTCCTGTTGTCTCTTGGATCTACTCTTTTGCTTATGTGTTTATAATCATGTGGGTTCTTAACCTAGAATGCTTTTCCTTCCATATTTCCAGTTTCTACAAAAGCCAGCCAAACCCCACTACACTTTTATGAAATACATTAGCCCTTCTCTCAATCTTTTCTGTGAGAAAGGCTGATTTTGTTGATTGAATACAAATGGATTTATGAGAAAACCCAGTCAGAGTCAGGGTAATGACCCAAACCCCAGTACTCAGAGTTGCAAAACTGGGGAAAATTTTTCCAATAAATCCATTCACATTTCAGAGCAGGGATCTAATTTTCAAAGCAAGAGTAAGTATTTTAGGATTCGTGGGCCAGACAGTCTCTGTTGCAACTACTCAACTCTGCTAGTGTAAAGGCATCCAAAGATTAAATGTAAACAAATGGGCATGGCTGGTTCCAAAAAACTTTATTTGCAAAGATGGGCAGTGGGCAGAATTTTGCCTTCAGGCTACAGTTTGCTGATCTCCAATATAGAGGAAGAAGAGTGGATACTAGTGAGGATCTTCTTTTAGATGGCAAGGGCAATAAGAAGTCCCTTAGATCAGCTTCTCATTTTCCTGGGTAGTTAAACTTACTCCTTTATGACAGTATGCACCCTATGAGTAGATCCCCAGTCTAGAGGTCATGTTGATAGGAATTTGGGCCGTGACTAACTGTTTAGCTATTTTGGTCAGTGAAGAAGAGATAATGAAATCTACTTCTTTACCTTTGACCTGGAGATAGGTGAGGAAAATGTCCACTGTTTATTCTCCTACTGCTCCCTAGACCAGCAGGAGGCTTACTTGGTAGAGTCACAAGGTATAAGAGTTCATCTTCACCAACATGTCTATGTGCCAGGCACTGTTCTCGCACTTTGACATGTAAGTCCTTTATCATAATCTCTATTTTTCAGATGGAAGAAACAGAGTAGTCAATGTAAGCCAGTGATCCACGATAGACATGGTTTTGGTGCTTATATAAGTATGTTTTGAGAATAAGATACCACCTATCCCTCACCAAGATTGATGTGAAGTTGAATGTGATACAATTACGAGAATAGCTCATTACCTCTAGTCCTTACAATTACAACAACTAATCAAGAAGGCATGTCTTCTTGACTTTAACCCATGGAAACATGGGCTCTTAGGATGTAAATGGTTTGTCCAACTTTACCTGTTTAGAATGGTCTATGCCAGGATTCAAATCTAAACAAATCTGGCTTAACAAACCTTTGGCCATTCCTTGGAGCCCCTTTATCTCCCTAGTAACCCTGACTTAAAAACCATAAAGCAATTGGTAAAAGTTGTGTGACAGATATATTTATAACAACCCAAAAAGTGTAGCTGCTGAGGCTGTTTATGTACAGCCAAACAGCACATGAATTTTGGTTCCTTTGATTAGAGATTTAGGGTCATGGTTTCTGGGACATCCCAGTTAACTGACCTAATAATGTTTGATGCTTCTGTTCTACCTCATAGTTTGTTGCATAGTGCCTGGGGTCTTAAAAGTTTACAAGAGCATCCAAGGTATACAATGGTCTCTCTCACTTAGAACAACAGAAGAAGGAGAGTCAGGAATAGGAGGAGGAAAAGAATGGCCTCCTTTGCCCTGAGACCAATAGAACTAGTACCTGGCTACCATTACTGAATATTTTGATCAAAGATTCTATAGCAGAATCCTGATAAAAAGGGGGGGAAATGCAGAACTGAATTTCAATTTTTTATGGAATCAAGATTTTCTGGAGCCATCAAGGCTGGATAAAACCCCCAAATTATTGCCTTAATATAATCTCTGAATCTTAAACCAAAAATGTCCCTTAAAGTTTTCTTAAAACTAAATGATAGTTTACTTTAACTAATAAAGAACACCTGGCCTTGAGCATTATGCTTTAAGATCTCTCTCTGTGGAATCATATTGACAATACCAACTTGAAAGATTAGATCGGACCCTTCGGGGTCAGTGAGTTTATGTTTAAGGGAGAAGAACAACTCAGGAAAGCAAGGTGTGAAGATGATTGTACGACTCGAAGAATGTAATCAATGTCACTGAATTGTACATGTAGAAACCATAAATTGGTGTATGCTTTTGCTGTGTAATTTTTCAAGAACAATGAAAAACAAATTATTTTTAAAAATGAATAAATAAAATAAAAATCATAAAGCTTTAAAGTGCTATAAAAGACCTCAAATGATTGCTCCCTCATCAAGCTCAGTTGGCAGAAAATAGTCATTGTTCTACATCCTATTTTGGTGAATAGCAACTTGGGTCTTAAAAGCTTACAAACGGCCATCTAAGATGCAGCTATTGGTCTCTCTTTGTGTGGAGCAAAGAAGAGCAAAGAAAATCAAAGATACGTGGAAACAATTAGTCCAAGGCACTAGTGGAACATGGGAACCTCACCCTCCATGACCCTGAGACCAGAAAAGCTACATGATGTGCAGCTACCACTGACAGCCACTCAGAATCAAAATGAAACTCACTGCCATTGAGTTGATTCTAACTCACAGCAATTCCCATCGGGTTTCCAAGGCTACAAATCTTTACAGAAGTAGATAGCTTCATCTTCCTCCCATGGAGCTGTTACTGGGTTCAAACTGTTGACCTTCTGATTAGCAGCCCAATGCCTTAACCACACTGCCACCAGAGCTCCTTGACAACCACTCAGAAAGGGATAAAAATTGGAGATCCTGGACAGAGTGGGAGAAAAATGTAGAACAAAACTGAAAATCATAAAAAAGACCAGGCTTATAGGTCTGACAGAGACTGAAGAAATCCCCGAAACTATGGCCTGTAGTCACTCTTTGTGCCTGGAATTGAACTCACTCCCGTGGCTTAACTTTTAGCCAAACAACAGACAGGTCTATGAGGTGAACAATTATACCAGGGAGGTGCACTCCTGAGAATAATCAACCACAGGAGATCAGAGGGTCAGTATTTGCCCAGGGAGATAGCCCAGAGGGCAAGAATACATAGGAAAGAAGGACATAGGGAAAAGGTAACCACAGGGACCAAGTGGGATGAGACCTCTTACATTGTGGGGATTGTAATCAATGTCATGACACAAAGTATGTATGAACTATTGAATGGAACACTGTAAACTTTCATCCAAATCACAAAAAAAAAAAAAAAAAAAAAAAAAGCCTGACCCAAACTGTATAAGCCAGCCGGGGAAAACAAAAAATAAAAAAGGACTGCTCCCTGTGAATGAATAAATTAAGTCAGCTTCAAGGGATCTAAGGTCCTGGGTGGTGAAAGCTGTTTGCAATTGGCTCTTAACTAAAGGTTGGAGGTCCAAATCATCCAGCAGTTCCGTGGGAGAAAAGCCTGGCAATCTACTTCCCTAAAGATTACAGCCAAGAAAACTCAGTTCTCTTGACCTCAGTTCTACTGTATAATACACAGGGTCACCATGAGTTGGAATCAACTCATTAGAAATGTTTTTGTTTTTCATGGGGTCTAGTATCCCTGAGAAAGGCCTCAGAGAGGTAAACCACCAACATCTATACTTTGAAAACTAGCGCCTAGGCAGAAACAGCAAAAGCAGGTATAGCCCCTTTTCCTTCACCATAAACCCAGGTCTCTGGCTTTGTCTCCTAATCCCAACTGCGTAAGTGGACTTTTATGATGATGCTGCTTCCCTCACATACACCGGTGATGCCGAGGCGGAGGGAGGCATGTTCTTACCAGCCCGTCATATTAAAGTCCCTGTAGAGCATCTTCTTTCCAAGTTCTTTTCTTTGCACTCTCCTTGGAAACTCCAAATGTGTGAACTCATTTCCCAGCAAGTGAGGCTGCATGAATGCCTAATAGCACAAAGAAAAAAAATATACATTTATTTAGAGGAAAAAGAAATAAGACTCAAGGATGCTTTGCAACTCGAGGCAGTCTGTACTTCAAGAACAAAAATGAAAAAACAATCTCATATTTTAAGGGAAGGAAATAGATTTATAGGAGGAAAAGACTGGTGATCCAGTTCTGAAAATTGGCCAGTGGAAAACTCTACGCTCCTGGAGATCACCTTTTAGCCAAACGACAGAGACGCCTACGAAGCAAACAATACCTGAGAGGAAAGAGCTCCTCAGAACAATGAACCATATGAGACCAAAAGGACAGAGTTTGTCCAAAAACAAAGTTCAGATGGCAGGAAAGATGGGTGAATGGAAATGGGGAACCTGGGGAGGAAGTGGGAAGAGTGTTGTTACGTTGAGGGAATTGCAACTAATGTCACAAAACAGAATGAGCATAAATTGTCGACTGGGAAACGAATTTGTTCTGTAAACTTTCAGCCAAATAGCCAAAAGTGTCCAAAAAAAGAGAAAACTTGCTGGGTCATGATGCAACTGCTCTTGAGGACTGTATAGGACCAGGTAGTGTTTCGTTGTGCTGCATGGAGTCCCCACGATTTGGGGGTTGACTTGATGGAGTTAACAACCACCACCATGATAGAGTTAGGAATCTAAATACTAATGAAATATCAACAAATTCAAATCATACACTTAATTTATAAAGGGATCATGAAATTGATTTATAAAGGGATGCAATGTTTTCATTAGATGTAATATAAACCAAAACCAAACTCACTGCCATGGAGTTGATTCCGACTCATAGTGACCTCCTTTGGGTTTCTGAGGCAGTATGGAAATAGATTGCCCAGTCTCCCTTCCAATATAATATAGTAATTGTAATTGAAGACATGTAATCAAGGACATAAGGAAAATGGACTGAGCTTTTCCGAGGATTTACTTTTCAAATCCGAAACGGTTTCACTTTTCTGAACGGCATGTTAATGAGGTACAAGGGAGGAAAGCTAACCCTGATTCTTTCCTCCTTGGCTTTCTCGGCTCTCCTCTGGCTCACACCCCTAGTTAACATGGCTTTATTTCCTGACTGTGAATGTGAGTCTCCACATAAACACAATGGCCTGAGAGGGCGGGTTGGGACGAGATACACCAGGCGGGAACTTTCTCTTGGACTCCCTCCATTTTGCTCTGCAGTAATTTGATCATGTAACTGGAAGACTATTCCAGAGCAGATGGCTTCTCTCCCTCCCCCAAATCTCTGTTCACACTACAAAAATCTCTAGCAAACAGCCACTTAGGGAATTGCTTTGAAACAACAAACAGTCTCATTGTCACACTCTAAATTCAAATCCAGCTATCCGAGAGATGAAATGCTTATGCATTAACTTCCCGGCTCAGGGATCACAGCCTGTAAGCATACCTGCACAAGAGCTTTCCACATCAAGCAGTACACGCCGCCCTTGTTTATTAGCAGCCTGGGTAAGACGGAGCTTCTATTTTTTTTGTTGGGGAGAAGAGTGGGCAGAACAAATGACAGCCTGGCAGTGTAGGAAAGCCCAGTGATCCCTGCCACAGGACAGATAGCTATGTCCTCAGTTTACTGGAAAATGGGCAACTCCTTCAGACTCATTCCCAGGACCCAATGCAGACAGACCTTCCACTGTCTCTCATGGAGGCTTGGAGGCAGGAGCTGGTTATTAGTCATTGGAAGCTAAGGGTTGAGAAGCCAAAAGAAGCAAGCTGAATTGTTGCCAGGCTAGTCAGACTTGGCCAGATATGAAACTCTAAGGCAGTAATTCTGAGTCCTGGGGACAGGACACAACTGACAGTGAGAAAGAGAACCACGCCTTATTGTCCATCGCACCAGTGCCAACTGCCTTTGAGTCGACTCCAACTCATGGTGACACCATGTGTGTCAGGTAATTGTGTTCTGTAGTTTCTTTTTAAATTATTGTGTTAAATATACAGATAACAAAACATCTGCCATTTCACAAAAGAAGACACTGAGAGGTACACAAGAATAAAGGACAATTTTGGTAAAGACAATAACATATACAGTCTTGCAATAGCAGTAATAACTGACAATAATTTGTGAGTAGATACATAGGTAAATACATATGCTAAATAGGTAAGGAAGGTTGTATGGAGGTTGGATACATATATAGGTATTGTTGTTTTTGTGTGCCGTGAAGTTGGACCCAATTCATAGACACCCCTCCTTGGGTTTCCGAGGCAGTATTACTATGGAAGTAGATTGCCCAACCTTCCTTCCGAGGAGTGGCTAGTGGGTTTGAACTGCCAGCCTTCTGGTTAACAGTCAAGTGCCTTAAGCACTATGCTACCAGAGGTATGTTGTTGTTGTTGTTAACAGTCAAGTGCCTTAAGCACTATGCTACCAGAGGTATGTTGTTGTTTTTGTTGTTTGCCGTGGAGTCGGCCCCGACTCACAGCGACCCCTCCTTGGGTTTCCGAGGCAGTATCACTACGGAAGTAGGATTGCCCAACCTTCCTTCCAAGGAGTGGCTGGTGGGTTTGAACCGCCAGCCTTCTGGTTAGCAGTCAAGTGCCTTAGCCACTATGCTACCAGAGCTCCCTATAGTGGTGGCTATTTCTACATACGTACTTGCATATGTGACACATACACTCATATATATAACAGAACATATGAGGGCACAATTATAGAAACTACTTAGACATCAAGACTGAACCAATGGACATGAAGGCTAAGGGACCATAGCTTTGGGGCCCATCTAGGTCAATTGGCAAAACACAGTTCATAAAGATAACATTCTATATCCTGCTTTGGTGAATATCATCTGGGGTCTTAAAGCCTCTGAGCAGCCATCTAAGAAGAAACTATTGCTCTCTTCCTGCCTGGAGCACAGGATAATGAAGAAAAATGAAAAATCAAGGAAGCAAGTAGTTCAAAGGACTAGTGGCCCACACGAGCCACAGCATCCTCTAACCTGAAACCAGACGAACTAGATGGTACCCAGCTACCCCCACACACCACTCTGATCAAGACCACAGTAGAGCGGCCTGAGAAGAATGGGTAGAAAAATAAAAATATTGAACAAAATTCAAAGCCAAAATAGAAGACCAGACTTATTGGTTAAAAAGACTAGAGGGACCCCTGAGACAATTGCCCTGAGAAAACCTTTTAACTTGAAATTTAAGACACTCCCAGTAGCCATCTTCCAGTCAAATAACAGACAGGACTATAAGAAAAAAAAAGGAAGAAGAAAGTGCTCCTCAGAACAATCAACTATGTAAGACTCAATGGGACAACATTTGCCCTGTACCAAAGATGAGAAAATAGAGAGAGGGACAGGCAAACCAGACAAATGGGAACAGGGAACCCAAGGAAGAAATAGGGAGAGAGCTGACACACTGAAGGGACTGCAATCAATGTCATTGAAGAATTAGTGTGCAGACTGTTGATTGGGAAAATTAATTTGCTATGTAAACTTTCACCTAAAGCACAATAAAATGCGCTATTTCAACAATCTTGCTATTTCAACAATCTTCACACGTACTGTTCGGTGACAGAATTATGTTCATCATGGTCAACCATTAACCCAGACAGCATTTTTAATGGCCAATTTTTCAGAAGCAGATTGCCAGGTCTTTCTCTCCAAGGTGCCTCTGCATGGACTCAAACCTCCTCTAGCCCTTCGATTAGCGGCCAAGTGCATTGACCATTGGCACCACCAAATGACTCTCTGTTTGCTGCAGCTTCAGAGTGATTCCAGCTCTGGCAGGAATTCTGCATCATCTTTGAAGTCTGAGAACCCCTGCTAGGGATGAGGCTTGGGCTGCTGATGGTTTTCAAGAAAACTCAAATACTGGCTTCACAGAATGTTTCTCCTGGGAAGGAAAGAAGGGAACTAGTACTTAATAGGGCAATTCAGTGGCGTGGGCTTTGGGTGAGGCCAAGCTCTACATTTATAAGCTGTGTGTTTCTAAAGAGGTTATTTAATTTCTTAGGCCTCAGTTTCTTTCAATCACAGAAGGACAAATATAGTATTAGTTCATTATTGTAAAAACTCAAGGAAAGGTTTATATGCAGAAGGAAACTTTCTTTGTTGGTTACCAGGGTGGGAGGGGAGGGGAAGGAACACAGCAGGGAAAAAAAATGCATTGACCATGTCACTTTAGTTTTGTGTATTTCACTGTACGTAAATTATATACCAATAAAATGTACTTAAAGAAAAAGATTAATTATATATTTATCTCACAATGATGTTTTTAATAATAAATGGAATGACTTCTTTATTTACTTATCATGGTTCTCTCTGCTCATAAAAATAAAGATAATAATTATTACATCCACCTCATGATGACTGAGTCCTATTATATTCCAAGTACTGTGCTAAGTGCTTTGTGCATTCTAATTTTATCCTTCAAACAACCCTATGGTCAGCAGTGGCTACATAATTTGTGGGGCCCAATGTAAAATGAAAATGTGAAGGCCCTGGCTTAAGATTTTCAACATGGTGACAGCAAAACATTAAACCAAGGTTGAGGCACTTCTAAGGGAGAGCCTGTGTGACTGTGTAAGTCACACATCCTGAAACCAGTCCTGCCTAGGGGGTATTATTGTTAATGTGCCATTGAGTTGAGTTTCAACTCATAGTAACCTCATGTGAGTGATAATATTTTATCCTTCTTTTATTTGGTCTAGGAGCTCTGGTGGTGCTGTGGTTAAAGCACTGGACTGCTAACTGAAAGTTGGCAGTTTGAATCTAAACCCAAATTGCTCTGTGGGAAAAAGATGAAGTAGTCTGCTTCTGTAGAGATTTATAGTTGTGGAAACCTTATGGACCAGTTCTTCTCTTTCCCATAGGGTTGCTATGAGTCTGAATTGACTCAATGGCAGTGGGTTGGGTTTGGTTTTGGTTTATTTTGGTCGGTTCATGAAACTAAGGAACAGAGTTATACATGGTCAATGTACAGAGTGTCTTTAAATTACCCATTATTATCTCTCAGAACTATGGGACTGTACCAACACAGAGTTTCTGTCACACAACCCCGTTGCTGGGCTAACACTGATTCAGGGGTTACCGTGTGCTGGCACTTGCCATGCCCTATTATATTTATTCCTTCAATAATCCTGCATAGCATGTGTCACAGACTCCATGAGAAATGAGGAAACTAAGGTATCTGTTTTTATATGGGAGCTTTGGTAGCATAGTGCTTAAAGTACCTGACTGCTAACTAGAAGTCTGGCGGTTCAAACCCACCAGCCACTCCTCAGAAGGAAGGTTGGGCAATCTACTTCCATAGTGATGCTGCCTTGGAAACCCAAGGAGGGGTCACTATGAGTC
>NW_006921684.1:3927455-3955867 GCF_000298275.1 Orycteropus afer afer
TCATGTTGTTAATGATTCTTCCTCCAATCCTGATACCACGTTTTTCTTCATATAGTCCAGCTTCTTGGATTATTTGCTCAGCATATAGATTGAATTTGTTGTTGTTATTTGAGCTCTGGTAGTGTAGTGCCTAAGGCACTTGACTGCTAACCAGAGGGCTGGAGGTTCAAACCCACCAGCCACTCCTCAGAAGGAAGATGGGGCAATCTACTTCCATAGTGATACCACCTCGGAAACCCAAGGAGGGGTCGCTATGAGCTGGGGTCGACTCTACAGCACATAATAACAACAACAACAGGAAGAGTGATTAAGTAAAGGGATCCATACAAAAGAATTCTACGCTGCTATTTAAAATGATGTTATAGAGAACACATAACAATGTAGAAAGAGTTGATATATTTGAAGGAAAGAAGAAAAGGTTATCAAACAATGTGTATGTGAATATATATGTATTTCACATATATATGGGTGTTGTGTCTCATATGTACATGACTATCTAAAAGATATATGTACACATAACTGGACGTGTGTATGTGTGTGTAAAGACTGTTACATGACACACATATATCTTATAAACAAATAGTAGGCTCCAAAGGCCATTCCTGAGTACATTTCTTCATAAATTCAAGTGACTAAGAGGGTTAAATATACAGAGTTCCAGACACTTTGCCTTGTAACAGGAGGATGAGTGGGAGCTTTGGTGATGCTTTAACCAGGTACCTTCCTGCCCTCTTCGCTGACATACATTTGCCAGGGCAATTTTATCAGGAAATCTGCTGAGGCAGATGTCTTGAGGAGAAGCCAGAATTCCCCAGCAATTTTGTTATCTGCAGGGGCCGCCTCACCTCTTCCTCTGAGGATGTGTGGATTCAAAGGGCCAAACTCTTGTGTTGCTGTGACATCTGTAGCCCCTTCTCCTGGCACAGCCTTTTGAGGTCTCCAACCAACTGATGGCTTTCTCCCAGGATAACAAGGCTACTGTATTTTATTGAATCTAAAATGACATTGGAGTCCTGGGTGGCACAAAGGGGTAACACCCTTGGCTGCTAACTGAAAGGTTGTTGGAGGTTCATGTCCAGCCAGCGGTACCTCAGAAAAAAGGCCTGGCAATCTACTTCTGAGCCAATCAGACACTGAAAACCCTATGGAGCACAGTTCTGCTCTGACACACATGAGGATGCCATGTGCTGCAGAGCTGACTCAACAGCAACTGTACTTTTTAAAAAAGATGTGATTTATTAGATGTACCATTATTTTATTACCTCTAAGATAAAAAAAGCTGCCAATTAACATACGCAATCCTTTCTTACCACTTCAATTGTTTTATCTTTTTCTTTTTGAAATTATCTCCTTTAGACCTAGACAAATTTTTATCATCTATCACTAACTGTGTATACATAAAAAGGAATATGTAAGTAAAATATATTGGTTATGGTTTTCCAAACTTTTATACATTTTGAATCCAACTCCTCTCATCACTTTTCAACTTGAACCATCAATCTTCATGTATTTTTCCTCCACACAATAGCATCCTGTGTTTCATCAGCTCACTGGTAAGGCAGCATTTCTTAAATAATCCACAAAAGAATGACAAGCCTCAAAGCCATGGGTGCAAAGTTCTTAAGCCAGCTTTGCAATTATCTGGAGCTAGCTTACTTCTGACTCTCACTTTGGGAATGTGGCTAAACAAGTCTGATTCACCCCTTCATGCAACCAGGTGGATCCAAAGAAGCTTTGTTTTCCTCTGCAGACGTTTCTTCCAAGTTGCTGGGTATCAATCTTGCAAGTGTAGTAGCCATTCTTTTGATATCTCCACATGCCCACACCCTGTCATATCTGCTACTTGGTTGACAGCAACCATTGCTTGTAAGATAGCCCAGCTTTGGAGATGTTAAATGGTGGGGAAAAAAGTACCTGAGTTTTGAGGAAATACTGTAATATTCAACCCCTATTGATACCGATGCCATACCCTTACATTTTTCTGTTTTTAGGGTAATTTTTCTTCCTTTCTTGCAAATTGCTACAGCACATATCACAAGTGGCATGATCCATTTTCTGTCACGATCATGACTACCACAGAATAATTCATTCCATGTTGTTATGGATTAAACTGTGTCCCCCTAAAATGTACCTTGGAATCCTAACTCCTAGACCCATGGATCTACTCCTGTTTGGAAATAGGGTTCTCTCTACTACATTAATTAGATTATACCCAAGTAAACAACACAACAAAAAACCCAAACTCACTGCCATCGAGTTGATTCTGACTCATAGTGACCTCCATTGGGGTGTTGTGTATCATATATACATGAACAAAAGTTACATATGTATACATAAATGAGCATGTATGTGTGTGTGTGTAAATACTGATACATGTCAGAAACCCAAAGAGGGTTCGCTATGAGTCAGATCCGACTTGACGGCAGTGAGTTTGGTTTTTGGTTTGGACATACATATAAACCCCACTGGGTCTCCAAGGTTGTGAATCTTTACAGAAGCTGACTGTCCCATCTGTCAGTGGTTCGAACCACTGACCTCTTGGTTAGCACTTAACCATTACACCATCAAGGCTCCTTATACCCAAGTAAAGTGGGTCTAAATCCAGTTACATCTAGATATAAAAAGCATATTAGACAGAGATTACAGAAACTATGCAAGGACTGTCTACAAGCCAGGAACACTAAAGAACCAAAGAATGCCTGGGGCTACCAAAAACGAAAGTGGAGACCCTGATTGGACTTTCTGTCCAGAGAACTGTGAGAAAATAATTTTCTCATCTTTAGAGGCACCCACTTGTGGTATTTGTGTTACATCAGCACTAGGAAGGTAACACATATGCATACCTATGGAGCTCTGGTAGCATAGTGCCTAAGGCACTTGACTGCTAACCAGAAGGCTGGCGGTTCAAACCCACGAGCCACTCCTCGGAAGGAAGGTTGGGCAATCCTACTTCCGTAGTGATGCTGCCTCGGAAACCCAAGGAGGGGTCGCTATGAGTCGCGGGCGACTCAACAGGCAAATAACAACAACAACAACATGCATTATCACTTTTACCACGTTTTTAAAAAGTCATCATCTACACTCTAATTACAGGTTTCCTTCTTACCTGCACTGTCAGTACTCATTGCTATTGGGTTTGTCAGACATGATGAGGTTACTGGTGGGTGTTAAAGAAAAACAACTTAAGAAATACAAGCAAAAAACACATGGTTAATTTGTGAAATATGAGATGCTATAAAGTAATGGGATACACACAAATGAAAAGCTACCTGTTGGTTTTTACAAGAAAACGCTTCCGCTTATTAGTGTATCATTTTGTGCGATACTTATAAGAGTTTAAATATATGGTCTCAGGTGCACATATGTTTATATATGTACATATACCCTAAGTTATCAAAATATAAAAATCTTTTCTGAAGGGTTTCTTTTTAATTACTAATATTCATGAATATTCCCACCATTGAATACAGATTAGTTTTGTTTGAAGAATTCCAAAAATTATCTTTAGAAACCAATTTTTAAACTAGGTTTTAAAAACTTGTTGAGAGACGCATAACTGTTCTGTTATTCAACAATGTGAGGGAGAGCTAGAGTCACTGGGAAATGCATCCAGGGCAGGGGCCTGCCTCCAATGCCGGAGACCCTGAACTCCTTGCTTCCCAACAGATCAGCACAAAGACAGTCTGTCCCAGAAGCAGAGTAGCCAAATAACTTGGGAACTAGGAAACTTCTTAAAGCCTGCCTAGCATGCAAGGGACATGACTGGCTAGTTTCGTTAGTACTGGTCTGCCCCCGCTGGAAGCATTGCTCAAGGCAGCACACTGGAGTCTTGAGTCCCAAAAGTGACTTTACTTTTAATTTACTGTAACCTACAAGCTCCACAATTTAAATTCTGTAAAGAATTTGTAAGGTTACTTTAGGCAATAAAACCCAATGACTTGCTGACTTCAAACTTGTAAGATTTATGGATAAGTTTGGCATGGTTTACTCCACTGCACTTACTGGGAAGGCTATATATACGTGCCTTATTGTTAGCGGCTGCTGAGTTGGCTCCCAACTCATGATGACCTCCTGTACAATGGAATGACACTGGATCACTGTGATCCACAGGGTCCTCATTAGCTATTTTTTAGACATAGATCGCCAGGCCTTTCTTCCTAGTCTGTCTTAGTCTGGAAGCATCACTGAAACCTGTTTAGCATCAGAGCAACATGCAAGCCTTCAATGACAGATGGGTGGGGGCTGAGTATGAGGTGTATTGGCCAGGAATGGTCTTCCTCACAGAAAGAAGGCAAGAATTCCAGCACTGAGTGACTACCGTCCCTTTATTTATCTGATATGCTCAACCTTGTTGAAGTTTTTCTCTTTGATAATGTTATTTGGATATATGTACTTTAGAAACATTTGTGTGGTAATGCAAGTTAGTAATATAAGTCATTGAGGTATATGCAAATACTAGCTACATTTAAGCACGTTCATTACTTCTAAAACCTTAACTATACTCTGAAGCCTAGCACCAAATACCCATGACAGCATAAGCTCTAAATAATTATTTGTTGGAAGAATGAATACATACTATCCTGACTGGCCTCACACTATTGTTATTGTTGTTAGGTGCCATTGGGTTGGTTCCAACTCACAGTGACTCTACGTATAACACAACGAAACACTGCTTGGTCCTGTATCATCCTCACAATCACTGCTAAGTTTGAGCCCACTGTTGCAGCCACCCTGTCAATCCATCTCATCGAGGGTCTCCCTTTTTTAGTAATTATTTAAACTTTACAAAATAACATAATATAGTTTTCAATCTTTTCAAAAAACTAAGACTGAGGCCCATGGCACATAGAAACAATCTTGGATGCATGTTACCTTATTTCACATTCAGTTAAAACTTTTAACTTTTAAAACTTAGTTTAAAAATTGGTTTCTAAAGATAATTTTTGGAGTTCTTCAAACAAAACTAATCTGTGTTCAATGGTGGAAATATTCATAAATATTCATAAATAATAGATAGATACCTACCTACAAAACCACATGTGTGTGAGTACAGTTGCACTATTAAAAAACCCCTGGTAATATTCCACAATCCTAAGAACATCTAAATAATAATGCTATGCCTCTTCTCTATTTAATATGCATTATAGACTAGAAATAAGCATAATATAATGAAATGCAATGTGAAGTGTGTTGGCCTGCCCTATGTAGATAAATGGACCTCATGTACCTCCATCTTTATCCTAAATATTAAGACTTTGCAACAGAATGCTCAGGGTCAGAGATACACACTGAGTTCATGTATGAGCCAGAAATGGAAAAGGTTGGTAACCACTGCCCTGGTAAAAATCAAAGGCAGGTGGCCAAGAGCTTTAAGGAAGTTGGCATGCACAGGTTTGCTACAAACATGTTAGGACATATCCTTGTTACTTAGTGTCTTGGGGAGCGTTAAGGAGAACAAACTTTCAGACATGGTTCTACCTCGCCAGAGAAGAGAAGGACATCTTCCTTTGGGAAAGGATGCTGCAAGAACTGTGTGTCAAGGAGTGGCAAGACTCACTGTGGAGTTGGATCCGACGCACAGTTACCCCTCCTCGGGTTTCCGAGGCAGTATTGTTACGGAATGTAGATTGCCCAACCTTCCTTCCGAGGAGTAGCTGGTGGGTTTGAACCGCCAGGCTTCTGGTTAGCAGTCAAATGCCTTAGGCACTATGCCACCAGAGCTCCTCAAGGAGTGGCAGAACACCAAAGAAAGGGTACAAGGATTGGGATTTCAACTTCTAAATTCTACTTGTTCTTTCTAGGCTAGGGCAGAAACAAACTTCAAAGGTAGCAGAGTGGGGAAGAGCATTACACCATGAGGAAACCAACACTGGACTAGTCTCTGAGGACCCAGAGAGGTTGAGTTACACAGGAAGAGACAGACTTTAAAAGAGAGAGACATTTTAAAATCTTCCTGCCAGCCTCTCACAATAGTACAGGGAGGCCAGAGATCTAGAGCAGGTGAATAATCTGAATTGAGTCCTTTCTCACTCCTGAGCTCTAACCTGTTGGGCTAGGCAGGGAGAGCTGTGAGCATCTTGGTTAAGCACAGAATAAACAAGGAGTAAAACTAGCCCTGGCCATGGGAGGAGACCAAGAAGACCAGAGCTCTAGAAGACGGCTGAGTGCCAGGCCTCCTGTGGACAATGAGACTGTGGGTCTTGAGGTTTCTAAAAATTGTCTGCTAGGGAATATATAATGCTTCCTCATTTTCTTCCTCCTTTTAACAACATTTCCTTCTGCTGCCTTGTGGTCAGCTTGCCAATGAGGGTGGGAGTAGTGCCAGCCAATGACAGGACTGTCCCAGGTTTCGAGCTATCCAGCCAAAGGAATGCTTGCAAATTTCATTTGATCTTGGCACCACATGTGCCAAGAATGAGGGGCTAAGGATTCAAAGAATAATAAAGAGAGAAGGCCCCTCTGCTAGAGCTATCATGCTCATCCGAGAGACTGAGAAAGACTTGGGGGATGGGGTGGAATAGCCTATCCCCAGAGGGTAGGTAAGGAACAAAGAATATGGTAATCACTGGGGATCAGAGAGGGTAGGGAAGAAATCTGAAAAAGATCTAAGAATTGGTCAGGCAAGGGCTCTGGGGAGGGTGCAACAACAGTAAAGGCAAGGAATTGGGAAGCAGCATGGAGCAATACTATCTTCTTCAGTGACCGGCTCCTCCTGAAGACATGTCCAAAGCAAGTGAGTTAGGCAATATTCTGTTGTGATCCATTAAGGTTTCATTGGCTAATTTTAGGAAGTAGATCACCAGGTCATTCTTCTTTGTCTGTCTTAGTCTGGAAGCTTTCTGAAACCTGTCTACCAGGGTGACCTGCTGGTATTTGAAATACTGGTGCCATAGCTTCTGGCACCACAGCAACATGCAAACCACCACAGTACAACAAACTGACAGACAGGTGGTGGATATAAAGAATACATATTGTTAAGTAAAACAAAATTACTTTTTTCTTCCCACAAATGGAATACAACTGTGTAACCAGCATCCAGATCAATAAATAGAATACTACCAGCACCCTGGAATTTACCTGCAAGATTCCATTCAATCACTGCTGCTCCCCTGAAGGGTTAGACCTCTCCTGATGTCTAGATTGTTTTTCCCCATTTCTGTACTTTATGCAGAGTCAGACAGGATGCTCTTTTTACTGGATGTGAAGTCTGTGAGATTGATCCATGTTGTATGGAATTATAATTTACTGATTCTCAGGGCTGTACAGTACCCACCCTGTGAACATTCCACAGTCAATTTATCCATTCTACTCTTGACGGGCATTTGGATAGTTTCCAGTTTGGACGATTACAAACAGTACTGTGATGAGCATTCTAGACTTCTGGTGAACATGTATACACATTTCTGTTGGGTACATACCCAAGGGTGGAACTGCTAGGTCATAATATGTTCAGCTTAAAGAGTGATTCCCAAACACATTTTCAAAGTAGCTCCAATTTCCACTCCTGCCAGAAGAATATGGATGGTGAAAATGTTGTTAGGTGCCATTGAGTCATCTCCGACTCATAGTGACCTTATGTACAACAGAATGAAACACTGCCCAGTCCTTTGCTATCCTCACGATCCCTGCTATACCTGAGACCATCGTTGCAGCCACTGTGTCAACCCATCTCATTGAAGGCCTACCCCTTTTTCATTGACCCTCCACTTTACCAAGCATGATATTCTCCAGAGAATGATCCCTTCTGACAACATGACCAAAGTAGGTGAGACGAAGTCTGGCCATTCTTGCTTCCAAGGAGCATTCTGGCTGCACTTCTTTCAGGACAGACTTGTTAGTTCTTTTAGCAGTCCATGGTACTCTCAGTATTCTTCGCCAACACCACAACTCAAAAGCATCAACTCTTCTTCAGTCTTCCTTATCCATTGTCCAGCTTTCACATGCATACGAGGCAATTGAAAATACTATGGCTTGGGTTAGACATACCTTAGTCTTCAAGGAGACATCTCTGCTCTTCAGCACTTGAAAGAGGTCTTTTGCAGCAGATTTGTCCAATGCAATGTCGTCTGACGTCATGACTGCTGCTTCCATTGGTGTTGATTACTTGTGTGTTAAATGAATGACAGATTTCATGACAGGAAATACTGTTTAAAATGCCTCTAAGTAGAAAACTTTTAAGTAAATTTTTCAAATGTTTCAAATGTTTCAGATTTCTTAGCATTTGAGAGGAAAGGATCAAAATGAGGATTTTCAGTGTTTAACACAAATCTTTTAAAAATTGAGTAATCTCTTCTCTTTCTTGCTTTTGAGGGGGAAATCTTGTCAGAGTCTATGAGAGATGACTGGGAACCTTATATTTCAAGATGATTTATCATGATAGTCATCTAAGGTCACAAATGAAATGAAATCAATAATGCTGGCCAAGCCACTGTGATGGGTATGTGTTCAACGAGACAGCTCTTCCAGAGCCAACACCAGCTGCCTGATTTATAGTACAGAAATAGAATATTCCTTTGGTTTGGGTTAAAAAAAAAAAAAAGGAAAAATGTGAAATGGCTGTGATCTAAATATGTATGGTTGTATTCTTTCCTAAAGAATTCTATCAGTCTTAATTTGTTCTTAAAAATCTTAAAAGTAACATGAAAGAAGCTTGAGTACATAAGCTATTACTGAATTGGATATTGAAAAATTCAGATCTCAAGAAAGGTTAACATTTAAATTTGTACACCCGGCTGCACTGATCAACCGGAGAGAAGTAGCATGCTCCTAAAGTAATTTTAATGTTGTAAAATTTGTATCTGATGATAAAAAAAGCCACATGGACATGGGTATGCAAATGGCAATGTTACACAAAATTGTCAACAATTTAATATATAGAAAGAGTAAGGAGTAAAATGTGTCTAATGGTCTATGTTCATATGCCTAATGCTTTTTCTTCTCAAGTAAAAAGGTAATCATTTGAAGAGAGAGCAGCTCATGTCAGCAGAAAGGATATGCCTACATATTGTTAATCTCTTTGCACATCCAAATGGGATTTAGAAATTATATAAAAGGCCACTAAAGAATTCCCATGACAGCATGACCATAAAAAAGTTCTCCAAATGCATTGTTAAGATTTAATTTTGTCTCTGTGTTAGGCACTGCTCTCAACATTTTATAAATATTAACTCATTAATTCTCATACTAAGGAACTTTGGTGGTGCAATGGATAAGTGCTCAGTGGCTAAGCAAAAGCTTGGTGGTCCAAACCTACCCAGCAAGTGGTTCCATGGGAGATCTGCTCCCATAAAGATTAAAACCAAACCAAACCAAACCCACTGCCATCGAGTTGATTCTGACTCACAGCAATCCCCATTGGATTTCCGAGGTGGTAAATCTTCGCAGAAGAACATTGTCCAGTCCTGCTTCTGTGGAGTGGCTGGTGAGTTTGAACCACAAACCTTCTGGTTAGTAGTCAGATGTCTCCGGCATGGTGCTACCAGAGCTCCTTCCTATAATGATTATAGCCTAGAAAGCCCTATGTCTCATGGGGTCACTATGAGTCAAAATCCACTGGATGGCACCTAACAGTAACACCACTGATCTTCCTGCTAGTGCTCTGTGTGTTGTTGTTGTGGGCCAGCAAGTTGATTCTGACCCACAGCAATCTTCTAGGATGGAGGAGAACTGTCCCATAGGGTTTCCAAGGCTGTCATCTTTACAGAGGCGGACTGCCACATCTTTCTCCTGCAGAAGGATAGTGGATTTGAACTGCTGGCCTTTTTGTTAACAGCTAAGTGCTTAACCACTGCACCACCAGGGCACGTCTAATGCTAGGAGGGCTATACTAATCCTGTTTTACAGATGAAGAAATTGAAGCAAAGAAAACATTTTACAGATGGTTATTTGTCCTCATAAACCTTGGAGAATCTTGTCTACCTCTCTCAACACAAATTCAATTCTAATATATTTAGAGGATGCATGACATTAGCTTGCTTCTTTAGCACCAAGATAAATGCTTAAGGGACCCTGGTTTTAGAAAGTTTAAAAGCAAATTTTGGGGTGCATTTCCATATATGTTTTACTCAGCTGCATGGAATCCATTTTCTCAGATCTGCATAGATGGTTTAGAATGTATCAACATCAAGTCTCCAACTCCTCTCAGACCTAATAAATGAAACCTCCATTTATGTTCATTTTCAAAACCCAGGCTCTTGGAGATTCAACTGTAAGGGCTACTGTCTTCACTCCCCTGAAGCCTAGTATTGCTCTGCAGGCAGTGCTCTCTGTTTTGAAAACCCTGGGTAGTGTTAGTTATGAGTTCTCAAAATCTCCCAACTTTTTCGTAATACTTTTGTTGTCAATGGAACTTACAGCAAATGTGAAAAATGTTGCAATTGCTTTTAGCCTGTGATTTTTTTAATTAGAAATATGAAACTCATATGCAGTTTCACAAAATGGGATTTAACAGGGAAGGAGTGGATTTTTCCATGACTCAGTCATAAGTTCTTCCAAGGAGCCAAGTGGAGTGATGGCAAAGCTGCCCTGTGACTGAATCCAGGCTTCCTGGGTTTAACAATCTCCTCTCAAGGTTAAGTGGAGAGTCAGTCATTTTTACTCACTAGTGAACTTGAAACTCCCGATTACAGACTCCTGTCTTAAAAGTAGGTTCAAGCTTAAAGAATACTTTTCTAGAGATAACTCTTGAGCATGAAAAATCCCAGAGAGCTGAGAGGTACAATGCTGCCCACATGAAACCTCTCCAAGCCTGGCACCAGGGAAACTGCAGACAAACAGAACCAGACTCGGTATATAAAGTTGGGGGTAGTTCCAAGGACACTGCAAGAAATCACCTCAGATAATGTTGCCCTTGTGTGTATCAAATGTGTATTTGAAATCCACTTTCGTCTCTTCTGTACATTGTCCTTGATGAAAAACAGCTGCAGACTTGGGTTATTCCACAAGGACAGAAGTACATTATTTGAAGGTTTGATGATAGTAGCACATCTTAGTGTAATCAAATCAGAGTTTATAAATATGTCTAGGCAGAATGGAGAGAAAGCCATCACTCTCACACTTCAGTTCCATAGAGGTCCCCTGAGGGAGATCTATTTCTGGCTGTCACCTGAAGCAAAGGTGGGGGTGGTGTTTCCTCCAGGCCACAGGACCAGAGTAGTAAATGCTGCCAAGGAATGCTTACAAACAAGAACCCCTTCCTTTCTACCAGCACCATGACTCCATCAAAATATTCTGTCAATCTTGGAGGACCTCCTTAAATATTTGATTTCAATCATTGAAATGTTCTATCTTGGAGGACCTCTTTAAATATTTGGTTTCAACCATCCTGCAAACATTAAAGGAGCTCTGGTGGCGTAGTGCCTAAGGCATCAGACTGCTAACCAGAAGGCTGGAGGTTCAAACCCACCAGGCACTCCTTGGAAGGAAGGTTGGGCAATCTACTTCTGTAAGTGATACCGCCTCGGAAATCCAAGGAGGGCTCACTATGAGTCGGGTCTGACTTGATGACAGTGAGTTTGGTTTTTTGGTTTTGGAAACACTAAAAAAGCAGCCCAGCAATAGAAGAGGAAGGCTTATTCATGACTAAAAGCTCATCAGCTCTCCCTGGCTGCCGGGGCAGAAGTGCGCAGCCCTTGACCCACTCATTACACACCTGCCACATTCTGTGTGAACACGTCAAACCTTCAAGCCTGCTCCATTAATCACTGTGCCTGAGGACCTATGAAACAAAGTTCACATTACTCAGGGAGCCGCATGAAAGGGTCTCTGAGGTCAGGACACAATACCAAACGAAATTAAGTTGCCCACCACATCCATCATCTTGTAAACTGCTTTCAGTTCCACAATCTCCAAATGTCCCAGTCTGTGTATATCAAGAACATTCCTCTCCAATGCAGATCAAAACGATTCGTGTACAGAAGACTTTGACCACCCTCCAACCCTCAAGAAAATCATTAACCATTTCTATACGTCAAACAGCCCCAGCACTGCAGACATCTGCTCCAAGCAAATGGCTAGGGATCGAGAAGTTTTCATGCTTCTATCATGAATGTTTCTCCATGCACCATCAAAACAAAATTTGATTTAAGAGTAAAGAATACATTGTCAGTTAAGGATGTACTGATTTAGATCAGGTAAAGAAAAAGGATACTGTAACTATCATTGCACTGAGCGGTTTAACAATGTGTTCAAGGAAACTAATGTTTCAGGAAAAAAAAAAAGAATCAGCAGTTTTCTGGCTATCTAGTGTTGCTCTGACAGGAATATATAGCACAAATGGGATGGGCTTAACAAACAGGAGTTTATTCTTACAATTTGGAGGCTTTAAGTCCAAGTTTGGGAGCTCTGGTAACATAGTGCCTAAGGCACTTGACTGCTAACCAGAAGGCTGGTGGTTCAAACCCACCAGCCACTCCTCGGAAGGAAGATGGGGCAATCTACTTCTGTAGTGATACTGCCTCGGAATCCCAAGGAGGGGTCACTATGAGTTGGGTTCGATTCGAGGGTACATAACAACAACAACAACAACAACAACAACAACAACAAGTCCAAGTTCAAAGTGTCATGCTCTAGGGGCTGGGTAAAAGCCCCTCAACCATGGGATCCAGCTCTGTCTCCTGCTTCTGGCCCACTGAAGCTAGAGGCATTTCTTCACTCAGCTACTCGTTACTGAGACTGAGAAGCCAAAGGTTGACAAGTAAAAAGGCACAGTCCAGATGTTACCAAACTACACGGCAGGCCATTAATTCAAGTCCATTTAAAGTCCCAAGGTCAGCAGAGCATGGCAGACTGCTGAAGAATGACATGGCTGCATGAAGGGTTCAAGCATGCCATAAGCTAGAGACTACTCACCAAGGCTTCTGCCTATATACAGGAAGTGGACCACATAGCTAAGGCAGCTACTCAGCTGCTCACAGTAGATTCCACCATGGAGTTGATTACCAGTCTCATCACTGTGAATACTACATCCAGCTGCCCAGCCACTCAACCAGGCCCAGCCAAGTTGACACACAAACTGAACTACCACAAGGAAGATAAGACATATGTAAAATTATGAGATAGTATATTGCATTTTGGGAGCTCTGGTAGCATAGTGGCTAAGGCACTTGACTGGTAACCAGAAGACTGGCAGTTCTAACCCACCAGCCACTCCTCATAAGGAAGATGGGGCAATCTACTTCAGTAGTGATACTGTCTCAGAAACCTAAGGAGGGGTCACTATGAGTCGGGTCCAACTCGACAGCACATAACAACAACAATATTGCATTTTACATTACCATAGGATTATTTTTCATTCAAGTTTCAAAGCATGCTATGAATATCTCAGGGAATGTTCATTTCATGAGAAGGTTCAAAGACATCAAGTTAAGGGCTCAAGGCCACACAGCTGATGAGAGGCGTGGACTGAGAGAAACCCACCTCATACTCCTGTTCCCTTCACAGTTGGTGTTATTTTTAAGATTTTATGCTATAAACCTCCCAACCTGGTGATATACTTTGCCATAAATATTCATCTTAAAGATCATGTGAATCATATTACCAGATTTGCTTATTTCAAAGCATACACTCTTAGACTCCTGACACACACACAGTTCTGGGACAATGCTGAGAACTGAATCCAAACACATCTTATTCCAACCATCCTAAAATACACAGGTTGCCATAGAGCTGATTCCAACTCATGATGACCTCATGTGTGTCAGAGTAGAACTGTGTTCCTTACAGAAGTAGACTGTCAGGCCATCCTTCCATGGCACCACTTGGTGGAACAGAATCACCTGCTGTTCTGTTAGTAGTCAAGTGCAAACCACTTGCACCACCCAGAGAACCTACTCCAATATTTAGGAATATGAAAATTTTCAGCATTCTCAGTCATCTGTAAAAGTTAACCTTTTGAGCTCTTCCTGTCATTCTTGTAGCTTCAAAGTGTGAAAATATTTCAGAATAAAAAGTGAAAATAGTTAACCTGTTATTACTTATTGCTTCTAGAAGGGAATGAGAAATAGTTTTCACTAAGGGCAGGTGATAAAGATGGGTATAGTGGAAGCAGGGATGGTAAAGGCATCTTGCCTGTTGGCGAGGTGGGCAGGGACCATGATTCTGGGTCTGGCAAGAAGTGTGGCCTTTGGTCTGTAGGTTGTGGGAGCCAAAGGTTTTTTAGCCTGGGAATCATAAGGTCTGTGATAAGATCATTTTGGTGTCCTATGGAAGATGGAGGAGCTCTGGTAGCATAGTGCCTAAGGCACTTGACTGCTAACCAGAAGGCTGGAGGTTCAAACCCACCAGCCACTCCTCAGAAGGAAGGTTGGGCAATCTACTTCTGTAGTGATACTGCTTCGGAAACCCAAGGAGGGATCATTATGAGTCAGGTCCGACTCAATGGCAAACAACAACAACATGGAAGATGGAGTGGTGGAGAAAGCCAGAAGGTGGCAGGACCAGCTGTTCTGAGCTCTACTTGGAAGGACCCTTGTACCTCAAATGCTCTTGGTAACCCTCTGGTGTAGTTCTCCATTTCACATAACAAAGTAAGGCCTCTATAGCATCATCTCAGCTGCCGCACCACTGCCACCATGCATCCCATGCTCCAGCCTCAGAGAATTTCCTTCCAAAGCCACCTAGCCAGTGAGTAACACAGCTGGTATTACTGGAATGAAGATCTGCTGGCTGTCACAGGCTCCCTACCGACTGTCTAGACTGCCAAAGAAGAATGACGAGAGCTAAAGTCTAGGTTGCCTCATAGTGGCTTCAAGTTCCTTGCCTGGTTTGAAAGCAACAGCAGGTGAAAGGGTAAAGAAGTGTTCAAAGCACTGTTTTGACATTAGTTTTGGATTCCTGCTGTCTTACGTACCAGGTAACTACCAGATGCAATAAAGCTTAGTTACAGAGTAAAACAAGTTAAAACACAGACAAGGGAGAGGGAAACTATAGAGGTAAAGTGCTCAGCTACTTTATAAATCAAGTAAAGTAATCAAATATTGACCATTCACTCATACAGAAATTCAGAGTCATGAACAATGTCCCTCTTGAGTAGCCAGGATCAATTCTGTCCTAAGAGCAGAGGGTCCCTACTTTAGCTATACTGTCTAAGAAGAAAGCCAGCTGGCAATCAATCAATTAATTGATCGATCAAAATAATCCACAAAACTACTATTCACAGGGTTGTATGTGCCACTGAGTCAGACCTGACTCATAGCAACCCCTCCGTGGGTTTCTGAGGCAGTATCACTAGGAAGTAGATTGCCCCATCTTCCTTCGGAGGAGTGGCCGGTGGGTTTGAACCGCCAATCTTCTGGTTAGCAGTCAAGTGCCTTAGGCACTACGCTACCAGAGCTCCTATTTCACAGGGTTAGTTTCCAAAAATGCCAAAGATGGTAATCTACAAGGACTATCAAAAGTCACTTTTAACTGGAATTCTAAGCCTAAAGCCCGGCCCCTGGAATTTGGGGATGAGGAAGTAAATCCTTCTTCCCAAAAAACTCAAATCTGCCAGTGAAGCAAAAAGTTCTCAAGATCTGAAAAGTCAAACAACTCTCCTATAAACTAAAAACCAATGCAAACCCACTGCCGTCAAGTCAATTCCGATTCATAGGGACTCTAGAGGACAGAGTATAACTGACCCACAGGAATTCCAAAGCTGTAAATCTTTACAGAAGTAAATTGCCCCATTTTTCTCCTGCTGAGCAGGTGGTGGGTTCAAATCTCCAACCTACCAGGGCTCACTTAGCCCACCCATAGCCCTCTCATAATTTCACTCCAAAGAAGATAATCTATATCAAGAATTTATTTTCAGGGTATATACAGGTTTTCTTAACAACTGCGTTTCTCCCAAAGGGCCCTTCAGACTTCTTAGCTGAGCATGAAAGAGTGGGGTATCAGCAGAGAACTCAGAGACACCATGCCTGGCAAAGGCTCTGTCTCACAATGTGGTTCATACTGATCCCCTCTGTTTGAGTGAAAGGTGTGGCAGGCCTGGGAGGAAGGTATCTGAGGTCTTCAAAACTGCATTTCACGTCATAAATCTCAAACCATTAAAAGAAATAGAGCACACCATGTCTTCAATTGGTCACAGATGGGAGAGAATCAGCCACAATAATAAATTCACGGAGGTGGAGTGTGTCGTCACTCCCGGAGCCAAGATGTATGATCCAGAAGGTGTGTGTGTGGGAGTTAATACCATATGTCATTTGACTGCTATGGGCCTGCTCCATGTCAACAGCAACGTATTCTTCCAAAACAGCTCCGACACCATCCCTGCTGTCATTTCGGTCTGCAAAGCCTAAGGGACTCTTACCAGGTACTGAAGTCGTTGGCGCTCAGTCTCGGGGGTGAACTCTGAAGACATGGGGATGATTTCTCCACTTTTGATGATTATGGCCCTGAAATGGGGAAAATGCATCATCAACAGTCAATCATATAAGTATCCAAATTCTGTGATAGCCATAGCTTGGTTCAGACCACACATGAAATGCCCCAGAGGCATTCTCTCTCTAATCCACATGGAAGAATTCACTGTTTTCAATTCCGGACCTCTCACCATGGTGTTACTGGTGTGTGCCATCTAGTAGATTCCAACATACAGCTATCCTATATGACAGACTTTACCCTATAAGGTTTCCTAGGAGCTCTGGTAGTGTAGTACCTAAAGCATTTGACTGCTAACCAGAAGGCTGGTGGTTCAAACCCACCAGCCACTTCTCGGAAGGAAAACTGGGCAATCTACTTCTGTAGTGATACTGCCTCGGAAAGCCAAGGAGGAGTTGCTATGAGTCAGATTCGACTTGACAGCAGTGAGTTTGGTTTTTTGGTTATAGGCTTTCCTTGGGAGCTCTGGTGGCATAGTGCCTAAGGCATCTGACTGTTAACCAGAAACCTGGTGGTTCAAACCCACCAGCCATTCCTTGGAAGGAAGATTGGGTAATCAACTTCCATAGAGATACTGCCTCGGAAACCCAAGGAAGGGCTGCTATGAGTCGGATTTGACTCGACAGCAGTGAGTTTGCTTTTTGTTTGAGGGTTTCCTACATTGTGATCTTTACTGGAGCAGATTGCCAGGTCTTTTTCCCAGTGGAGCCCCTGGTGAGTTCAAACTGCCAACCCAAGATTAATAGCTAAATGTTTAACCACTGCACCACCAGGGCTCCTTCTCACAATGGTATAGCCATCTCTATTTTAATCACATCACATTCTACTTAGTGTGTGTTTACCTCTTCTGCTAGCTTAGTCTTAACATCCCAGCACTGAGCACAATACCTGGCACATAACAGATGCTCAGTGAATAAATGGATGAATGAATGAATGAATGAATGATGCAGCTCACCCTACACCGGTGTTATCCAACAGAACCTTCTGTGATGATAGAAATGTTTTTCATTTACTGTCCAAATGGGAGCTACTAGCCAGATGTGAAGGAGTCCTGAAGTAACTGTTAAGCACTGGGCTGCTAAGAGAAAGGTTGGTGGTGGTTTGAATGCACCCAGACCTGGCGATCTGCTCCCCTAAAGATTAGTCTAGAAAACCCTATGGGCAGATCTACTCTGTCACACGAGATTTCTGTGGGTTGAAATTGACTTGATCGCAACTAGTAACAGCCAGATGTGGCTCTTGAGTACCTGAACTGTGACTAGTGCAGTTGAGCAATTGAATTTTTAATCTCACTTAATTTATTTAACTTAAAATTCAAATAGTCACACATGCCTAGTGGCTAATGTATTATTAGTGCAGCTCTACACATTTTATACAAAGTGCCCACGGACCAGCAGCACTGACTTCACCTGGGAGCTTGTTAGAAATGCACAATCTCAAGTCCACCCCAGACTTAATTGTATCAGAATCTGCATTTTAATAGGATCCCCAGGTGATCATACGCATATTAAAATCTGAGCTTGTTTGGCCTAGAATCCATCTTCTCTAGGGTAATATCTTAGGGCTAGGAAAAGCCAATCTTATCTTAAAGCACAGGAAACTCACACACAGCTCAGAAATGTGCCCAAGAGCTGTTGCAGACTCAAGGACTTTTGAGAGAAAAGCATTCTCCAAAGCTGATGCCTAAAGGAGAGGCTGCAGAATCGATAACTGTGGAGCAATCTTTCCTAGGCCTATTCCCAGTGGTGTCTTCTGTTCTCAGACCTTCTGGTTTCCAATGGTTCCTGACAGCCACTTTCCAGCTATTGATTGGTTGTGGCGGAACACTGCCATTTCTATGACAAATGGAAGTGGCTTGGGGAATTGCATTCCATCTGAACCCAACAGCTCCCTGGCACCTGCAGAGACCTGCAGTCTGACACATTTCTCCATAAAGGCCCATAAACATGGGAAATGCCTTTAACGTGCTCAGCCCTGGCCAATGCCTGCTGGGCTCTCATGGTTTACACTAGGGAAAGGTACATTCTTTATGACCAGAAGCCCCTTGGCGACACCCCTTCACCCCACCATAAAGGCAGCCCCTGACTTATAAACAATCCATATAAATGGCTGCAGCTGTCGTGACCCCTCCCCCTGTCCCTCACCACCTGTGCCCCAGTTGCTGCTGTCATAGAAACAAGTGGAGTGTGTGTGGGGGTGCAGACAGGGAAAGAGATAGCAAAACAATCTTGGGGGCTTCAGAGAATTTATGAGTGTAGGAGAAAATATAGTAGAAGCTGTGAGAAACTGGAAAAGTTTACAGGAGCTGACACTAGAAAAAGGATGCCTCTTGTAGTAATATTTGTATCTGAGTATCTTCTACTAGGCCACCTAAAATATGAGAAATCACAGATCCCTTCTTACAGATCCAGAGCCACTTTTACAATGTAATTACCTTCAAGAAAGATGCTATCCACCATTCACAAATTAGTATAAATTAATTGAAATTGCTTTTGTCATAATTATCGGCTGAGAATAATTACAATAAGGGAGTGGGGATTTTGATAGAAGATTGAGAAATATAGAGAATTTGAAAGGGGATCAGGAAGGTCTAGGCTAGGGGCTAGTCTTAAAATAGCAAGAAGGGTCCTGAGACCCTGAGGAGAAAGTCAATATCTGATAGATTCCAGAGGCAACCTTCTCTTTCAAAATTTTGCTTAAAGCTAGTCTTAACTCTTTTCTTCCTTTACTCTACTTGGCTTCCTAATCCTAGCTTCCAAGCTCCAACTCAAAAATTATGATGAATTCCAAGACAGTGACAAAAGAGTATTAAATGAAGTGTGGACCCTTCTGAGAAGGGCCTGTGTGACTGTACTTGTCAAACAACCATGCAGTGGGCCCATATGTTGATGACTCCAAATATCCTTTCTAGCCCACACATCTCTACCATGCTCCAGCCTCTAATAGTCAACTGTCAACAGAGATCTCCCCTTGGATATTCATACACACCTAATACTTAGCATGGTTCAATCTTAACTAATGATCCTAGCCTCACTCCACCCCTGAAACGGCCATCTTCCAGCATTCCCTATCTCAGAGATTGACACTACTTTCTACTCAGTTGCTCAACCTAGAAGCCAGGGAGCTATTTTATTTTTAAAATTTTTATTGTGATTTGGGTGACAGTTTACAGAGCAAATTCATTTTCCACACAGCAGTTCATACACATTTTATCTCATGACATTGACTGCAATTCCCCACAATGTAACAGCTCTCTTCCCAATTCCTCCCTGTAAGTTACCCCTTCCTTGGGTCCTTCCCTCCCATGCACTGCCCCCCACCCCCCAGCTGTCTCCCTGTGCGTACACTGCTCTTCTGTTCTCCTATAATTGACTGCTCCAAGTAGTCTATCTACCTACCTGATGGAAATGTTCAGCCCATATACTTGTCTATTATTTGGCTGAAAGCCACAGGAGTAAGTTCAGTTCCAGCCATGAAAGGTAGTTAGGGGCCATAGTCTCAGGGGTCTCACCAGGCTCCATCAGACCAGCAAACCTGGTCTTTTTTTTTTTATGATTTTGAGTTTTGTTCCACATTGTTCTCCCACTCTATCCAGGATCTCCTGCACCAGTCCCCCTCCAAGTGGTTGACAGTGGTAGCCAGGCACCATGTAGTTCTGATCTCATGGTCATATATATATAGGCTGAGGATTCATGGTCTACCAGTCACTTGGACTAATTGTTTTCATGCATCTTTGGTTTTCTTCATTCTTCTTTGCTCTGGATGAGGAGAGACCCATCGTTGCATCTAGATAGCTGCTTGCAAGCTTTTAAGACTCCAGTCACTACTCACCAAAGGAGGATGTAGAACAATGCTTTTGTGTAGTATGTTATGCTAATTGAGCTTGATATCCCCTGTGACCAGGGTCCCAAGCCCACAGGTCCAACTACTCACTCCCTCGAGTAGCTGGCTGTGGCCAAGAAGTCACCACAACCTTATCCCAGGGAGCCATTTAGACTTCTCACGTTTCTTATTTCATACATCCACTCAGGCATCAAGTCCTGTAGAATTCATCTCCCCAGCAGCATGTGTACCTACTGCACTGCTGGTGTCTTGGTTCAGGCACTCGTCAGAGTAGAGCTTGCCTGCATGACTCCACAGCTCTCCACTGTTCTCTGTTTCTGCCCTTCTCTAGGTTTACGCTCCATACAGTCACAGAGGAGATCTTAAAGCACCACTCTTAGGATGTCATATGCCCTATCTAAAGCCTGTCTATGCTTCCCAGTATTTCCAGTTTCCCTCATTATCTTGTTCTTGCCTATACTTCTAGCTTTAGCTTTACTTTTGCTTTTCTTCACACCTGCTCCTCCCTTTTTCTGGCCAACTTATTCCTCACTGAGACTCAGCTGAGGAGAATACCTTCCCTTGCCTGCTTGGCCCACCTTTGATGCCTTTTCTCTGTGACCCTGTGATGTTGTACAAGCCTAGCTGTAACAAAGCCCTTTCTAGTTCTCACTGTGATTGCTGGTTTTCATACCTGACTGTAACTACCTTATGATGTTTTCCATGCAGAGTTTAAGTCATTGTCTCTCAATCTCCAGCATCCCCGGCCTAAGGCAGACAGGCAACACCTATTGCTGATAAATAAGTGATTCAATGATTGAACAGTAAGCTGAAATTTTGAGTGACTGGACAGAAATATCCAGAAATGAGAGCTCTAAGTAAGACTTTTTTTTAAGTAGCAATGTTACTATCTATAATTGTTGAAAAATCCATATACCAATAGACCAAAGAGGATGCCGTTATGGCAGAAGCACCACTGAAAAGTGACTCAGAAGACAAGGAGAAGGTGGGCAGGTGCCCCTATCATTTGTGGGGGCAGGAGAGGGAGAATGTGTGCAAGGCAGAAGTAAGCAGCATCTCCATGTTTACTCTGTTTTTCAATTTCAGATTCTCATAAATGAGGTATCTGCGTTCAATGTCAAAATTCACTGCTGGGGTAAGCCTAGCTAATTACTTTTTAAAACAGATAATTATATCTAAATCCATCTATGTACGGAAAATTCTTCAGTTCTGTTTGAACAACTAAATTCTTTCTTTATCAAGCATCCTGTGGATTAAAGATAACAGCATGCTTGGCTGCCAATCTTTCCAGCCTCTAAATCGTGATGCCTCTTCCAATGTGATCCTTGTCTTCCTTTTGATCTCTCTTTCTTTCATCCCTCTGATCAGGGGATCAATTCGTCCAGAGTCCTGGTCTCTACTCTGGAGTAAGGCAGCAAGAGGAAAGGAAAGATGTTTCAAGGGGAACTGAATGTAAGTAAAAGCTGATAAATCCCATACTAACCAAACATAAAGCAGAGAAACACCTTTAGAGCTACATTCTCTCATCACAGGACCCTGAATACTTCATGCCTCCACTTCACTACACAAAATGCTTTTCCTAAGGAAAGTTTTGAAAAGCTGTAGGCAGCAAAGAGGGTCAAGGAAAGTGAGGTATACACCTTCTCTTCTGGTGTCTGAGTCTAGACTTGTGAATATTATCTTGGTCAGAATTTGGATGATACTCTATTTATCTACCCAGGGTTAAAAAACAAACAAACCAACAAACCAGCTGCCATACAGTCAATTCTGACCCACATATGCTACAGAAGAACTGTGGTCCCTAGGACTTCCAATGGTTTCTAAGGTGTCTCTGGGTAGATTCAAACAATGAACCTTTTCATTAGCAGTGAGCATATTAGCTATTTGCACCATCCAGAGACTCCCCACCCAGAGTCTGGCCAGAGATTAAGTGAGGAAGTTACTGGTGGGAGACTGATTTAATGAACTGACAATCACTTCTCAGCTCATACCCCTTACCATACCCACCTGCAGTGGTGTGTCTGAAAAGCATAGTGGAAGAGTTAAAAAGCAGATGAAAGGCAATAAATAAAGTGTGTGGAAGCTACAAGGGTGCAGAAGTGTGAGTGTGTACATGGTAGTGGGGGATAGTGGTAGGCAGAGGGGCTGGTTCTTAAGCATATTCCCCAAAGTTAAGGTCACTCTCATTCACAGAGACAAGAACTGAAATTTATATGCCTTCATTTCTTACCTAGTATAATAGATGGAGCATTACCTGCCAAACAGTAAATAAAGTTTCATTCTTATGAGTCAACTGTAAGATCTTAATTTGAACTATGCGCATGTGCTACTTTTAATGAATACCACACATATGCATATGTATACAAGACACTAAACTAAAACAGAGATTTAATTTTCACCTATCTTATAAGCTCACTATACCATATCACTTTTAACTTTAGTATACAAAAATATGTAAATTAACTAAGCCTATAAATATTGAGTACCCACCCTGAGCTATGATAGGTATCTAAAAAGAGAAATAGATACAAGGTTCAAAGTTCTTATAACAAAGAGAAAAAATATGACAAGAACACCAATAACTAAAAAAAAAAAAAAAAAAAAGAACACCAATAACTATAAGATTGTTGGTAAGATGTGCTAAAAGTTTGGTACAAACAAAATACTTTAAGAACATGAAATTTTTATAGGAATAGTTATTCATCTGTCAGTTTATTGTACTGTGGTGGCTTGTATATTGCTGTGAGGCTGGAGGCTATACCACCAGTATTTCAAATACCAGCAGGGTCACCCATTGTGGACAGGTTTCAGTGGGGCTTCTAGACTAAGACAGACTTGGAAGAAGGAAGGGGCCATCTACTTCTCAAACAACTGGCCAGTGAAAACCTTATGAATGGCAGTGAAACACTGTCTGATATGTTACTGGAAAGCTTCATGAATAGTCTGATATAGTGCCAGAAGATGAGTCCCTCAGGTGGAAAGGCATTTAAAATACGACTGGGGAAGAGCTGCCTCCTCAGAGTAGAGCTGACCTTAATGATTTGGATGGAGTAAAGCTTTTGGGAACTTCATTTGCTGATGTGGCACAAGTCAAAATGGAAAGAAACAGCTGCAAACATCCATTAATAATTAGAACATGGAATGTACAAAAGTATGAATCCAGGAAAATTAGAAGTTGTCAAAAATGAAATGGAATGCATAAAGATCTAGGTCCTAGGTATTAGTGAGCTGAAATGGACTGGTTTTGGCTATTTTTAATCAGATGACCATATGATCTACTATGCCAGGAACAACAAACTGAAGAGGAATGGTGTGGCACTCATTGTGACAAAGAATGTTTCAAGATCTATCCTGAAGTACAATGCTGTCAGTGATAGGATAATATCCATATGCCTACAAGGAAGGCCAGTGAATACTACTATTATTCAAATTTACACATAAACCGTGAAAGCCAAAGATGAGGAAATTAAAGATTTTACCAACTTCTGCAGTCTGAAACTGACTGAACATGCAATCAAGATGTGTTGACTGTCACTGGTGACTGGAATGCAAAAGTTGGAAACAAGAATCATGGGTAATTGGAAAATAGAGCCTTGGGGATAGAAATGATGCTGGAGATCACATGATAGAATTTTGCAAGACCAATGACTTATTCATTGCAAATTCCTTTTTTCAACAACACAAACAACAGGTATACACATAGACTTTGCCAGATGGAGTACACCAGAAGCAGATCAACTACATCTGTCAGAAGAGGCAATGGAGATGTTGAGCATCTTCAGGCAAAACAAGGTCAAGAGCTGACTGTGGAACAGACCATCAACTGCTCATATGCAAGTTGAAGTTGAAGTTGAAGACAATTAAAACAAGTCCACAAGAGCAAAAATATGACCTGATTATATCCCTCCTGAATTTAGAGACCATCTAAAGAATAAATTTGATGCATTGAACACTAATGACGAAAACCAGAGGAACTTTAGGATGATACCAAGAACATCATCCATGAAGAAAGCAAAAGGTCATTAAAAAGACAGGAAAGGAAGAAAAGACCAACATGGATGTCACAAGAGACTCTGAAACTTGCCCTTGAATGGACAGAAGCTAAAGAATATGGAAGAAATGACAAAATAAAAGAGCTGAGGAGAAGATTTCAAAGAGCAGCTTGGGAAAACAAAGTCAATTATTATAATGAAATGTGCAAAGACCTAGAGTTAGAAAACCAAAAGGGAAAAATATGCTAAGCATTCCTCAAGTTGAAAAAACTGAAGAAAAAATTCAAGCCTTGAGTTACAATACTGAAAGATTCTATGGGCAAAATATTGAACTATGCAGGAAACATCCAAAGAAAACCCAAAGTATGAGATCAGAAGAATTAGATGGTGCCTGGCTACCACTGTCAACCACTCAGAGGGGGATCTATGTAGGAGATCCTGAATAGAGTGGGAGAACAATGTGAAACAGAACTCAAAATCATTAAAAAAAAAGAGAGAGAGACCAAGTTTGCTGGTCTGATAGAGCCTGATGGAACTCCTGTGACTATGACCCCTAGCTGCTCTTAAGGCCTGGAATTGAACCCACTCCTGTGGCTTCCAGGCAAACAAAAGACAGGCATATGAGCTGCACATTTGTATTTGGTAGATACACCCCTGGAGAGATTAATCATGGCAGAATAGAAGGGCTGTGTATGCACAGGGAGACAGTTTAGAGGGCAGAAGTGAATGGGAAGGAAGGACACAGGGAAGAGATAACTACCGGGAGGAAATGGGAAGAGAGTTGCTTCATTATGGGAAATTGCAGTCAATGTCATGAGACAAAGTGTATGTGAAATGCTGTATGGAAAATGAATTTGCTCCGTAAACTTCACCCAAATCACAATAATTTTTTTTTTTAAAAAGATAGAAGTAATACGGAGTCACTGTACCAAAAAGAATTGGTCGATGTTCACCCATTTCAGGAGGTGGCCTATGACCAAGAACCAATGGTATTGAAGGAAGAAGTCGAAGCTGCACTGAAGGAATTGGCAAAGAACAAGGCTCCAGGAATTAACGTAATACCTATTGAGATGTTTCAAGAAATGGATGCCCTGCTGGAGTTACTCACTTGTCTATGCCAAGAAATGTGGATGACAGCTACCTGGCCAAGTGACTGGAAATGATCCATATTCATACCCATTCCAAAGAAAGGTGATCCCACAGAATGTGGAAATTATCAAACAATATCATTAATATCATATGCAATTAAAATCTTGCTGAAGATAATTTAAAAATGGTTGCAGCAGTATATTGGCAGAGAACTTCTGGAACTGCAAGCTGGATTCAGAAGAGGAAGTGGAATGAGGAATATCATTGCTGATGTCAGATGGATCTTGGCTGAAATCAAAGAATACCAGAAAGATATTTATTTGTGTTTTATTGACTATGCAAAAGCATTCTATTGTATGGATCATAACAAATTATGGATAACAGTGAGAAGAGTAGAAATTCCAGAACACTCGATTGTGCTCTACAGGAACCTGTACATAGATCAGAAGGCTGTCATTTGAACAGAACAAGGGGATACTGCATGGTTTAAAATCAGGAAGGGGCTGCACCAGGGTTGTGTCCTTTCTCCATACTTATTCAATCTGTATGGTGAACTAATAATCCAAGAAGCTGGACTATATGAAGAACACGGCATCAGGATTGGAGGAAGACTCATTAACAACCTGCGATATGCAGAAGACACAACGTTGCTTGCTGAAAGTGAGGATAACTTGAAGCACTTACTGATGAAGATTAAAGACATCAGTCTGCAGTATGGATTACATCTCAACATAAAGAAAACAAAAATCCTCAAAACTGGACCAAGAAGCAGCATCGCAATAAATGGAGAAAAGACTGAAGTTGTTAAGGATTTCATATTATTTGGTTCCGCAAACAATACCAACGGAAGCAGCAGTCAAGACATCAGACGAAGTATTGCATTGGGTAAATCTGCTGCAAAAGAACTCTTTCAAGTGCTGAAGAGCAAAGATGTCTAATTGAAGACTAAGATGCACTTAACTCAATGGTATTTTCGGTCACCTCTTATGCATGTGAGAGCTGGACAATGAACAAGGAAGGAAGACCAAAGAAGAGTTCATGCTTTTGAGTTGTGGTGTTGGAGAAGAACACCGAAGTACCATGGACTGCCGAAAGAATGAACAAATCTATCCTGGAAGAAGTGCAGCCAGAGTGTTCCTTGGAAGCAAGAATGGCCAGACTTCGTCTAAGTTACTCTGATCATGTTGTCAGAAGGGACCATTCCCTGGAGAAGGGTATCATGTTTGGTAAAGTGGAGGGTCAGTGAAGAAGGGGTAGGCCCTAAATGAGATGGATTGACACAGTGGCTGCAACGATGGGCTCAGGTACAGAAAGGATTGTAAGGCTGGCACAAGACTGGGCAGTGTTTCATTCTGTTGTACATAGGCTTGCTATGAGTCAGAGCTGACTCGATAGCACCTAACCATAACAACAACTGTTATTGAAATTTTCCCACAGGTAAGAGAGAAACAAAGTAGGAATAATACAACTAGCAAAGGAATGTTCTTGATTTGGGTGGAAGGAAAGGAGATGAAGCAGATACTTAGTAGTTTTTTAAATAACAAATTTTGTTTATCAGATTGGCAAACAAATATTTAAAAAATTAACAATAAATAATAGTTCTCATAGAGCAACAGAAGAAAGTCATTCTCATAATCGATAGGGATGTACGTTGTCATAACTTTTAAGTCTATCAAAATCAAAACTACATATCCAGTGGTTCAGCCATTGCACTTATAGAAATACATCCTATTTTTTTAAATCAGTACATAGAATATACATACAAGAATTCATACCTCAACATTATTTGTTGTAGCAAAGACTAGAAACAGTCTGACTTACTACTGAAAATAGAAAGGTTGAATAAATCAGGTTGCTTTCTACATTGTAAGATATTGTGTAGACAAAAAAAAAAAAAAAAGGAATTATGTCTATGTTTTGTGACCTGGTGGCATCTATGGTATACTGTTAAGTAAGAAGAGCAGGTACAGAGTAATGTATGCTATAATCCCATTTTTGTAAATACAAGAACTACATAGAGGTACAACATACAGATGAGGAGTCCAGCTCCAGGCCAAAATCCTATGTGTGACCCTTCAGGCTCAACCACAGGCAATTATCAAGGCTTTGCTTGTCAGGCCTCATGAGGGAAAACAGCCCCTCCCCACACCAGACGCAGGCAATCTCTGGAGACAGGTACACTTTAGGACTCAGAGACTACCAGGCTGGCCATGTTCATCTGTGTATCTGCGTTCCTAACCTAAATATGCACCTGTTGCTATGGAGTCATAGTGACACTATAGGACACTGCCTCATAGAGATTCCAAGGTTATATATCTTTATGGAGGTAGACTGCCACATCTTTCTCCTGTGGACTAGCTGGTGGGTTTAGACTGCCAACTTTTCAGTTATCAGCCAAGTGCTTTAATCACTACACCACCAGAGTTGCTATTCCTAGTCTGTCTGTCTGTTTTTTTTTTTTTTAATTGTGATTTGGGTGAAAATTTACAGAGCAAATACACTTTCCATACAGCAGTTCACATACACTTTGTCTCATGACATTGACCACAATTTAGCACAATGCAACATGTCCCCTCCCACTTCCTCCTCATAGTTACCTCTTCCCTGTGTCCATCCCTCCATGCACTCCTACCTCCTGAGCTGTCTCCTTGTGCCTGAGCAGCACTTTTTCTCTCACGGTTGTTCTCTCCAAGGAATGTATCTACCTCAGGTAAATGTTCAACTCATTGTTGTTGTTGTTGTTATGTGCCATCGAGTCAGACATATGCCTGTTTATTTGTTTGGCTGAAAGCCACAGGTGTGTGTTCAATTCCATACCTGAAAGGCAGCTAGGGGCCATGGTCTCAGTGGTTCCACCAGGCTCCATCGGGCCAGCAAACCTGTTCCCCGCTTTTTTTTCTTCCAAATGATTTTGAGTTTTGTTCCACATTATTCTCCCTCTCTATCCAGGATCTCCTAACAAAGATCCTCTTCCAAGTGGTTGACAGTAGTAGTAGCCAAGCACCATCTATTTCTTCTGGTCTCATAGTCATATAGGCTGCAGATTGGATGGTGTACCAGTTGCTAGGACTAATTGTTTCCATGAATTTTTGGCTTTCTTCATTCTTCTTGGCTCTGGACAAGGAG
>NW_006921684.1:3968611-3969099 GCF_000298275.1 Orycteropus afer afer
AGTCTATTTTTGTCTTTATCTCTAAGGTGTGTCTCTTGTAGGCAGCATATTGATGGGTTTTGTTTTCTTATCCAATCTGCAACTCTCCGTCTCTTCAGTGGTGCGTTTAATCCATTAACATTCAGTGTAATTATCGATAAGTATGAATTGATTGCTGTCATTTTGTTATGGGTTTTTTCATGGTGTCCCTGGTTTCTTTGTTCCCTACTATTTTCTGTGCTGAGCTCGTTATGTTTATGAATCATGTAATCATTTCCTTTGTTGCTGTTGTTTTAGTATATGCTGAATATTTGTGCTTGTCCTCTTTTTCATTGTGATATGAAGGTTTATCATTTTTATTTGAGGTTACCCTATGATTTATAATTTTCTCCCCGAGTTTAGAACAGTCCATTCTATCTTGCACCTCTCGTAACTTCCTCACCATTTAGAAGTTCTGTAACTACAGAACTTCTTTTCCCTCTTTTTGTTTGTAGTTGTCCTCACTTGCC
>NW_006921684.1:3971129-3972733 GCF_000298275.1 Orycteropus afer afer
CAGCTCCGGAGAGTTCTTGGGGTTACTGGAAAGCACAACCTCTTCTTAAGCCCCTGGAATCTGGTAGAGCGCTGTCTCTTTAGGTTGTCTCTAGCTGCTGGTTATGTGTTGATTTGTTTTGTCTTGGTGTTACGGTTTAATGGTTTGAAAAGGTGAAGCTGGTGTGTTTTATTTCATTATTGATTCAGGTGTGTTGGGTTGCTCTGCTGTTTTCTTTGTGATGATGGAATCACTGTGTGTAGAGTGACTATGTGTTTCTGTTTGTCATAAGTTTTAGAGTTCGAAGTGGGAGGTTTTATGGTAATTGGCTGAATATGGTTTCTTCTATTGAATGAGTGAAGTTATTGGCGGAGAAGGTGGCATTAGAAGAAGGAAAGCTTGGTGTTGCTAGGGTTGGTTTCCAGGGCATTGAGCAGGCTATTATTGATGACGTATTTATTTGCAAGACTGCGGCTCAACCTCATGAAAGATTTCTATTGTTAGGGCATCGCAACTTTCCACCAATTTCAGGCACACTCAAAGACCCCGCCCCCACAGCCCCACAGCACCAAAGAACGGCTCCAAGGCAAAATTCCCGGGACTACACTCAGCTGCATTTTTTTCCCTCTCCCTGCTCCATCTGCCCGTGGTGCTGACGCAATCCCACCAGATCGCTAATGGCTGCCTCTGGAGTTTGTCTGTGATACCACCCACATGCAGCGCCAAAGTGCACGATTTCAGCTGTGTTGGAGTTGGGGGAGTACCTGCTAGTGATCTGCGGTCCCGATATCCATGGCAAAGAAAAGCACGATGTCTCCCATCCTGACCCAAGCCCACTCTGTGACCCACTGGGAGGAGAGGGAGCTAGCCTTTGTGGCACAACAGTGAGTTCTCTGCCTGAATCTCAGCGGTGGTGCCCTTGCCCGCCTGCACCCAGATGACCCAAATCACCAACAAAATCAGCTGCTGAAGGCAGATCTCTGCCACTGCCCACTGGAATATTGGAGTGGTTGCTGGTATGCTGCTATAAGGTTACTTCCTTCTTGGCTCGGGGATCTCAGGCAGCTGCCCAGCAGACAGTAACTGCCCCAGGGAAGTTTCCAATGGTCTTTCTCGGGTGCCCGTCCATCCTCCACCAGTAGCTCTTTCCTAAATAATAACCCTGTGCCTTTCCTCTAATTCTGCTCTTCTGTGTTTGGTGCGCTCTGATTCAGTGAGCTGTTCAGAGCACCAAAGTTCCTAATTCAAACTGTTGTACCCAGTTTTCCAAGACCTTAGATGACAGAGGGAAAAAGTGTGCTGCTCACTGGTGAGACTCCATTTTGAGTCCTCCTAGTCTGTTTTTATTGTTAGGTGCTGTTGAGTCTGTTTCTACTCATGAACAGAAGAAAACAATGCCCCAACCTGTGCTATTCTCCAAATAATTGCTATGTTTGAGGCCATCATTGCAGCCACTATGTCAATCCATCTCATTGACTATCTTTCCCCTTTTCACTGACCCTCCACTTTACTAAGCATGACATCTGTTCTGGTTACCTAGTGTTGCTCTGATAGGAATATATACCACAAATGGGATGGCCTTAACAAACAGGAATTTATTCTTACAATTTGGCGGCTTTACTTCT
>NW_006921684.1:3973083-3975280 GCF_000298275.1 Orycteropus afer afer
ACAGTAGATTCCACCATGGAGTTGATTACCAGTCTCATCATGGGGAATACTACATCCAGCTGCCCAGCCACTCAACCAGGCCTAGCTAAGTTGACACACAAACTTAACCACCACCCTTCTCCAGGGACTGGACCTTTCTGACAACATGACCAAAGTATGTGAGGTGATGTCTTGCCATTCCCACTTCTTAGAAGCATTCCACTGTACTTCTTCCAAGACAGATTTAGTTGTTCTCTGGCAGTCCATGGTATTTTCAGTATTCTTTGCCAACACCACAAGTCAAATGCATCAATTCTTCTGTCTTCCTTATTCATTGTCCAGCTTTCACATGCACATGAGGCTACTTACTGTAAATAGAGCACCTTACTCTTCAAAGTCACATCTTTGCTTTTTAACACTTTTAAAAGCAGTGCAATACAATGTCTGATTTCTCAACTGCTGCTTCCGTGGGTGTTGATTATGAATCCAAGTAAAATGAAATCCTTGACAACTTCAATCTTTTCTCCATTTATCATGATGTTACGTATTGATGCAGTTGTGAGGATTAATGTTGAGGTACAATCCACACTGAAGGCTGTTGTCTTTGGTTTTCATCAGTAAGTTCTCCAAGTCATCTTCACTTTCAGCAAGCAAGTTTGTGTCATCTACATGTTGCAGGTTATTAATATGTCTTCCTTCAATCCTGATGTCACACTCTTCTTCACATGGTCCACCATCTTGAATTATTTGCTCAGCATACAGATTGAGTACGTATGATGAAAGGATACAACCCTGACTCACACCTTTCCTGATTTTAAACCATGCAATATCCCCTTGTTCTCAAATGACTGCCTCTTGGTCTATGTACAGGTTCCTCATGAGCACAAGTAAGTGTTCTGAGATCCCCATTCTCCACAATGTTATTCATAATTTGTTACGATCTATACAGTCCCTTACGCAGGGCATTGCTCAACTGAGGCACTTTTCAGGAGACTCTGCAGAGATCTCTTTATTGTGTGTGTATGGGGGGGTAGGGGGTGGGTCGTGACTAAGACACTGCTGTCCATTCTGACTCAGTACTTTCCAACTCCTAGTCCTTCCCCTTCTCCCTTTCTGGGCCCATAAAATGGCAGGAGTCTTTTATTCAGAGCTACTGAACAGTGAGAAAACTCCTCCTGCCTGAGCTGCATGCCACCTGGCTGACCCTTACCCTTGCAATTCCTTGGAGGAAAATGGAATATGGAGGAGCCAGCACTTTTCTTTTTCTTTGCCTTTTGCCTGTACTATCACAGGAAGTAAATAAATGCATTGTTATTATTGTTATTTTCAGTTTGGCTTCTCCTACTAATTGACCACCCTGTCTTCTGGCAGCTCAACAACCTACAGCCATACTTTAATGAATAAGGAGAAAGTTATGGAAGTGGAGAGACAGTTAATTTTTTTTCACTTTCAGTAAGCAAGGTTATGTCATCTGCATATTGCAGGTTGTTAATGAGACTTCCTGCAATCTGATGCCACGTTCTTCTTCATATAGTTGAGCTTCTCAGATTATTTGCTCAGCGTACACATTGAATAAATATGGTGAAAGGATACAACCCCAATGCACACCCTTACTGATTTTAAACCATGAACTATCCTCTTTTTCTGTTTGAATACATTGGTCTATGGACAGGTTGCTCCTGAGCTCAATTAAATGTTCTAGAATTCCTATTCTTTATGCTGTTACCCATAATTTGTTACGATCACACAGTTGAACGCCTTTGCATAGTCAATAAAACACAAGAAACATCTTTCTGGCATTCTCTGCTTTCAGCCAAGAGCAATCTGACACCATCAACAATATCCCTCCTTCCACATACTCTTCTGATTCTAGCTTGAATTTCTGTAGTTCCCTGTTGATAAAATGCTGCAACCATTTTTGAATTATCTTTAGGGTAATTTTATTTGTGTATGATATTGATAATTTTTAAATTCTGAAGGATCACTTTTCTTTGGAATAGGAACAAACAGATCTCTTCTTTCAATTTTTATTTCTTCCATTACCCAGTCTTTCTCAAGGAGGGTGTTGTTCAGTTTCCTGGTGTTTACTCTTTTTCTGTTGATCTTCCAATTGTTGATTTCCAGTTTGATAGCATTATGATCTGAGAAGATGCTTTGCAGTATTTCAATGTTTTTAAATTTATTAAGGCTTGCTTTGTGGCCTAACATATGGTCTATC
>NW_006921684.1:3978095-3988289 GCF_000298275.1 Orycteropus afer afer
TATCCTTCCCTTCAAGGCTCAGGGGTCCAGGATTATCTTCTGTGTTTGTGTTAATTGGTTCCCCTTTTGTCTGTTGAAGAGGTCTGTGCAGTCTTTCTCCCTATTCCGCCATCTTAATGAGCAGTGTTATTTGCTGTCAAGTTGGATGGACTCAGAGTGATCCCTCCTTGGGTTTCTGAGGTGGTATCACTATGGAAGTATATAGATCTCTTCTTGTTAGTTGGCCAGGTAGCTGTCTTCCAAATTTTTTTGACATACATGAGTGAGCACCTCCAGTGTTGCATCCATTTGTTGAAATATCTCAGTTGGTATTTTGTCAATTCATGGAATCTTGTTTTACACCAATGCCTTCAATATAATCCATTCTATGCTACCTCCTGAAATGGCTGAACATTGACCAATTCTTTTTGATACAGTGACTGTGTTTTCTTTCCATCTTTCTATTCATGCTTCCTGTGTCATTCATTATTTTGCCCATGTTGTTGTTATGTGCTGTTGAGCCTGACCTGACTCCTACTGACCCCTCCTTGGGTCTCCGAGGCAGTATCACTACAGAAGTGGATTGCCCAACCTTCCTTCCAAGGAGTGGCTGGTTAGTTTGAACCGCCAGCCTTCTGGTTAGCAGTCAAGTACTTTAGGCACTATGCTGCCAGAGCTCCCACAGACTTCTTCAATACTGCAACTTGAGATTTGATATTTTTCTTCAGTTCGTTCAGCTTGAGGAATGCAGAGTGTGTTCTTCCATTTTGTTTTTCTAATTCCATGTCTTTGCACATTTCATTATAATACTTTCTTGAGCTGCCACTTGAAATTCTGTTCAGCTCTTCTACTCCCATCATTTCTTACATTTGTTTAGCTTTTTAGTTCAAGAATAAGTTTCTTCTGACATCCATTTTTGTCTTTTCTTTCTTTCTTGCCTTTTTATGATCTTTTGCTTTCTTCATGTTTGACGTCTTTGGTGTTATCCCACAACTCAGCTGGTCTTCTTCGGTCATTAGTGTTCTATGTTTCAAATCTATTCTTGAGATGGTCTCTAAATTCAGGTGGGATATACTCAAGGTTGTACTTTACCTCTTGTGTATTTGTTTTAATTTTCTTCAGTTTCAACTCAATTTGTGTATGAGCAGTTGATAGTCTGTTCCACAGCTGGCCCCTGGCCTTGCTCCAACTGATGATATTAACTTCTCCATCTCTTTCCATAGATATAGTTGATTTGATTCTTGTGTATTCCATCCAAGGAGGTCCATGTGTATAGGTGCTATTTATGTTGTTGAAGAAAGGTATTTTCAATAAAAAAAGTTGATGGTCTTGCAAGATTCTGTCCAGGGTCATTTCTGTCACTAAGGCCATACTTTCCAACTACTGATCCTTCTTTGTTTACAACCTTCACATTCCAAAGATCAGGAATTATCAATATACCTCGACTGCATGTTTGATCAATTTCAGACTGCAGAAGTTGATAACAATCTTCAATTTCTTCATCTTTGGCATCAGTAGTTGGTGCATAAACTAGAGTGATAGTCATATTAATCTACTGTATTGATCTTCCTTGTAGACATTTGAATATTACTCTATTACTGATAGTGTTGTACTTTAGGATACATCTTGAAATGGTCTTTTTGACAACGATTGTGATGCCAATCCCCTTTAATTGGTCATTCCTGGCACAGCATGCCATTTGTCTGTCAGATTCAAAATGGCTAATACCAGTCCACTTCAGCTCATTAATGCCTGGGATATTGATCTTAATGCATTCCATTTTATTTTTGATAAGATTCAATTTTCCTAGATTCATACTTTGTACATCCCATGTTCATCAATTATTAATTGACATTTACAGCTGTTTCTTCTCATTTTGAGTTGTGTCAAATCAGCAAATGAAGGTCCCAATAGCTTTATTTCATCCACACCATTAAGATTGACTCTACTTTGAGAAGCTCTTCCCCAGGGTATTTTGAGTATCTTCCAACCTGATGGGATCATCTTCTGGTACTATATCAGACAATATTCTGCTGCTATTCATAACATGCCATTCACTGGCCAGTTTTTTTCAGAAGTAGATCTCCAAGTCCTCCTTCCAAGTCTGTCTTAGTCTGGAAGCTCCACTGAAACCTGTCCACCATGGGTGGCCTGCTGGTATTTGAAATACCAGTGGCATAACTTCCAGCAACATGCAAGTCATCATGGTATGATAAATGACAGGTAAGTTGTGGATGTGTATTGCTTTTATAAATTTTGATGAGGAATTTATATGCCCAGATTTGGCCATATACTCACAGAAGACCTAGAATTCTGCTAAATGCTGATTCTTTTTGATAACAGTACTAATGTTCCTGACTCCTATGTCCCAAGCACCAGTCCACAAAATTCAAACTGGCAGACCAACCACATCTCAGAAATCATTTTTCAGAGCTCAGGCACAGCCTGTAGCCACATCATGAGCCATTAACTGAGAAGCCACCAGTGGTTGGATTTTGTCATAAATATCAGAATTGGTTAAATATCCCCAAATGTCTGTAGTTTATTTCATCATTTATGCCATAACAGAAAATGCAAAAAGGTAGTTTAGAACTGCCAATCATGCTCAAAATCAAAAAGAAGAGGGGGAATAAAAAGGTTCTGAGTGAGAGATTCATTGGGTGAGTGAAGTATTCATTAGCCCCTCCTCTACTTCTTATTAATTTTAGTCATAAAGAGGTGTGAGTTTGTACAGGTGCAAGCTTCTCCCTAGCCTGATGCACACCCATTTCTCAGGGGACGTAAGAACTGACTTGAAACTATTTCTTTTAGGCACTGATGGTACATACGCCCATGTATGATTTATTCCGTGGCCATAGAGAAATCATCAGTGACCCAGATAAAGAACAAAATTCAACTGTAGCTTTCATTGCCTATGGACTATTTACTGGTGCACAACTTGCAGAACAGAAGGCCCAGCTAGCCACTTCAGGCTCTGGAGGAAGACTGCAGATGAAGGATCCACTTCTCCCTCACAGCATTACTACTGGGAGGAAGTGGAGTGGGAGAAGTCCTTGCTAGGTGCTAGCAAGCAGCTGCTTACTCCTTCAATTAACTTGGAAGGCATTTCTCTTCTTCTAGGGCAAGCAAAACTCAACATATGCTGATGTGTGTGTATGGTGTGTGTGCATGCAGCAGTGAACTGAAACTGTCCTCAGCTACATTGTGAGGTGGTCTCATCCTGTAGAATGACAAGTTTTCCCAGGAGGTTATAATGTGACATCAAAAGCTCTATATAATGAAGATGGTGGTGCAATGGCTAATTTTCCAGCTCTTTTCCAACTCAGAAAGTTGCTGGCGTTGTAGGAAATTTACTTGTGTGTACAATCAAGGGTGGGCAGTGAGGCTGTGTGGTGTGGCAGAAATGACACTGGACCGGGAATCAGAATGTGTGGGTCCCAGCCCCATCTCAAGCTAATCTTTTAACTCTATCCTTCAGTTCTTGCCTAGAAACAGAAAGGGTAAGACCACAGGATTTCGTAGGCACCTTTCAGCGCTAAATTTAAATGATTCTGAAAATAAGCCCTATATACATAGGGTGGAGAAATGCCAACAGTTACTCTAGTTACTACTATTCTTCTCAGGAGGTGGTAATTTAGATTCTAATAAATATAAACCAAATATAGAAGCATCAGGATGGGAGAAACCACCCTTAGTGCTTCTCTTAAATCATAAAGGACAAGGAACTCATTATTGAGCAAGGCTTCCAATGTAATTTCACTGTTGTCACCAGTCCCCCTGGAACACAGAGCTGCAAACAAAAGGCATCTGTGACACTGTTAAGGGTATTCATGGGATGTCCTGATTCCATTACACACTTTTTCAGCTGAAAGTGATTCGAAACGCAACATTAAACTGCACATTTTCAGAATGGAGGAGAAAATCTGGTACAAGGTGACAGAGAGAAACCATTTGGAAAACTCTTGTTGACAGTGTATATCAATTCGAAAGTACAGGGAGGAGGTATCCATTTTGTTGGAAAGCACTGGACCTATGTATTCTGTTCAAATATAGCAGGAGCGTATGTCTCCTTCAGAAGTATTAGAAATGTGTCGATGGAAAAGAAAGCAGGGCAGCGGACAGAACAAGCCAGGTTACCACCTTCAGAGAACAGCCAGTCTGCAGATGCTAATTAGAGGTGTTAAAAAATAGCTGAGGGGAAAAAATAATCCCAGGAGCTTAGAATTAGTTTGGGTGTGTTTCCAGTCATTCCATTTCCAGAAGGTATACTAAAGAAGTTTGCAAAAATACGATGATTCATTTAACAAGACCACAAATAGGCAATAAAATTCCTAAGCAAAAATATTTACAAAAAAATGGTCAGGAAAAAAAAAAATTCAGAACTCGATGTAGCAGCAAAAATAAACGATCATTCTCAGAGCAGATAACTGAGTCAGATGTTCCTTTTCCTCCCAACCAGCCCCATCTGTATCCATAGCACCCAGAATAATTTCTCACTGTCACTATTCAGCCACTCTCTATAAACATCGTGCTATACCAGCAACATTCACGAAACCTGATGCACCAGCACAATATTTTCCAGATCAGGTGAAAGACTCAAAAAAAAAAGAAAAACTCTTTGAGGTGCTCATTGTTTCTAAAGAAGGAGCTCTGGTGGTATAGTGGTTAAGGCATTTGGTGTTGACCCAAAGCTCAGTGGTTCCAGTCTGCTAGCTGCTTCCCAGAAGAAAGATAAGGCCATCTGCTTACATAAAGATTTACAGCCTAGGAAACCCAAGTTGTTCTGTTCCATAGCTTTTTTAAAGTAAAGAGATCAATTGCTATGAGTCAAAATTGACTCAATGGCAATGAGTGTGGGTTTTTTTTATTGTTATTATTTGTAAAAGAATGACAAGGTGTTCATTTGTAAATTAATCGTGAGGATTTTTTTTTTTTAGGTATAATTCAAATACCATAAAATTCACCTTTTTAAGTATACAATTCAATGATTTTTAGTATATTCATAAGGTTGTACAACCATCACCACTGTCTAATTCCAGAATATTTTCTTCATGACAAAAGAAAGCCTGTACCCATTACCAGTCACTCCCCATTCCCTTTTCCTCTAGTCCCTGGCAACTACTAATCTACTCTCTGTCTCTAAGGATTTGTATATTCTGGACATTTCACATACATTAAAAAAAATCAACTTGTGACTGGCTTCTTTCACCTGGCAAGTTTTTAAGGTTCATCCATGCAGTGGCATGTATCGGTATTTCCTTTTTAGGGCTAAATAATATTCCAGTGTATGGATATATCACATTTTACTAATCTGTTCATCATTTGATGGACATTTGTATTGCTTTCACTTTTTGTCTATTATGAACAACCCTGCTATGAACATTTGTGTACAAGTTTTTGGGTGAACCTGTTTCTAATTCTCTTGGGTTTATACCTAGGAGTGGGATTGCTTGGTCATATGATAACACTACCATTTTAAGAAGTGGCTAAATGGATTTCCAAAGTGACTACACCATTTTACACTCCCGATTGTTAAGTTTTAAAACCTCCTCAGTTTCTCATTCTGAAATCTTATTTTTGAAGATCCTAGTTATTTTTCCTTCTTCATAGTTATAAAACTACCTTGCCAGAAAAATTTTACCCGTATCCTTAGATTTTAATGGATGTAATGCAAACTTAATTTCAACACATACATCAAATACTTAATATGCTGCATTTTCCATTTGTGTCAGAGGGTATGTGTTCTGTCTTAAGAACAACATCAACACCTACAGTCCACAGCACTGCACAGTCCCCCAGCACAAATGTGTACAACTACTTTCCAACCCATAGCAAGCAGCCAAATGTTTCTAACTGGGTGAGGTGATCAAAGGCATTTGTTTTTCTCTCGACTCCAGTCATTTTTGGAGTAGGATGGATTTTTTTTTAAACAGCTGATGCCTACACTTGCTCACTGTGTGTGTGCCAAAGCAGGTAGGATATGCAGAGTCTGGGAAGCAATCTCTTTACTAATGCTTTGAATTAGTCACACCCTGTTAGAGTTGTGCCCAATTCTGATCTCTTTACTTTAAGAAGGCAATGGGACACACCAACTGGACAGAATCCCAAGAAAGGAAGTAAAAACAATTTAAGGAGTGGAAAATAGATGCTTTGAAGGAGGTTAAAGGAATTGTGGTATTTTTGCCTGAAGGAAAGAATGAGGACTGATTTGATCAGACTCTCCTTTATGGATCTGAGATGGCTTTATTAAAGAATAGTGGGTGACCAGTTCTTCATGCTAATACTGAAACAAACAAGAGATTTTATTTAAATCAAATCAGTAAGATTCTATGTTTGGAAACAGGAAAATATTTCTTGATCTTCACATTAAATATCTGACCAAAGCACATGGGTCTCCATCTCTGGAGTTCTTCAAAAGGACATGAGGAAGCTTTGTCTATATCCCTTTGCCAAAAATCTTTAGGCCTCTATTACTGATGTTTCTTTATGACGCGATAAATCAGGAACTACATCTGCTGCGTGAGGGCAAAACTGGATCCATGAGCAGTCAGTTCTAGACTGTACGAGGTATTCAGAGTCTTGCAACCTAGACCATAGAAGTAAACATTTTACTTTGCCACATGCCCCTGTTAAAAAATAGCCTACTGCTGTAGAGTCAAATCTGACTCATAGCAACCCTATAGAGAAGAGCAGAAGTGCCCTTTAGGGACTCCAAAGCTGTAAATCCTTACAGATGAAGACTGCCACATTCTTCTCTCCTGTAGCAGCTGGTGGGTTTGAACCACCAACCTCTAGGTTAAGAGCTGAACACTTTAACCATTATATCACCAGGGCTCACTTGTTAAGAAAAAAAAAAAAAAGCTATATGATTCCCACCTGGCAAAGCAGGTGGGCTCATCTGTGGGCCACGGTGAGGTCATAAAGGCTAGATGCTATATGGCAGCCTGACTTATAAGGCTTCTCTGGCCCTGCCTGCTGATGGCTACCCCATATCAGTTCCTTATACAGCAAAGGCTTGGGAAGCTCATCTTTTATCCACTGAACCTGACTTGTTCATTGGGCTTTGGAAGACCAGCTGAAAGAGATCAAAGTTCAGTTCAAGCTATGAACTGGACAAGCTATAAATTGGACCAGCTGAAAGAGACTAAAGGTTAGTTCAAACTATGAACTGGACTACTATAAGACTTAGTATAGTACTTGAAAAATGGGATAATATCACTTCTTTTCATATTAAATGAGTATACGTGTAAAAGGACTTTGAAGTTTATTAGTGATGCTGAATGAATCACTAATGGAAACTCATGTATCCAAAAGTCAAACACTCTATTACTAGAAACTATAGCTGTTATTCTGTACAATGACAACTTTCCCTAACTGTGAGCCTACGGAGCTATATGAGCAAAAAACAAACTGTATTTAGTGACCTTGCTCGGACTTCAATGATAAAATATTACACTGATGTTCCAGTGTCATTTCCTTTTGTGTGTTCAGATCTACCACAGAATGCTACAGAATAGAAGGGAGATTAACTGATGGAATTGAAACATTCCTGCCTCTCTTGATTAGTAACTTTAAAACCCCACATAATTCATCGATACAAATAACATCTCCTTTACATTTTTCTAAGCATATAACAACAACCTGTAATTTGAGATTTTATTTTTTACAAATAGATATGTAAATTGTTTCCATGCCAAACCTCTTTGCCCTGAAAAATATTCTACTCACTCAATCCCTAATTTCCACGAGGCTATTATAATTGTCCAAATAAGAAATAAGAGTCTAGACTATATCTGTGGGAACAGAAAGAAAGGTTTTGGAGATAAATGCATAATGTTTTTGTTTTTTACCCCTTTGATTATATGTGGGAAGTAAAGGAGAAGTAGTCTAGGATTGGCTGAGATTTCCTGCTTGGTCAAGTGGGGGGATTATGCTATCAGTGACAAGCAAGGCAAGGGTAATTGGTCTGGAGAAAATACTGCATTTAGATTTGGGCATGTTGAATTATTTGGGAATAGTCACTATTATATTGTAGTTAGAAATATGGAACAGAAATAAGTATACCATGGAAAGAATATGGGAAAAGGGGAAAATAAACCAAAAAACTAAAGTTGAGGCAGAACCAACATATTAACTGAGAACACAGAAAGAGGAATCCAGTCCATCTATGTGGCAAACTGTTATTCACAGAATAAAGCAATGAATTTAGAATGGCCTCTATGATGTTATGTGAAAGGAAGACTGGGCAATCTACTTCTGTGAAGATTTACTGCCTTGGAAACCCAAAGGGGGTCGCTATGAGTTGTAATCGACTCGATGACAGTGAATTTGGTTTTTTGAGCTATGATGTTATGCAGAGAACACTCTTCAGAGGAATACTAGGCTACCATCAAACAAACAAACAAAAGAAAAAGGTTTCTCATGCTCAAAAAAAGTTGAGACACACTTTTCTTTGTTGCAGGATTTTTCTGAGCCTTTAACATACTAATATGTAGGTTGTTCTTCAGTTATCTGTGCAGTTTCCAGATCTGACTGAAACCAAACTGAACAAAAAGAATCCCAAACCCACTGTCATCAAGTTGATTCTGACTCCTAGCAACCATACCACAGAGTAGAACTGTCCCATAGGGTTTCCAAGGCTGTAATCTTTACAGAAGCAGATTGCCACATCTTTTTCCCACAGAGTGACTGGTGGCCTTGAACTGCCAACCTTTTGTTTCACAGCCAAGCACTAAAGCACTGCACCACCAGGGCTCCCTCCAAATCTGACTAGGAGGGGCTTATTTCCTAATATTTTCTCTTTATTCTTTCACAAAGCAAGGGTCAGGTTCAGGGATGGTTACACTTGATGGAGCTTCAGCCTATGGACACAGTGGGTGTCACACTTGAAAGCCCCGGTTTCTCTTCCCTCTTGATAGAAGGCCAAACCATGATTCCATTTTCCTCTTTGGGATGCACTTTCTTTCACAAAGCTGAGAGTGGGGCTTGGGAGGAAGCCTGGACATTTCTACCTCTCTCTCTCTTCAATCCTTGGCTTTCTCTCTTGTGGCTCTTCTCTAAACTAGTTTGATAGGTAAGAGAACTCAGGGCTTGCTCCCACTAGCCTGACTTCAACTTGTTCTGATATAAAGGCTTCCTTGATCTGCTTATTTTATCTTTGCTTTTGCTTCTCCTCTGGACTGACCTTTCCTCATCACCAGGATTATTTATCTTCTGGCCCTATGTCCAGGGCCTGATTCTACCTTAAACAAAGGAAGACTTCAACATGTTCCAGCCAGGCTATGAACAGACTACACTGGTATTTAAGGCCAAAATTTATTCCTTATAAAATATGTTCCTCTGCCTTATTCTCTGTCTATACGTTTCTCTGTTTATCTTCTTACGGTTGGCAGAGAAGGTCCAGAACAGACTTGAGGATTAGAGTTTTCATGTCTCAGCCATATTGCATCTTATGCCTCCCTGGACCTTTCAGAAGTCAGGTTCTTAGGTTTAACTCATCTCTCCTGAATGCTGTTTCCTTTCTACAACTTCTCTAGTGAGTCTCATTCCACACATAGTAACTTACTTCTCTGACATTTACAGGTGAAGAAATATATTTTGGACCTTTTATTTTTTCCATTTTGTGAACACTCTGGGGTTAATTTAAGACTCTATTATTTCTGATGGGATGTTGGCCAAAGATGGACAGTAAAACAAACCTATCAAAAGTGTTCACACAGCTAAAGCCCAGAACAGATTTGAACTTGGAACATGAGGGAGACAAAAGAATGATCTTCTTTAGTTATATTTGAAAAATTGAAGTGATCAAAGAAGAGAGTGACTTGCTGTTTGAGTCTAAAAGTGTAATGTTGATGGATGACAAAGCAGAAGTCCTATTTTATTAATATTTTTCCTATTAGAGCTCTTCAGACTGAGAAGGGGAGAATAACTGAAAGTAAGGGAAAACTAAAGCCAAGATAGATGAAAATATTACAGAGAAGTGTGCCATAATATATGGTTTCAACTCCTCTGCCCTCGATAGATTACATCTCAGGGCACTAAAAAGTATTTGAAAATGAAGCTGTTACAGTGCTGTTGTTGTTGTTGTTATGTGCCATTGAGTTGGACCCAACTCATAGCGACCCCTCCTTGGGTTTCCAAGGCAGTATCACTATGGAAGTAGATTGCCCCATCTTCCTTCTGAGGAGTGGCTGGCGGGTATAGATATATAGACAG
>NW_006921684.1:3988389-3991413 GCF_000298275.1 Orycteropus afer afer
TCCTTGGGTTTCCAAGGCAGTATCACTATGGAAGTAGATTGCCCCATCTTCCTTCTGAGGAGTGGCTGGTGGGTTTGAACCATGAGCCTTCTGGTTAGCAGTCAAGTGCCTTAGGCAGTATGCTACCAGAGCTCCTTTACAGTGCTGTAGGGACCTGGAAGGAAGGGCAGTGAAGAAGAGATGCCCAAAAGATAAGAGATAGGCAAATCAAACCCAACGGTCAGTAAGACAGACAATGGTGGATTCTGCAAATGAAAAAGGAGATTTGATATTAACCTGAAGTAAGATACTAGAATAGATCATTAAAGAAAAGTTTTGGGAGGGCTAAAGAAAGCAGGGTCACTGTTGCTCTGCATGGGCCCTCTAAGAGAGTAAGTCATGTCATTCTCAGTTCCTCTCCCCTTTTTTTGGTCTAGATACAAGAAATACCACAGGTATAGTATCTACCTGGACTTTATAATCAACAATTTATGGGGAGCAGAGACAAGAAAGCATCCTGCTAACACACTCCACCCAGTCCCTATATGACAGAGACCTAGGAAAACCAAGTCAAACAGATAAAAACAATGATCCTGGAATTCTGAGCATCTAAATGAGAAGAAAAAGTATTAAATTGAGCTCAGATTGGAAAGGGAGATAGAGTGGTGTCAGTGGCTGGGGACAGAGAAGAATTTGGGACTGGCCAAAGCATAGATATTTTGAACATAGAGGCAGCAGACAAGGAGGAAAACAAAACAAAACAAAAAACTTCCCGGAATCTGCACAGCGATAAAGATACAATATAGAGAGAGCAAGAGGACTCTAAGGTGATCTGGAGTCATGTGGGAGCTAGGAGAGGAATGTGCAGGGAAGTGGGTCAGAATTACAGTTGTACCAGCAGCCACAGAGTAAGGTATGAGCAAGAGGAAGGGAAGAAAAGAACTCACCACTCATAAATCAGACCACATCCACTGCTGTTGAGTGGATTCTGACTCGTAACGACCCATTTTGGGATGGGATGGAGCTGCCTCCTGGGGTTTCCAGGGCTGTGAATCGTTTGGAGGGCTGCCTAATCTTTCTTCCATGGGTGGGTTTGAGCCACTGGGCTTCCGACTGATTGATGGCCGAACGTCACTCTCAGCAACCCACTCCAAACAGACAGACCCAGGGGCTGCAGCTATCCCTTCCTGCACTTGCATACTGGCTGATCTTTCTAAACACTAAGCACAAGAGCACACACCAGAAGCATTCTCTCTTAGAGGTGCCCAGTCATGCCAGGTTCCTTTCACCTTCATGGGCACATGCTCCAGTGAACCAGTGGTTTCAGCCATAACTGCCTGCTCGCAGGGCTGGCAGCTGACAATAACTATAAAAGTTCCTCCTCCTCAGTTTCTTTATCTTCCCCTATTTTTTTCCTTACCTTTTCCTTCTCCCCAATTTTCTTCCTTTTATTCTGCTCATCTCTCCTTCCTCTTCTTCTTCTTTCATTTTTACCAGTCTTTCATCTCATCCACCCCAGTTTTTTTCTTTTCTCATTTTAATCTTTTATTTTTACTCCATCTTTTTCCTTTTCTCCATTTCTTCTTCTTTTCCTTGATTTTCTTTTTCTCCCCCTTGCTTTTTCCTGCTCCATCCAATGGTAGGAGGACACTAACTCTCCACTAGTCAGCCATATCTATTGCACCAGCCACCTTACCCAATGGACAAGCACCACCACCAGCTCCTACACCACAGGATCAATAATAGATGGTGGACAACACCTGTTCATCCCAACTGCTGCTCCTCTTCATGACAAACAGATACCTGCAACCACATTCCCATCAGTTATTTCACCAAGTGGAGACAGCTGGGGAGTGATCCAATGCTGCCAGACTAACAACCAAAGGAGCATATCTACCCTACACATCCAGATGTATTGAAACAAAACAAAATAAAAAATGAAGGTGAAACAAACACACACATAACCAACAAAGACAACAATGTCAAAATGTCTTGGCGGCAATAGACATAACTCAAACAAAGAAACAGGACAAGATAACAGATGTAAGTAATCAAAATAAAGTACTAAGAAATTTCTCTGAAAAAAACAGGTAATAGAACTACCTGAAAAAGATCTCTCTCTCTCTCTCTCTCTCTCTCTCTGACTTTCCAAGAGTTCAAGGAAACCCTAAATAGCAGCAAGGAAAAGACAGACAATACCCTTGAAGAATTCAGGAAAATCATATAATAGGAAAGACAAAATAAACAGACAATTAGAAGTCATACAAAAACAGCAATTAGAAATCCAGAAGATGAATACTAAAATTATGGATATAGATAACACATTGAAGGAAAAAAAGAATAAAATCAGACTGGCTGAAGAATGCATTTCCCAGAAAGAAGTCAAATCCCTTTACACCAGCTTGTATGAGGAAAAATCAGAAAAAAGAATGGTGAGAAATGAAGAAAACCTAAGAGTTATATGAGATTATATAAAAAGAAATAACATAAGCCTGATTGCAATGCCAGAACAAGAGGAAGCAAAACAAAACAATAAAACAAACACACAAACAGAGAAAATTGTCAAAGACCTTCTAGCAGAAAACTTCCCCAATATCATAAAAGGCATAAAGATAGCCATCCAAGAAGCTCAACGAATCCCATACAGAATAAACCCCAAGAGAAACTCACCCAAGACCTATCATAATTAAACTTTCCAAAACCAAAGACAAAGAAAAAGTCTTGAGAGGAGCTCAGGAAAAATGAAATGTTACCTATAAATGGCAACAATAAGACTAAGCTCTCATGACAAGGGGCAAGGTTGTGGTCACTGCTTGGTCACAGCCAGCTACCCAGAGGGACCGAGTAGTTGAACCTGTGGGCTTGGCACCATAGTTGCAGGGGACATCAAGCTCAACTGGCATAACATATTATACAAACCATTGTTCCACCTCCTACTTTGGCGAGTAGCGACCGGGATCTTAAAAGCTAGCAAGCTGCCATCTAGATGCAACAATGGGTCTCTCCTCGTCCAGAGCAAAGAAGAATGAAGAAAACCAAAATTCA
>NW_006921684.1:3991868-4046672 GCF_000298275.1 Orycteropus afer afer
GACATGAGACAAAGTATATGTGAACTGCTGTATGGAAAGTGAATTTGCTCTGTAAATCTTCACCTAAATCACACACACACACACACACACACAAAGGTTAAGTCACTAGGAAAAAACATAATCTAGTAAATCCACCAGAAATAGGTTATCAAAGATACTCTAATTTTCAAATGTTTTTCCGGGGGCAAGATTCAAGTTATTAAGTTTGTTCTTATGATAAATAATACTATTGGAGACATGTTCTGCAATAATATCACTCCACAGCATACTCAGGAGATACACAATCAATTAAATCTCATGTGACAGGCCTAGTTAGTACTTGAATGGAAGACTGCCTGGGAATACTGGGTGTTGTAGGCTTCTACCACTCTGAATATGACCAATCTTGACTGATTTCAGAAGTTGAAGAGATAAGAAAAATGAGAAGCAAAGCTTTCTCAGTCTCAAAGTGTTGGACTATGACCGTAGGGGTCTCAAAGGGTAGAGCCGTTGTTTCTGAGGTTTCTGAGGGTAGGATCACAGGCTCCTAAGTTTCAAAGAGTTAGATCTTCACCAACTTGGTTCCGGAGTGTGGGGCTGCCATTTATGAGAGCCAAAGCTGACGGAGTGGGGTTGCCACTCAGGGAGCAGAGTTGTTGTTCCAGTGAGCCTGGAAGGTGGAGCTGAAGCCCAAGGAGAAGGGGCTTCCACTCAGAATCCAGAAAGAAGGGCCAATACCAAGAGTCTGGAAGATAGGAGCAGTGCCTTGATGGTTTCAGAGGAGAGAGGATTATTTCAAGTCTCAAGAGCTAATGTAAATAGTTCTACAGGGTTATTTACTTGTTTGGTGCCTGTTGTTTTGTCTTTCTAATTTCTAAATGTCTGCCTTGTGATTGTTCCACTGTTGTCCTTTGGAAGCAAATAACCTGTATTTTATATTCACTGATAAAGAACAATTTTTTCCCAGGATGGATTTTGGACTTGGAGTTGTTTTAAGACTTTTGGGATGTTATGATGAAGTGAAAGTGTTCTGCATGTGTCAAGGATATGTATTCGGGGCTGGGGCAATGGAGGAATGTTGTGGATTGAATTGTGCATGCCCAAAATGTGTCAACTTGACTGGGCCATGATTCTTAGTGTTTGGCATTTATGCAATAATGTAATTTGGCAGTTATGTGATGCAATCACCCCCATGATATGATTTAACGTGATCAGCCAATTGGTTGCAAAGGGGTCAAGGAATACGACACCCTTAATCAGGTCACAGCCCTGATCTGATGTAAGGGGAGTTTCCTTGAGGTGTGGCCTGAATCATATTTTATTTTATGAGATAAAAGGAGAGAGAAATGAGCATAGAGAGAAGAATCTCAATACCACCAAGAAAGAAGAGTTGTGAGCAGAGTGCATCCTTTGGACACAGGGTACCTGCACTGTGAACCTCTTAGACCCCAGGGAACAATGATGCCAAGACACATGCCCAGGAACCAGGAAGCAGAAGCTAAAGACAGAAGGACCTTCCTCCAGAGCCAACAGAGAAAGACAATCTTCTTTGAGAGCTGGAGCTCTGAATTTGGACTCCTAGATCTTAAACTCTGAGAAAATTAATTTGTTAAAGTCATCCACTTGTGATATTTCTGTTATACCAGCACGAGGTAACTAGAAGACCAAAGAAGAGTTGATGCTTTTGAGTTGTGGTGTTGGTGAAGAATGCTGAAAGTACCATGGACTGCTAAAAGAACTAACAAATCTGTCCTGGAAGAAGTGCAGCCGGAATGCTCCTTAGAAGCCAGAATGGCCAGACTTCATCTCATCTGCTTTGGTCATATCAGAAGGGACCATTTTCTGGAGAAGGATATCATGCTTGGTAAAGTGCAGGGTCAATGAAAAAGAAGACCTTCAACAAGGTGGATTGACACAGTGGCCGCAATTATGGGTTCAGATATAGCAAGGATTGTGAGGCTGGCACAGGACCGGGCAGTGATTCATTCTGTTGTACATAAGATTGCTATGAGTCACAGATGACTTGATGGTACCTAACAACAACAACAGATAATTAAGATGAGAATGAAGGGAAAAAAAAATCAATAAAGAGGTAAGTTCACTAGGGACAAAAAAATTCTCCAGGATGTATTGTCATAGACACTTTATCTTCAAATGTTTTTCTGGGAGCAAGGTTCAAATTTTAAGCTGCTTCTTGTAATAATATTATTGGAAAGACCCTTTCTACCATAACACCACTCCACAGTACACTTGGGAGAAGCACAATCAATTAAACCCCATGTTTGTGTTCTAAGTTCTATGGACTTATTCAAATTTTTGTTTAAATGTTTAGCACCAGTCAGTTAAGTCAAACACTCCATACGACAAGAGGTTCTCGGGACACAATTATTCTATTCCCATTGGCTGTTCTGATTTATAACCACATGTCACAGGAGAAACATAGATGGAGGCTTTCCACATGCAAACCTTTACAACCCCAGCCCAGTGCAATTTAGGAGTGAGGTTCAGAAGGAATTAAGAGCATCAATAGACATTCATTATAACTTGAAACCTGAGTTTGCTGTTCAAAAGGCTAAAGCATAGTGAGTGCTCCAGGCTAAGTGCTTAAAACTATTCAAGAATTCTAAAACAATATACCCCAATTACAATCACGCTCCTTCAACCAGAGATGAAAAAGTTAACACTTTCTCGTGTTTGGCTGGAATCACTTAAAGTCATTTGTTTCAGTTGTGAGGTTTCTTTCATGGGAAATCAACATCTTCATTTGGTTTCCACATGAATAATTCTTGGAAGCTACAAAGTCTTTGAAGGGAGTCTATTTTTGCCTTGAGGTCTAGTGGTCTGAAAGTTCACATGAACCTCACAGATGAAAACTATTTTAATGTGATTCATCTATGCTTACAGTGGTCTCTCCAAAGGAGGGGTACCAGCATGTGTGGGGTTTCTGTATTTATACTGCTTATGTGTTTATTTGTAGTTAAAATTGCTTTTACCAGTTTCTGATTCTAAGGAATTTAAAAGCAGGGCTTTGAATTGGTTTGAACCGGTTCAGTCATGACTGATGCAGCAAAATCAGCAGAGACCTGAATTTTTAAAATTTGGGTGAAGCGAAATGGTAACTGGAACAATTGAAGCCCTGAAATGGGAGACTCAGATGAGGCACAGTGAGCCCTTTCAGGAGCCTGATGCATGACACTGGATTACTGCCTGGAGTGTGGAGAGTGATACATATTCAAAGTGGTATGGTCAGTCGCCATCTTTGAGCTCAAGTATTGTTGTTTCTGGTGCTCTGTTGGTCAAGAGATTTGGTAGCTATGCAACATACAGCATACATTGCCCTTGTTTTCAAAGAGGAACTTAAGTTTCTAGTAGGGTTGTTGTTGTTAGGTGCCACCAAGTCGGCTCTGACTCATAGCAACTCCATGTACAACAGAACAAGCACTGTCTGGTCCTGCGCCCGTCTCACAATCATTGCTATAACTGAGCCCATTGTTGTAGCCACTGTGTAAACCCATCTTGTTGAGGGCCTTCCCCTTTTTCGCTGACCCTCCACTATACCAAGCATCATATCCTGCAGGGAATGGTCTCTTCTGATGACATGACTAAAGTAGGTGAGACCCATAATTTTTCCTCTTCTGGTTATCATTCTGGTATACCCACATTTTACAAATTTGGGTCTGTGCTGGTTTCACTACATCAGCCATGATTAAACTGAAAAGAATTGGATCAAAGCCCCGTTTTAAAGACTATTGGCAATGAATATTCATGGAGAATTTAGCAGAAACTCAGCTTTTTTTTGACCAAGTTGGTGTTGGTTCCACTTTAGCAATGGGACAGGCTTTGCTAAGGCTCCAAATGTCTTATCTTTCTGCCTACATGATTACAATCATTTCATTCCCTACACTGGCTACATTTTATTGAAACTTTTAAACTGTGAAGAAAAGAAATAGACAAACACCCCAAGAGAGGCTTCATCACAGTCAGGGCCTGTCTGGCAGTTAAGTGGATTTCTCTTCTCCATGAAAGCGTGTAGTGGCTAGGCCACTTCCCAGAATGACTAAAAAAAATGACTTTTCCTATAAAGGGTGATAAAATGACCAAGTGACCTAGCCTATTCAGTAAACATTGAATCTCAGGTTCAAGATTATATTCTAACCTTATACCTGTCATGCTCTGCTTTACAAAAAAATCTCCTGTATTTTACTTAGGGCCCTCTTCCTCTAAATTAACCATTATTTACTTATAGTTTACAAACAGTGCAAAGAACAACAGTAATATAATTTTCAAATCAATAAAAGATTAGAAATAATATGGAAAGGTAAATTAGGGCTATTGCATGCAGGCTCCCTGACATGAGCAAGAAAATAAAAGACAATAATAAAGGAAATGGTTAAAAGAACTGAATAAGAGGTCAAGTCTCAAGAGACTGCAGCCAACAATATAAACCCCAGGACACCACAATTCCAGAAAAGTAAGGGATCTGATGTTTATAACCATGATTTGGAACCACTAAGAGATGGTAAGATTACATTCCATATTCTTTGTGTTTAAAGAAGAAGGGAGAAAAGCAACTTCAAAACAGTATACAGAAATGACTTCTTTTGGGGAAAAAAATGCATGTATACATGTATGAAAAAAGAAAGAATATACTTCAAATTGTTAATAGAGATGGGGGGAGTAAGATTTCAGGCAATTTTTTTTTCTTATTTATATATACTACAAGAAACATGACTTAAAATATTTAAACACGACTTAATGTATCATGCGGCCCAAGCTCAGTGCATCACAGAGGGTCTTCCAGCCAGGGCCCATTCAGCAACCTGCCCTGCAAGTCCTCTTTGGGTATTCCTGCCCTGCTCTGTGTTAATAACTCCATAATCACTGTTTTAGAGAACCACAAGGCTGACTTCAGACTAACCTCACTTGTGTGTCACCTGCCTTAGGAGCCCCTCAGAGACTTCTCTGTCTCACACAGGTCATCAGGTGGTATGCACAAGCTCTGTGATCTGGTCCAATGACTGAGACCACATCTGATTTGTGCTTGTCCCAGGGGCTTAGTGCTGTGGAGCCTACAGCTGTGTCCACCACAGCCAGAAGAGCAGCAAGTGCCTCAGCAGATAAGGCCCTTCAACCACAGACTCTGACTACCCCATTTATCTTATCACTGGGGCACTCCACAATCCAGCTGACCTTCCTCTGGGGATTCCTGACAGCGGGGAGCAGCCAAGGGCCTTCCTACTCTCAGAAAGTCACAGAGCTGGTGAGGAAGCTTCAAATGCTCATCTTTCTTCCATGCCTGGTTTTTCATTCGATTATGGGCTCTAGCCGAGGTTCATGAGGACCTCTTGTGTGACGTAGGGCCTAAGGCTTTTGACTGCTAACCAGAAGGTTAGTGGTTCAAACCCCCTAGCCACTCTGCAGAAGGAAGATGTGGCAATCTACTTCTGTAAAGATACTGCCCTGGAAACCCATTGGAGGTCACTATCAGTCGGAATTGACTTGATGGCAGTGAGTTTTGTGGTTCAAGAGAACATACATGATGAACAAAACACAAACCAAACACAGTGCTGTCGGGTTGGACGTGACTCACAGCGACCCCTCCTTGGGTTTCTGAGGCAGGAGCTCTGGTAGCGTAGTGCTTAAGGTACTTGACTGCTAACGAGAAGGCTGGCAGTTCAAACCCACCAGCCACTCCTTGGAAGGAAGATGGGGCAATCTACTTCTGTAGTGATACTGCCTCAGAAACCCAACGAGGGGATCACTATGATTCGGGTCCGACTCAACAGCATATAACAACAACAACATCACTAAAGAAGTAGATTGCCCAACTTTCCTTCTGAGGAGTGGCTGGTGGGTTTGAACCACCAGCCTTCTGGTTAGCAGTCAAATGCCTTAGGCACTATGCCACCAGAACTCCCAACATGAGATTAAAATAGGGACAATGCCAGTTGGAGATAAGGAAGAACACATTGACCAAGAAGAGGAAAGGCTGGCTGCAATTCTAGAAGTGGGGCTAAAACTCCTTTGGGTCTAAAGGATCTTTGAAGATTTAAATTCTTCCTCTCATCAAAGCAAAAGGAACTGATGTGTTTTTTTGTTTGTTTTCAAAGTACCTGCTGAGAGCTAAGCACTCGACATATAAACTACCTTCTTCTCAAGAACTCAGGGAGGCAGGTATTACCCTCAATTTGCATACTCACAGTACTTAAGTGATTTGTCTCAAGTCACCAATCAGGTCTCCAAATTGGTTCTGAGAAGGTTTAACGGGCCCCAAAACATGTGCTGCCTTTTGTTATGGATTGAATTGTGTCCCCCGATTGAACTATGTCCCCCCAAAATATGTGTTGTAAATCCTAACCTCTTTATCTGTGGATATAATCCCATTCGGAAATGGGGTTTTCTGTTTTATGTTGATGAGGTCCTAGGGTGTGTTTTAAACCAAGCACTTTTAAGATATATGAGTGCATTACGCACAGATGCAAGGAAGCACAAAAGGGGCAAGACTGATGCCACATGGAGAGCACCAAAATTGTGATGGATAAACAAGGCAGTACCCACCCACTGCTGAGCACTGCCTGGAATCAGTCTCTGTTGCAGCAGATTTCAACTGATGGTGACCTTATGTGTGTCGTGCGCTCCACAGGGCTTTCAATGGCTGATTTTGGGGAAGTAGATTGCCAGGCTTTTCTTCCCAGGTGCCACTGGATGCACTCGAATCTCTAACCTTTTGTTGAAAGGTTAGCAGCAAGCATGTTAACTGTTGGCACCATCCGGGGACTCTGAGCACTGCCAGTTGCATAAAGTAAGCTCCTAAGTGGGTGCTGGCATTCAGACTAGTGTCTCTGATTTCTGATCACCTGCTTTGTGTGCAGTTAATTGTTTTTTAGCTGTAAGACTAATTGTTCACTTCTTGACAAAGCAGGGGAACATACAACATAAATTGCTAAACCTCTTGCCAGTCCTCAGCTCATTTCTTCCTGAGCTCCTCCTCTCTCAGGGGATAATTAGAGAGAGAACACTTGTCAAATAGAGAAAGTTGAAATTACTAATGTGACTCCAAAGCTGGTTGCAGATCATGAAACATTTACGAGAGTGGCACAGAATGCAGAGATATGGTAAATGACACTTGCTCACAGAATTTCTGAGCTTAGAAATCTTATTAGTTCAATTTTCTTATTTTCAAAAACAAACAAACAAACCAAACTTACTGTCATCGAGTTGATTCTGACTCAGCAACCGTATAGGACAGAAACCCCATGGTATTCCCAAAGCTGTAAATCTTTATGGATCCAGATTGTCTCATCTTTTTCCCATGGAGGAGCTGGTGGGTTTGAACTGCCCACCTTTTGGTTAGAAGTCAAATGCCTTAACCACTGCACCATCAGAGCTCCCTTCCTCATTCTAAAGGGAAGAAACCAAGATCTAAGGAAGTTAGAGGAACCCATGTCTTAATTTTCACCTCAGGGTTCTTTTTTCAAAATATTAAGCTCCCCCTGCTTGAGGTAGACTATTCCTTTCCATCTAAATCCTTAGTAATCTTTAAACACTTGGGACAGCTTAGAGATGGCCAACAACCTGAGACAGAGCACCCACTGATGCATTCTACCACCCTCCAGCAAAGGTTAATGTTATGGATTAAATGTATCCCCCAGAAACAGGTGTTGGGATCCTAACCCTTATACCTGTGGATGTGATCCTGTTTGGAAATTCTCTGTTATGTTTATCAGACCATACCCGAGTAAGGTGGGCTCTGAATCTAATCACTTCTGAGTTACAAAAAAGAGCAGATTAGACACAAACACACAAACTAGGGAAGACAGTTACCATATGAGGATTATCTACATACCATGGAATGCCACGGAACCAAGGAATGTCCAGGATAAGGAAGGACATGACCAAGATCCTGATTTGGACTTTCAGCTTCCAGAATCATGAAAAATAAATGTGTATTCTTTAATGTCACCCACTCACAGTATCTGTGTTACAGCAGCAGTAGAAACTAAGACAGTCGAGATTTTTCTCAGTCCTTGGATTCCTGCCTCGACACAGCTGCTTTTTCTTTTTTTTGCCTGCAATATGTTTCCGCCCCATCCTTGTGGTGACCACCCTCTCTCCTCTCTCCTTTGTAAAATCCAATAATACTAAAAATGATGAACTCTGGAGAATTTCTCTCCAGACAATTACTAGGGACAAAAATAGTGAAATGAGAACAAATGGGAGTGACCCAGAAGAAAAGAGAGAGTGTGCACCCAGAAAGGTCACTTACTCGGGAGCCAGTGTGTTGAGAGGCACCATCTGGAGACAGTGAAGTCCCTTGGCTTATGTCCTAAATTGCTGAGGAAGGGAAACATGTGCTGGAAATCTAGGTATGCCCTAAATTAGTGAGTGGAGATCATGGCTGCAAGCTCTAGACAAAGCCAAACCACCAATCTGAAGAAAACTGTCTCAAATGTTGGGTGGTAATAGCTACACTGAATGAAAACATGCTGCACATGTGTAGGGGTCAGCCTCCAAAAGAGCTTGGAATTTTTAACTATTAAAAAATCAACTAAAATTAAATCTATTTGACCTTGAGTATAATGGAAGCCCTAGTAAAATCACATTTTCACTGATCAAATTAGAACTTTCAAGACTTTTCTCCATTTCCTTTGCTTTCTTTATTTCAACAAATACTCCCTGAACATCTTCCTTGTATCAGACACCTTGCCAGGCACTAAGATTGGCACACAACCCAGGAAGAGTCTTTTCTCTGCTGCATGAAGCTTGTAACTCACAGAGAAGCAGAGATCTGTCTATGAAGGGTTTCTAGGGATGGAGGGAAGAGGCTGAGACTGGGTTGTGGCCTAAAGGATGAAAAAGAGGGAGCCATGGAGAGCTGTGGAGGGAGAGAAGTTCAGACAGAAGCAACTGAATATGCAGAGACTCCATGGTGGGGGAAGCAAGTCTGGTGCGTATCAAGAGTTGGTAAAAGTCCAGCGTGACTTGAATTCAGTGAGAAACAGGAGAGGGGCTGAGGGGAGGCTGGAGAAGAGGGCAGCGACCAGTCAGGAGGACTTCAAAGGTTGTGCAGAGTTTAGATGAGTTCAGCAGTAAGCTCTGAAGGGTTTTAAGCCAGGATTTCTCTTTTATAAAGATGATTCGTGTGTGGAGAACAGACTGGCATAGAACAGAGCTGAAACAGAAGATAGGAGCCTTGCTAAAGTTTAAATGAGACACAGGATGGGGAAAGAAGGTGAAGATAATGAGAAGCGATGCATTCCAGATATAATCTGGAGTCAAAATTGACAGGATATGTGTTACACTGGATTGGGAGTTGGGGACAGTGGTGTGAGGGCATGTTACTAAGTGCCTTTGTGTCCTAGGAAACAGAAAGTGATGTTTACCCCAATTAGCCATCTAATTCCAGGTCCCTGTGCACCCACAGTTACTAGTGTCATCTCTAGACTAGGTACATGTACTTGCCCAGGCCCCTTGAAAGAAAAGCCTGCAAGGGTGTCCGTATAGTTGTGGTTGCTTCAAACAGCAGTGCACTTTTCTGAAGAGCCTAAGCAGAGTTGAGCCTGCTTCTAGGTGAGCTTTGAAGGGATACAAAGGTAAGATTTCATTCTTGCCACAAATGAGCTCTAGCCTGTTAGGAGAGAAAGAGAGATATCCAATTACGGTGCAATATGAAAAGTGAAACAATTGCACAGAGAATAGGGAATTGTGGGTCCCTGACACACAGGGCTCTGCCTGGGACAGGATGAGGGAGACAGGAAAGACCTCGAGGAAGAAGTGATGTTTAAGTGGAGTCTTCTGGAAGACATCCCAGAGGTTTGCTTAAGAGGAAACTATGTACCATGTTATAAAGTCAAGGGCCTGGACATTGTCTAGTTCCAGGAGGTGTAAATACATGGTCCGGTCTTGCCAGGGTTTAGGATGCAAGGATAAGAAGTGACAGGAGATGAAGATCTAGAGAAGCTGACAAGGCTAAAAGGTCTGGACTTTATTCTGAAGGGCTTTACCTGGGGAAGTGTGTGGTAACCTGGTGTTTTAGCATCCTCAGGGACCGACCGAATGGGTCTCAGTGAAGCAGTAATTCCTGTAAGGAGATTGCATGAGGTTCCTAAAAGAAGTCTACCAAAGATGCTGCTGGTTATTTACAGGCATTGACAACAGATATGGAAGGGGAAAGAGAAAGGAGGAAGTGGTCATTCCTAGGTTTCTGGTTTAAGTGATGGGACACTTAGTGGCACCTTAAAACAAATTTAGGAACATAGGAGAAAGAGCACCATTGGGGAAAATTCACTTAGTTTGGACATTTTAATTGTGAGGAGGCTTGAAGGACATCTTATTTATTTATAACTTACCTTGTTCCAGAAAAGATTTAAAGGAAGTTTACATAAATGCACAAAACATACAATAAAATAAAAAGTGTATGTGGAAAAAATACCAGGAAAGTTTCGCTGAAGCTAGGAATTAAGTTAATGAAAATAGGTGCTGTGAGGCTCTTACATTTTCTAGAAATGGGTCACAAGAGTTTCCTACAGGCAACACAGAAACAATCATGAGCAATTTATACAACTTAGGTCCCAATGTAAACACCCATCACCCATACTTCCCTTTCCCTAAACTGCACATAAGAGAAAAGGCCTCTGTGGTACTTAAAAAAGAGGACTCTGTGAAATGAAATGTACAAGTTCTTCAGCAGAATTCTTATAGCAAAGACAGCAACACCTTTCATAGAGCTGTTTCTTGTAATCTTTAGTGGAGGCTCATGGCATAAGAAAGCAGCACAGAAAATTGTTTTGGGGGACCAAATGTGCAGTGCAGTCTTAATCCAGGGAATGACTTTGAAATTTCTAGAGGGATGCTGGGACTGGAAATCCTCCATAAATACTATTTCTTTCACCAGAATCTTTTAGAAATGCCAAAAGGTAGCAAATTGAAGGTTAGCCTGTCTGACAAACACAGCAGTTACTCCGTGGGCTTAGCTATATGCTTTGAAAGATGGTTAGATTTGGGGTATGGGGGATGGGAATGAAAAACTGAGGAAAGTTACAAGCCCAGCCTTACCACGTGCCTCATGGAAGGCCTAACATTCTGAGGTGGGACAGTGAATAAGAGGGCAGAGATGGCCACAAGCATCTGGTTAAAAACAAAACAAAACAACTCACTGGCCTAATAAACAGAAAAGGAGTCTAGTTTGGGCTTTTCTCATTGGCAGCATCAGAATGTAAGTGGTACATGAACATATGTGAGCTGGCTCAGGGACAGGATGTGGAGAAGCTAGATGATGAGGAAACCTGGGACAGCAGACTGCATGGTGTAAAGAGGACCCACCATGTATGGAGAAAGAGCTGAACCAAGAGAGAGTGAAACCTTGGAAATCAATGGAAAAGACTATTTCAAGAAAGGAAGAGTTAAGTGTGCATTTATGAAAGCTGCCCACATTTAATGCCTTCTGTAGAAAGATGTTTTAGGTGAGGAAAAACTAGCTGTTGTAACAGGTAAAAACCAAACCAAACTCACTGCTGTGGAGCTGGATCCAATTCATAGCGACCCCTCGGGTTTCCGAGGCAGTATCACTACGGAAGTAGATTGCCCAACCTTCCTCCAAGGAGTGGCTGGTGGGCTTGAACCGCCAGCCTTCTGGTTAGCAGTCAAATGCCTTAAAAATCTCAGAGGTTTAACACAATACATGTTTGCGCCTAGTTCACATAATGTCCAACCAGCACTTGGGGTGAGGCAGCAGGCCGAGCTCCATGGTCACAGGGAACCAGGCTGCTGGGTGTTCTGCCAGCTGCAGCATGTGCTTCTGAGGCCACCCTAGTTTGGTTTGAGTTGGCAAAAAGGAGAAAAGAGGATGGTGTGTGTATTTGTTTTCTCAGGCTGCCATAACAAATTACCACTAACTGGGTGGCTTAAAACAAAAGACATTTATTCTCTCACAGTTCTGGAGGCCAGAAGTCTGAAGACAAGGTGTTAGCAAGTGAAGGTTGATCCCTTCTGGAGGCTCTGAGGGAGACTTTGCTCCATGCCTCTCTCCTAGCTTTGGGTAGTTGCTGGTAATCCTTGGGTATTCCTTGACTTACAGCTGCATCCCTGTAATCTCTGTGTCCATCACTTGGTATTCTCCTTGTGTGTCTCTGAGTCTCTGAGTCTTCACATGGCCTTTTATAATCATTGGATTTAGGGTCCACCTTAACCAGAAGGCTGGTGGTTCAAACCCATTAGCCACTCCTCGGAAGGAAGATTGGGAAATCTATTTCCACAGAGATTACTGCTTCGGAAAACACAAGGAAGAGTCACTATGAGTCTAATTGACTAGACAGCAGTGAGTTTTAGTTTTTTTCTAATTCTGTATGACTTTATCTTAACTAAAGTACATCTGCAAAGACTTTATTCCTAAATAAGGTCATGTTCACAGGTACCAAGAGTTAAGAATTCAACATAGCATTCTGGCAGACACAGTTCAACCCACAACAGTGCACAACAGTGTGTAGTAGGTTCTCACGAGTTAGGTCTGAAGAGTGGCACACATCACTGCCACCCACATCCCCCTGAAATTTAGCCATGTACCACACCTAATGGTACAGAAGGCTGGGTAAGGTAGTCCCTATGCCCAGGAGAAGAGGAAAGGGTGTGTAGAGCAGGGAGTCATCTCTGCCTTAGAGTAAGTCAAGTACGGTGGGGAAGAAAAAGGTGTCACATGGATATGATGGGGATAAAGTCAAGGCTGCAGTGAAGGGAGACGTGGAGCCAGGGAACACAGACACTGCTGGAAGAATCTTGCATGCAGAGGGAAGGGAGCTGGCTAAAGGAGCACACAACAGTATGAGAAAGTTTGTGTAAGATGAAGACTTTGAACTTGTTTGCAGTCAAAGGGGAAGAAGCCCAGGAGACAGGAGTGAATGGTGACACATGAAGGTAGAGAGGATGGTGTGTCTGTTGTTGTTGGTTGCTGTTGAGTTGATTCCAACTCATGGAGACCCCATGTGTGCAGAATAGAACTGTGCTCCACAGGGTTTTCAAGGATGTGACGTTTCAGAAGCTTGGCCAGACTTGTCTTCTGAGGAGCCTCTAGGTGGGTTCAAACTGCCAACCTTTCAGCTAGTAGTCAAGCAAATTTAACTGTTTGGGTCGTCCAGGGACTCCCAAAAGAGGATGGGTAGAGGCTGCTTTTAGAGAAGGTGGGACTAAGAACACTGGTAGAAGATATAAAGTATTTCCTGAGGCTAAATATAGCAAGGTACAAATGCCTATGAAAAATCATAATATTTGTCTGGCTTTTTAAGCACATGGCCTGACTTCTGCTAGGCTTAGCCTGGCATGTATTTATTCTGCACGACTTACTGTACAGTTTTTCACATACCTATACTATATACGTTACACACAGTTATGTTAAGAAATCCATTAATGTAATTTCTCTCTTCCTTGTACCACTGGACTTTCCCAGTGCGGAAAGCCTGAGAGTTCTTATTGAAATGTTAGGTCAACCAGAAGACTGCCTACTGGCACTGTACCAAAATAGTAATTAATGCTTTGGCATATGTAATTACGTATCTGCCACAAAAAGCGCAGTGGCCTTGCATAAGGGAAGCATCTAGCTCTTCTTGGGGCAGAAATGTCACCTCTGAAAGGCCCTGCCCATCAAACTGGTACTACTTGGGGGATAAGGAAGTTATTTGCAAAGGTCATTTTCAGGAAAGGCTAAGATGTGTATAGTGTGTGCCTACCTGAAACACCACTTCAGCCTTCTAAGAGACAGAGTCATGATGGCCATGGCATGCAGTGGGAGGAAGCCTGACGCTCATCCTGTGTAAGAACAGCTGTTCCTTAGAGGGAGGAAGGCATAGCTGTCCAGTCCCCAGCAAACCCGTCCCTCGTATCCTGAGCAAACTCAGCCTGCCTGAGACACTGCTCATAAGCTAAATGATTAAGTGTCCTCTAGAAAATTATATGATGAATGGTTTGTTGCATCTTGTTTACTTGACATGTATTAAATGCCTTCTAATGAACAACAGTAAACAATCATGGTGGTGGCACAGAACCAGGTAGTATTTTGTTCCTTTGTGCATGGGGGTCACCATGAGTTGGGGGGTGACTTGAAGCCAGCTAAGAACAGTAACAATGGGCAGGTAACAACATGTGAAAAGTACAGTGCTAAAAGCTTAGTGTTATGGTTTTTAGCAGCTTGATGGCAAAAACTCTTAAGGATTGTTGATGGGGCATGTAATCTTAATGATAATAATAATAATAATAATTATTATTATAGTAATAAAACCAACACTTATTAAACATTTACTATATGCCAGGAACTATGATTGAGCTCTGGTGGCATAGTGCCTAAGGCTGCTAACCAGAAGGTGGCAGTTCAAACCCACCAGCCACTCCTCTGAAGGAAGGCTGGGCAATCTACTTCTGTCGTGACACCACCTCGGAAACCCAAGGAGGGGTTGCTATGAGTTGGGTCCAACTTGACAGCAGTGTGTTTTGTTTTTTCGGTTTATGCTTAGCATTTATACACTTTAAATAATTTAATCTTTTCACCAATGTTTTATTGATAAGGAAATGAAGGCACAGAGAGGTTGGGTACTTTGTTCAAGATAACATGGGACTGTAATCGACAAAACAGGATCTGAACTTAGTTTGTCTGTCTCCAGAATTTGTGTTATTAACCACTACGTAGCCAGCTTTGCTATACATATTCTGTTTTACATATTGGCCCTCTGCTGCAAGATTTCATTTAAATAAGTGGTCTGGAAAGCACATACAGTCTAGTTATTTCTTAGATGACCTATTAACATTGAGAACTGGAGCAGCTCATTTGGAAGAGGGACCATATGTCCTTGAAATTCTGGTGGCAATCCTGACCTGCCAGCTCAGAGTCACAAAGAACATGATTGAGAGAGGGGGAGAAAACAATGACAGCAAAAAAAAAAAAAAAAAAAAAAGCCAACAACAACAAAAACACTGCACAAAAACTTTGACACAGAAAAGCAGCAGAACAGGGAGAAAGCAAGCTGGGAGATGAATGGGTGTGAAAATTGCATGAATCCAATTTTTACAGACAGGCCTGGTGGCTTATGATAGGGAAAGAGCTCCCACTCTACAAGTTCTAAAGCCTCTTTATTGCTTAGGATGCCACTGGAGGAGAAAAGCAAGGGTCCCAGGGCTCGGCAGCAGAGCACGGCCCAGCAACAGAGGGTCAGGGCAGCTCTCAGCCAAGCAGCGTGACCATGGGCTTCTTGCATAGCTGAACCCCCCCAGGAAGCAGTGACCTTGACTTCACAGCTAAGTCTTGCAAGAAAAAGGAAAAAAAAAAAAAAAAAAAAACCCTGGTGTTTGTCAAATGCCTAGAACCTGGAGGCTTTCTAAAGGACTTTGCTGAAAAAGGACTTTTTCTGTGTTACTAAGAGACAACCACTGCTTGCCAAAATGCTAGGTTAAAAAAAAAAATCACAAAACTTGAGAGCTGAAAAGAATATTAGAGGCTGCCGAGCATACCTCCAAAGAACCTAAATTATAATTGTAAATGACTTGGAGCCACACATGTGTTCCTATGGAGGTTGCTGCCTTGAATTCAGCTTGCTGTGCAGATGCAATCTAGTTGTAGAGTTCGGGGCTAATATTTGGCAGCATTATTGGCTAAAATGAGCTATCCTCCACACTGGAGTTCCAAAGGAGTTTAGGAATGCTATCTGAAAAGTTAATAATAACACACATTTTTACATCAGCCCAAAAGTTAATGTATCCCTTTCATAGTCAAGATATCTGTACTGCAATATAAGGAGTTCTGGTGGCATAGTGGTTCAGGCATTCAGCTGCTAACCAAAAGGTCAGTAGCTTGAACCCACCAGCCGCTCCATGGAAGGAAGATGAGGCAGTCTGCTTCCATAAAGACTTACGCTCTTGGAAACCCAATGGGGGGTGCTTTGAGCAGGAACTGATTTGAAGGAAGTGAGTTTGGTTGTTTTGGTTTTGTACTATAATATAAAATTTATTTTACTTTGCATCATTTTTATTATAAACTAAGATATATTTAAGTGTAAAACTCTACTACTGTAGTAGTAGTAGTAGTAGTAGTAGTACAGTGGCCAGCAACTTTAACCCTTGTAACAACCCTAGGAGATAGGACTGTCCCAATTTCCATTTTACAGATGAGGTAATGAAAAAAAAATGGTTATTAGCTTGGTCAAACTCATATAGGAAGTGGTGGAACTGGGATTCAAACCCAGGCTTCCTGGCTCCAAATCCTGTGCTTTTAACCAATACCAATACCATTTTTTAACTCTATTTTAATAGAAAAAATAGCATTTACTGAGTGTTTACCATGTGCCAGACACTGCAGTAAGGGGTTCATATGCATTTTAATATGTATCTCATTTAATACAACATTTCCATGAAGTGGACTATCATTACTACATTATTTTAATTACATGGATGAGAAAGCTGCATCTTAGAGGAACCTTGTACCTTGACTGAAGTCATTCTCTGAAGTTGTGAAGAAAGGATTCAAATTCAGACCTGAGTTTCAAAACCATATGCTCAAGCACTTCCCTATTCTGTGTCCTGCATTGTTTCCCATCTAGATAGCTACATGTGCAATTTGTTGTTGTTATGTGCCGTCGAGTTGGCCCTGACTCATAGCGACCCTTCCTTGGGTTGCCGAGGCAGTATCACTACAGAAGTAGATTGCCCAACCTTCCTTCCGAGGAGTGGCTTGGGGGTTTGAACCGCCAGCCTTCTGGTTAGCAGTCAAGTGCCTTAGGCACTATGCTACCAGAGCTCCTCATGTACAATTTAGCAATGGACAAAGTTTATTTTAGACTTAAATCTGAAAATTTTTAAAGTTTCATATTATCTTCCTCCCCCCCCATGACCCACATGAACCTCAGAAGCAAACTGACATTAAATCATACAGTGATACCAGCAGTCAGAGGTGTGAAGCTGATCTGAATTAGTGCCATCAAAACTGCACCAAGCCACAGTCCAGGAAGAAAACTCTCCTTCTATCTCAAAATGAAATTGTCCCAGCTGTTACTTTAAATTATGATACAGTAAAACCCTGTGAAGCAATTCTGAAAAACAATTTTGCTTTGGGAAGGTACCAGAGGGATGAGTCAAAGGGAATCTGGAAGGGTGGGATGGGTGCAGAGTAGAACATGATACTGATCCCAGCCAGCTCTCTTGGCTTCACCAACTGAGGGACAAGCAGGGAGCAAGGATGGAGTGAGTGGCACCATGGGTGGGCAGTGTTTTAACAATGGGATAAAAGAGTCTGCTTCTCACATTTGGAGGGCATGATGCAATACTCCTAAGGGAGAGATGGATCCTACCATCAGGCCTCACACACAGTGAGAAGCTAGTTCAGAACAAGAGATGAATTGAACTCTGAAAGGAGTCCCTGAGTGAGACAAATGGTTAGGGTGCTCAGTCACTAACTGAAAGGCTGGAAGTTCTAGTCCACCCTGAGGTGCCTCTGGAGAAAGGCATGGCAATCAACTTCTGAAAAATCAGCCATTGAAAACACTAGAAAGCAGTTTTACTCTGTCACACAGGGGTCATCATGAGTCAGAGCTGGCTCTCTGGCAACTGATGGTGAACTTTGAAAAGTGGTAGGAGCGACCTAACCACACAGGTGGTAGACATAGTGCCAGAGAGCCCACTGACCAAGGCCTGAGGGTCTGAAGGAATCTGAGATAGACAGTTCTTCTGAAGCTACACAGAGGGACATCAGGATCCAGAGTTCTTCCTAGGAGGCTCAGATTTGAGGAAACCACTGAAGCATGGGTTCTCAGGGGGAAACTGAGCTCATCAGAGCTGGCAGAAATGACAATGGAAAATCTTTGGGCTTAAAGTCTAGGACATCTTATCTGCCTTCTGGCATCTAAGCCAACAAGAATAAAAGGAGGAAAATGGGTCACAGGGCTGCAATGATTCAGGAAGCTGAGCTGGCGAGCTCAGTCTCTGGTTGGATCTTAATTTAATGGTCACAGAATTTCAGAGCTGGAAGATATCTTTGAGGTCAGTTAACAAGATCTTGTTAACCCCTCTTGCTTTTATAAAGCAGGGAAGTGAGACTCAGAGACTGAAGTGCATTTCCAGTGTTTCACAGTGGCTAGAAGACAGGGAATTGTTCAGTGCTAAAATCTTGCCTTCCATGGGGGAGAACCAGGTTCAATTGCCAGCCAATACTCCTCATGCACACGGACCACCCATCTGTCAGTGGAGCCTTTGTGCTGCTATGATGCTGAACAGGGTTCAGTGAACTTTCAGACTAAGGCAGACTAGGAAGAAAGAACTGGTGATTTATTTCCAAAAATCAGCCAGTGAAAGCCCTTTGGGTCACAATGGTCTGATTTATAAACAAACATGAGGATGGTGCTGAATCAGGTAATACCGTGTTGTGTTGTGTTGTACATGGGACCATCATAAGCTTGGGCTTAGTTGATGGCAGCTTACAACAGGGAACAGAGTTGGAGTTTATGTCCCAGCCTCTGGAATCCCAGCCCCCTGCAATCCCAGTACTCTTCCCACTACTGTCTCACTGGAGCAACAAAAGGCAAGGTCAGGCATCTGCTCTCTGCAGAATCCTGCATGTCTATGCTTTGGGGTTCTATGCTTAGGCTGTTCTCCCAATTATTTTTCAAAATTCCAATCAAGGGAAAGATATATTATTCTTCATTGCTGCCTAAGATAGGTAGTGAGTCAGCAAACTGTCAATGGATAGGAATAGAACGGCGGGAGTATTTCATGATCCTAGGAGTTAAGGGAGCTGAAGAGATATCAAACAAAATCTTAGAAAGAAACGAGGGTAGACCCTGTAAAAGCAGGTTCTAGTACCCACAGTGCCACCAGCTACCAGTGGGAAATTGAGGAAGTTATTTTCTCTGGTCCTCATTTTCCTCATCAATAAAAAAGGAATTTAAACCAGTGTTGCCCAGGATGGTTAAACCAGAATTGCTTGGGGTGTTTTTAAAATTCAGCCTCACATTCAAAGATTCTGATTTAGGAAGTCTGAGAACAGGGGCATAACAATTTTTATTTATTTTAAATCCCCCAGGTACATGAATGGCTGCACTTGATGGATAGAGTGACAGGTAGATGGATAGATTTGTGATCAAAAAATTCTTACGTAAATTGCAGAATTTGGGTAGTAGGTTTATGAGTGTGCACTGTAAGTCTTTCAACTTCTCTTCACATTTGAAAAATTTTCATAATAAAATTCTGAAAGGAAATCAAACAAAAAAGGAAAAAAATGCCCCAGGTGATTGTGATGTGCACGCAACTTTTACGTCCTCTGGACCAGGTCACCAGCCTTCCCATTGAGTTCCTGGGGCTTTGCCATCTCACAGATCCTGTGTCCCTGGTGTCATCTCAGGAAAGGGAGCTGGTGTGAGCTCTCAGCTTAGCTCCAGACTTTAGTTTCAACAACCCTTGTTTTTATACATTGGTGTGGTACCGTGAATTACTTAATATGGCCCTTTTAGTCATGGTCTTTGCTACTCCCACCAGATGACTGGGTGAGACTATGGATATGTGAGGTGCTTGTGGCCCACCAAGAGGACTGGACAGTTTGTTAATAATATAAATAAGGTCCATGGCACCCTGTGTGGGTGGGATTGTACAAATAAGGTGTACAGAATGCTAATGTGGGGACTAGTCAGTTTTGCCATCCTCTAGGCTTAAAATCAAGGAGCTCTGGTAGCACAGTGCCTTAAGGCATCTGACTGCTAACCAGAAGGTTGGTGGTTCAAACCCACCAGCCACTCCATGGAATCAAGACTGGGCAATCTACTTCTATAAAGATTTGCTGCCTCAGAAACCCAGTGGGGGTTGCTATAAATCAGAACCAACTCAACAGTAGTGGGTTTGGTTCTTTTTGTTTGTTTGTTTGTCTAGGCTTAAAATGAACCATCCTACAGGCAGAAAGGGGGAGTGCACTAACATCGAGAAAGAAGAACCTGGAGTGGATCCTGTCCTTGGACGCAAGATCCCTACGTTGAATCTTCCTGACCCAGGAGACAGAGAAAGAGAGCTATAACACATTGTTGGGACAGCAAGAAACAGCAGCAGAGAAACGGTGGGAGCATATGGCAGGAGACGGTGCAGCGGGCTTCCAGACCCACAGAGTGAGGAAGCTGAGTGCCTTTGGGCCGAGGCTTACTAGCAGAGCGGGGTGCTTCTAGGCACTTGCTGGGCAGGGCTAAAAGAGCTTTGCAATACTCAGCCGAGAAGGTCAGAGGCTGAGGCCAGAGAAGCATGATAGCAGCACAGGTGAGAAGAGGCTATCCTGATGGAAGAACTGTATCCTGAATTGTTTCTGATCTTGAATTGTAACCTGTTACTTTCCTAATATGCCTCATAACTGTGAGTATTGTCTGTGAGTTCTGTGTGGCCACTGCAATGAATTATTGAACCCAGCAGAGAAGTAGAGAGTGCTGTGGGAGGAACCCTGGTGTCAGAATTGGAAGAATAGTTGGAGGGTGGCAGCATGTTTCACCCCCCTCACAGAAATCAGCCTTGGGCTGTTGATCTTGATTCTCCACCCCTGTTGTGAAGTTAGAGGAGGTCAGACACTGTCACCACGTTGTGTTTACAATTGAGAATTTGTATAAGATTCTACCAAAAAGCACACACCTGGACAGAATAACAATGGTTTCACTTGCTTAAACCTGAAGTGTACAAACCATCTACTAGACAGCCTTTAAGGCCTTTGTTATGGCTTGAACTGTGTCCCTAAAAATATATCCATTACATTCATGGCCCTTGTACTTGTGGAAGTGATCCTGGTTTGGAATAATTTGCTCTGTAATGTTAATGAGGTCAGAGCAATGCAGGGAGGGTAGATCCTAAACCTAATCAGTTCTAAGTAATACAAATGACCAGAATAGACACAGAGAGAGACACACATGGGAGAATACAGACCCTATAGGAGGACTGTCTACAAGCCAAGGAACTCCAAGAAACACCTGGGTTCCAACAAGAAAGGAATCAACAGGACACAGGCCTTCATTTGGACTCTTAACCTCCAAGACTGCGAGCAAATAAATTTCTGTTTTTTACAGCAATCTGCTTCCGGTATTTGTTGCCAGCCGCACTAGAGAACTAAAACAGCTTTGTATACATCCAACTGTCTATGAACTTAGAAAATTACATAGGGTTTAGTGTGCAAGATGGAGTGAAGATTTTAAAACTCAAAAGAGTCAAGAAGAAAGCAGAACTAGAGCAAAAGACCCCAACACCATCATCATAGCAGTACTGGCCACCACTGAGAGTCCCCTGGACCCTGCCTGCCACTTCTCTCTTACCTCAGCTCCACTACTCCACTCCAGACTCCCTCCACGGCTCTCTGTTCCTCATGCACAAAAGGCATATTCCTGCCTCAGGGCCTCTGCTATGCCATCTGCCAGAATACTTTCCTTCTTCAGACCTTTACTTGACTACCCCTCCATAATAGCCCTATATGAAACTGAAACCCACCTCTGACCCCTGGCCCCTTCCTTGACCTATTTTTTTTTTTTTTAACAGTTATCACCATATAACAAACTCAGTATTTCACTTATTTGCCTTGCTTGTTACCTACTTTTCCTGACTAGTATGTAAGCTCTGTAAGAGCAAGGGCTTTGTCTGTTTTGTTCACTGATTATATTCCCAGTGCCTGCAACAGTGCATGGCATGAGGCGGGCACTGGATAAATACTTGGTGAGTGGATGAATGAATCATGTGCTATATTCTGCCCAATGTGCTTTATGTGTGTATCTCTAATCTATGCGGCAATCCTGAAGAGCAGGAACCACGGACAGGTAAGCTGAAGGATTTCCTATAGGTGGGTGTATGAGTTTCCTATGGATGCTTGACAAATTATCACAAACTAGGTGACTTACAAGCAAAATAAATTGACTCTCATAGTTCTGGGGCCTAGCAGCCTGAAGTCAGGGTGTTGCCAGGGCGATGCTCCCTCTGAATGCTCTAGGGAAGAATCCTTCTTGCTCTTCCCAGTTTCTGATGGCTGCTGGAAATCCTTGTCATTCCTCGGCTTGGAGCTGCATCACTTCAATTTTTGCCTGTCATTACGTGGCCCTCTTCTGTCTGGGTGTGTCCATGTCTATCTTCACATGGCCTTATTATAAGGGGATACCAGTCACTGCATTTAGTGCCCACCATCCCAGTATTACACCATCTCAACCAATTATATCTGAAAATACTCTATTTCCAAAACAGGGTCACATTCTGAGGTTCCAAGTGGACAGAGATTTTGGGGGATACTATTCAACCCAGTACAGTGGGAAAATGGTAGTGCTGGGTAAGGAATAGCTTTGCCTGACTCCAGTCCATGCTGGTTCCATTTCATTGTGCTGTATTGCCCACAATACCAACTCACTTTCAGGGGCTGACATCTCCCTTTATCTATCCATGTTATTAATAGCTAAACCACATTTGGTCCTAGACAGCTTGTTCACTTGTCAAACAAGTAAGGACAAAGTTGAGGTTAAGTACCCATCTTGTCTGGTTAACCCACCAGAGCAAACTAACCATCTGATAACCATCCATTACATATCAATAAGGACTGATCAGTGAATATCAATACCCTCTCATGAAGCAAGAAAGATCCTCATAGACCATTTCCTACTGATGATGGTTCAATGAGGCTTACATTTTACAATTTCACAATTTTTGATGGACCACCCACCAAAAATATTTGTACCACAAAGTGACCTCAAGTGCCAACCAGGCTTTTAAAAAAGTAGTATTCTCAACCAGAACACTGATACTCTGGAATGATAGAAATAAAGTCCATGGCACCCTGTGTGGGTGGGATTGTGCAAGTAAGGTGTATAGAACGCTAACATGGGGACTAGTCAGTTTTGCCATCCTCTAGGCTTAAAATGAAGGCACTCTGGTAGCACAGTGCCTAAGGCATCTGACTACTAACCAGAAGGTTGGTGGTTCAAACCCACCAGCTACTCCACAGAAGCAAGACTGGGCAATCTACTTTCATAAAGATTTACTGCCTCAGAAACCCAATGGGCGTCATTATGAGCTGGAACTGACTCGACAGTAGTGGGTTTTTTTTTTTTGGGGGGGGGGTTGGGGGGAGTTTAGGCTTACAATGAATCATCCTACAGGCAGAAAGGGGGAGCTCACTACCAAAGGGGTTGGTTGACCAGAATAGAATTACTGGTCAGATATTGGTGGAGCCTCTAAGACTATGGCCCCAGGTTATCCTTTGGGCCTAAAGCTGGACTCATTTCCACAGATTAGCTCTCAGCCAAACAGCAGAAAAGCCTACAAGCAGAACACCTACCCCAGGGAGATGCACCTCTTAGATCAATCAACCACAAGACCTCAAAAGGGTAGCATTTGCACAGAGGGAAAGCTGGACAGACAGGAATGCATAGATAAGAAGGACAAAGGGAAGAGGTGGGAGGAGAGCTTTTTATTGTTGGGTTTGTAATTGGTGCTATGAAACCAATGTGTATTAATTAACTGCTGAGAGTAAAATGAATCTGCTTGTAAATATGCACCCAAATCACAATAAAAAGAATAAAAAATAAATTTAAAAAAGGGGTTGGTCCGTGGAAATCCATTGAAATGGATTTTGACGTTTGAAGTGATCTGGTTGATGAAGTATGTTGCTGTTTTTTCTAAAGCCAAAGAACACAATTATATATGTGTTACTGTCTTCCCCTTTAACCCAAGGTGGCACTAGTACATTATAAACCCACTGCTTTACTTGTCTCCCCAGACACCTGTATTTGCTCATCATACTGCATTTAACTGGATGCTTGACTTCCCATCTCCCCACATCTCTAGGCTGTAAGTCTCATAAGGGCAGGGATTTATTCTGCCTATTCACCACTGCTTCACTAGTACAGTGCCAGCAAATGCTTGGCTCATGGGAGGCATCTCAATAGCTGTTGAATCCTGCTTCTACCATGATATTTTAGCCAGCTTGTATCTTATCTTCACTCTAGGGCTCTGACTGTACAAGAATGCACAATCAATTGTACAAGTTTAACATAAATAAACTTAAGCTGGATTGAAGTATATTTATAAATGATCCATCCATAGTAAATATTTCAACTCTATTAAGGATGACATCAAGAGGAGGAAAGGTGTTTAAGTAAAAAATATACCTAAGTACCATAGTTTAAGAGTAGATAAGAGGTTTAAACTGTTAAGTTGGACTGGTATGTCATTTGAAAATCCCTAAAACATAACTATGACAATTTAAGAATAATCTCAAAAGAAGAGAAGTTGTTAAATACATCAGTATAGTCATACTCTATCTGGTTATAGAATCTTAGTTCTTTAGCATGAAATGAACTTTTTAAGACAAATATCTGGTATATTGTTTACTTGTAGGCATCTTCATTTTTCAAATATGTTCATCTCCAAAAGGAAGGTGAAAATGTTCCTTCCTAACTGTCTTTGACAATATAAGCTGAACTACAGCATACCTATTGAGATAGAATACCCATTGAGATGTTTCAACAAACGGATGCCCCACTGGAGGCACTCACTCGGTTATGCCAAGAGATTTGGAAGACAGCTACCTGGCCAACTGACTGGAAGAGATCCATATTTGTACCCATTCCAAAGAAAGGTGATCCCAAAGAATGTGGAAAATATTAAACAATATCATTAATATCACACGCAAGTAAAATCTTACTGAAGATAATTCAAAAACGGTTGCAGCAGTATGCTGACAGAAAACTTCAAGAAATGCAAGCTGGATTCAGAAGAGGATGTGGAATGAGGGATATCATAGTGGCTGTCAGATGGATCTTGGCTCAGAACAGAGAATCTCAGAAAGATGTTTACTTGTATTTTAATTGACTAAGCAAAAGCATTTGATTGTGTGGATCATAACAAATTGTGGATAACATTGAGAAGAATGGGAATTTCAGAACACTCAATTGTACTCATGAGGAACCTGTACCTTGACCAGGAGGCTGTTGTTCGAATGGAACAAGGGGACACTACATGGTTTAAAATCAAGAAGGGAGTGCGTCAAGGTTGTATCCTTCATACTTATTCAATCTATATGCTGAACCAATAATCCGAGAAGCTGGACTATACGAAGAAGAGCGTGGCATCAAGATTGAGGGAGAATCATTAACAATCTGAGATACACTGATGACACAACTCTGCGTGCTGAAAGTGAGGATGACTTACTGATGAAGACTGAAGAATACAGTCTGCAGTATGGATTACACCTCAATATAGAGAAAACAAAAGTCCTTACAAGTGAACCTATAAGCAGCATCACAATAAATGGAGAAAAGATTGAAGTTGTCAAAGACTTCACATTGCTTAGTTCTACAATTGATGCCAATAGAAGCCTCAGTCAGGACATCAGACGACGTATAGCACTGGGCAAATCAGTTGCAAAAGACCTCTTTCAAGTGCTGAGGAGCAAAGATGACTCCCTGAGGACTAGGGTGCGTTTGACACAAGCCATGATATTCTCGATTGCCTCATATGCATGTGAGAGCTGGATAATGAATAAGGAAGACTAAAGAAGAATTGATGCTTTTGAGTTGTGGTGCTGGCAGAGAATGCTGCAAGTACCATGGACTGCTAAAAGATCTAACAAATCTGTCTGGAGGAAGTGCAGCTGGAAAGCTCCTTGGAAGTGAAAATGGCTAGATTTCGTCTCATCTACTTTGTTTATCAGAAGGGACCATTCCCCAGAGAAGGATGTCATGCTTGGTAAGGTGGAGGGTCGACGAAAGAAGGGGAAGGCCCTCAACAAGATGGATTGACACAGTGGCTGCAGTGATGGGCACAAGTACCCCACAGATCGTGGAGCTGGTGGGGGACCATTCTGCTGTGCACAGGGTTGCTATGAGTCGAAGGCAACTCGACAGCACCTAACAACAGTGACAACAATGGCATCTCTTCCAAAACTAAGAGTGACAGAAATGAAAATAACAGGAATGATAATTGTTGTCTGGGGTTTTAAGAAGATAATGACATCCAAGCTGTAGCTTCATCAACACAACAAGAAAAAAACGGATCAAAGCCAAATATAGACACCATTACTATTTTAATCTAACACAAATTCCCTTTTCAATGCCAATTTGTGGAAGAAACGACTAGCTGTTCACCAAAATCAATTCCCTTGGGCATGGGTAAGGAGCTCTGATATTGCCATTGTTAAGCACTCAGCTGCTAACTGAAAGGTCAGTAGTTTGGACCTCTGCAGGAGAGATCTCTGCAGGAGAAAGTTGTGGCAGTCTGTTTCCATAAAGATTAATAGCCTAGGAAACCCTATGAAGGCAGTTCTCCTTTATCCTATAGGGTCACTATGAGTTATAACTGTCTTGACAGGCAATGTGTATTTTTGGGGGGTATGGGTACCCATCTTTCCTGATTTTAAACCCTACATGGTTTTAAATCTGGAAAGGTGTGCATCAAGTTGTATCTTTTCACCATACTTATTCAATCTATATGCTGAGCAAATAATCTGAGAAGCTGGATTTTATGAAGAAAAATACAGTGTCAGGACCGGAGGAAGATTCATTACCAACCTATGATATGCAAATGACACAACCCTGCCTGCTGAAAATGAAGATGACTTGTAGCACTTACTGGTGAAGATCAGACTGCAGCCTTTAGTATGGATTGCAACTCAACATAAAGAAGACAAAAATCTACAGTAATGAATCAATAAGCAATATCACGATAAATAGAGAAAGGATTGAAATTGTCAGGGATTTTATTTTACTTGGATATACAATCAACACCCATGGAAGCAGCAGTCACGAAATCAGACATCATATTGCACTGGGCAAATATGCTGCAAAAGAACTCTTTAAAGCGTTAAGGTGTACCTCACCCAAGCCATGGTATCTTCAATCGCCTCACATGCATGTGAATGCTAGACAATAAATAAGGAAGACCAAAGAAGAATTGATATATCTGAATTGTGGTGTTGGCGAAGAATATTGAAAATACCATGGACTGCCGAAAGAAGGAACAAATCTGTCTTGGAAGAAGTACAGCTAAAATGCTCCCTAGAGGTGAGAATGGCCAGATTTTCATCTCATATACTTTGGTCATGTTGTCAGAAGGGACCAGCCTCTGGAGAAAGGTATCATCTTGGTAAAATAGAGGATCAAAGAAAAAGGGGAAGACCCTCAATGAGATGGATTGACACAGTGGCTGCAATGATGGGCTCAGGCATGGAAGGACTGTGAGGATGGCGCAGGACCAGACAGTGTTTTGTTCTGTTGCATGTAGGGCCACTACGAGTCAGAACCAGCTCAATGGTACCTACAAACAACAACAACATGGGTACACAACTTAGACTACATTTTCCAGGCTTTCTTGCTTCTCAGTCTGGCCATGATTGTGCCTGAATTGTAGCCACAGAATGCATGAGTGCAGAACTAACAGCTGCTTCTCCCAGGCATGGTCAATAAACCTTCTTTGAGTGCTTCTCCATGCATTTGTCCCTGTCCAGATGACTGGAAGGGAGACATCCCCAGAAACCCTGAAATCCAGGGTTAAAGATCAGAATGCTTACAAGAATCAAAATCATCACTTCTCTAAAATAGTGACATTTTATGGATATAGTTAAGCGGTCTGGTGGCATAGTGGATAAGGCACTTGACTGATAATCAGAAGGTCAGTGGTTCAAACCACCAGCTGCTCTGCAGAAGGAAGACTGGGTGATCTACTTCCATAAAAATTTACAGCTTCAGAAACACAATGGGGGTTGCTGTGAGTCGGAAACAACTCAATGGCAGTGACTTTTTGTTTGTTTGTTTGTTTAGTTAATAGGTTATGCATATACTAGAAGGATGGGGAGGAATGCAGAAAAATGTAGAAATGGCAATTCAACTTTCATAGTGGATAATGGTGTTCAATTTTGGCTTCTCTCTGTTATTTTTCAGATTCACATCATAAAGAGAATGAGAGGTATAAGTGAATTTAGTTAATGGAAGAAGATAAAGTATATATATATTTTTAACTCAAAGCAGCACCTCACTGGCAGGTGTGGCTAAATGAAGCACTGTTTAGTAACAAGCAGTGTTAGGAAAGTTCTATAGTGGCCCTTGGTCAAACTCAAGAACATAAAAAGGGGGCAGTTACATGTTTCTTATCTTAGCACTAGTAAAGTAGAAAGGCCTGAGAGAAGACACTACAGATATGTAATTGATTATGAATTTTTTGTTTAACATCTAACTGCTATCCTCAAAAAATTCAGGCTTGCCAAAGGTATTTACCCCTAAACAATATAAAAAGCTGTAATTCAAATGGGGCAATTTTGAAAAGTTAAAAAGCAGTGGTTGATATACCTGATAAAGGTTTAATATCCAGAATACATTAGTAACTCCTACAACTCAACAATAAAAAGACAGCCATATTAAAAAATAGAAAAAGAGCTTAAATAGACATTTTTCCAAAGAAGTTATACAAATGGTCAATAAGCATATGTTATTATTAGCAAAAATGCAAATCAAAACCATCATGAGCTACAATTTCACAATGACTAGTACTTACTGCTATTATTTAAAAAAGAAAGAAGGACAATACCAAGGGTTGGTGAGGATGTAGAGAAATTAGAACCCTCATTCACTGCTGGTGGGAATGTGAAATGGTACAATTGCTTTGGAAGTCTGGTAGTTCCTCAAAAAGTTAAATATAGAATTACCATATGATCCACCAATTTCACTTCTAAGTATATACCCAAAAGAAGTGAAAGCAGGAACTCAAATGGTTACATGCACACCAATATTCATAGCAGCATTATTCATAACAGTCAAAGGGTGGAAATGACCCAAGGATCTATCAACAGAGGAATGGATAAACAATATGCAGTACTTACATATACTGAAATACTATCCAACCATAGAGAAGTGAAGTCCTGATATAGGCTACCATATGGATGAACCTTGAAAGCATTATGCTAAGTAAAATAAGCCAGACACAAAAGGACACATACTATCTGATCCCACTGATATGAAATCTCCAGAACAGGCAAATCCACAGAGATAGAAAGTGGAACAGAAGTTACAAGGGGCTGGAGGAGTAGGAACGGGGAGCTTAAAGGGTCCAGCATTTCTGTTGGGGCGGTGAAAAAGTTTTGGAAAAAGTGATAATGGTTGTATAACACTGTGAAGGTAATTAATGTCACTCAAGTGTATACTTAAAAATGGTTAAAATAGCACATTTTATGTTATATAAAATATTAAGAAAGACAGTAAAAGAGAAATGAATGAAAACTGTTCCCACCTGCAGTTAGTGGGCTTGCTTTAAAGGCAATTCATGGAGAGCTTGTTCACACCTGTACACAGACCTACTTAATGAACACACTGGGCCTTCTCTGTCTTTCCAAAGGAAGACCTTCAAACTTGTGAAGACGACCCTGCATGCCCACAAGTCTATGTGCACCATTTGGAAAAAATCTGCAAGAATGTTGCTGCTAAAGAAATCATAAACACAACATAAATGTGGGTCTGAATTCTTGACAGTAATATTTATAAAGTAGTCATCCAGATGTTCTGGAAATAACTTATTTTCAATAGGTATACCATCATTTTACATATGAATAGGAAAGAAAAATGGTAATTAGAATTCTTGATTTAGAGATATTAAAATGTGGGAAAAAGAAAAAAGGCTTAGCATGGTTGGGAAAGTTTAGTAGTGAGTGAGTGAGAACAACACTTTGGCTCACTCTTCCATTTGATGGCAGCCCTACATTTTGCTAGCTGTGGGACTATAAGAAAATCACTTTACCTCAGTTTATTTTTCTGTAAATTATATTTATCTGATATTGACAATACCTATATCTCACAAATGGTTGTAGCAGTATATTGAGAACTGCCAGAAATTCAAGCTGGATTCCAAAGAGGATGCAGAATGATGGAGATATCATTGCTGATGTCAGATGGATCTTGGCTGAAAGCAAAGAATACCAGAAAGATGTGTACCTGTGTTTTACTGAATACGCAAAGGTATTCGACTGTGTGGGTCATAACAAATTATGGATAACATTGAGAAGAATGGGAACTCCAAAACACTTATTTGGCTTATGAGGAACCTGTACGTAGACCAAGAGGCTATCATCTGAAAAGAACAAGGGAATACTACATGGTTAAAAACCAGAAAGGCTGTGTGTCAGGGCTGTACTCTTTTACCATACTTATTAAATCTGTATGCTAAACAAATGACCAGAGAAGCTGGACTATATGAAGGAGAAAGTGACATCAAGACTGGAGGAAAACTCATTAACAATCTGCGATATGCAGATGACACAACTTTGCTTGCTGAAAGTGAAGATAACTTGAAGTATTTACTGATGAAGATCAAAGACTGAAACCTTCAGTATAGATTACACCTCAACATAAAGAAAACGAAAATCCTCACAAATAGACCAATAAGCAGCATCATGATAAATGGAGGAAAGTTTGAAGTTGTCAAGGATTTCATGTTACTTGGATCAACAATTAATGCCCATGGACATGGCAGTCAAGAAATCAGATGTAGTACTGCACTGGTGAAATCTGCTGTAAAAGACCTCTTCAAAGCATTAAAAAACAAAGACGGCACTTTGAAGACTAAGGTGTGCCTAACCCAAGCCATGGTATTTCAATAGCCTCGTATGCATGTGAAAGCTAGAGGATGAATAAAGAAGACTGAAGAAGTTGATGCCTTTGAATTGTGGTGTTGGTGAAGAATGCTGAAAATACCATGAACTGCCAGAAGAACAAACAAATCTATCCTGGAAGAAGTGCAGCTTGAATGCTCTGTGGAAGTGAAAATGGCCAGACTTCATCTCAGCTACTTTAGTTATTTTGTCAGAAAAGTCCAGTCCCTGGAGAGGTACATACACAAAAAACACAATGCACTGCCGTCAACTCAGATCTGACTCATAGCAACACCTCCATGGGTTTCCGAGGCGGTATCTCTATGGAAGTAGATTGCCCAACCTTCCTTCCGAGGAGTGGCTGGTGGGTATGAACTGCCAGCCTTCTGGTTAGCAGTCAAATGCCTTAGGCATGACACCACCAGAGGTCATGCTTGGTAAAATAGAGGGTCAGAGAAAAACTGGAAGACCTTCTACGAGATAGGCTGACACACTGGCTACAATGATGGGCACAAGCATAGCAAGGATTGTGAGGATGGTGCACAACCAGACAGTGTTTCATTCTGTTGTACGTTGCTTTGAGTCGGAACTGACTCACTGGCACGTAACAACATTTCATTAAATTACCAAGAGAATAAAATGTAATCCTCTGTTATAATACTTCTCATGGTACCTAACACTTACTAGCTATCTTATTGCTGTTGTCACCATAACGTGGCAAGAGTGGAATTAAGAATTTAACAAATTTTAATTGGTTTTCTTTATTTTGAATGCTTTCTCCTAGTCTCAGTTGCCAAATCTTTAGACACTGTTTGAAGCAAGTGATAACAGCGTTGCCTCCTCAGTGCCTGAGCATTCTAGGAAAACAAAAAAGAAATTATCTTCTAAAATGGAGTCAAAGGTCTTCTTAAATTAAAGAATCACTCAGAGCCCCAGGAGCTGATAACTCACACACAATGGGTGATAGTTTGCATATTGCTTTGCATGACATTTGAATGCTACCAGGTTCATTTTGCTTGGAGTGAAAATCTGCCCACCATCTGCTTCTTGCCTAAGATCCCTTAGGTGTTGAGTTGGCTGTCTTTGCCTGGAAAAAATGAAGCGACTGGCATGCTTTAAGCAGTTATTCGTGTGCCTTTGTGTCTGCTGTCAACAGAGGAGAGAAGAATGAGTCTGTTGACTAGAAACCAGTAGGTCAGTCACCGACATTACTGTGGACCATTCCACACTCTGAAGGGTCACTGTCTTAAAAACTTCCCTCTGTCCAACTTTTTTTCAAAAAGCTTAAAGAAGCAGGCTATCTTTTCCAGGATGTTATTTGCTGTGTGTGCGCTGTCAAGTCAATTCCACTCATAGTGACCCTATAGGGCAGAGCAGAACTGCCCCCAAAGGGTTTCCTTGTTGCTGTTGTTGTTGTTGTTATGTGCCATTGAGTTGGACCCAACTCATCACCTCCTCCTTGGGTTTTCGAGGCAGTATCAGTACAGAAGTAGATTGCCCCATATTCCTTCAGAGCAGTGGCTGGTGGGTTTGAACCGCCCGACTTCCGATTAGCAGTCAAGAGCCTTAGCCACTACGCTACCAGAGCTCCCGATAGTTTCCTAGTCGTGATTTTTATGGGAGCAGATAGTCCAGATTTTTCCCCATGGAGCCACCGGTGGGTTTGAATCACAAACTTTTTTGTTAGCAGCCAAGTTTAGCTTAATCATTATGTCACCAGGGATCCTTCTTTCAGGAACACAATGCCTGATACATGTATGTTTCATGGTAAATCAGATGCTACTAGAAAATAGTTCCTGCCTACCGAAAAACACAAACGAAAGTCACCACCATGGAGTAGGTCCCGACTCACAGAGAGTCGGTTGGGTTTCCAAGGCTGTAAATCTTTATGGGAGACTTCCCATCTTTCTTCCACAGAGCAGTTGGTGGATTTGAACCACTGACCTTTTGGTTAGCAGTCAAATGCCTTAACCACTATACCACGAGAGCTCCTTTCCTGACTACCAAAGCAAACTAAATCCACAGCTATTGAGTGAATTCTGACTCATAGTGACCCCCATTGGGTTTCCAGGGCTGTAAATCTTTAGGGAATTAGACTGCCTCCTCTTCCTCCCACAGAGCAGCTGGTGGGTTTGAACGACTGACCTTCTGGTTAGCAGCCAAATGCCTTACCCACTATGCCCCCCCAGTGCTCCTTTCCTGACTACCAGTAGCTTCCAAATCAAACCAGTGCGAAGCTTCTCTTTCCTGAGTGTGAATGTATAATATTTACTTTCACTCTCAAAACTGTCAAAGATTTAATGTAAACATACAGCAGCCAATATCTGACAATGTTGTTGTTGTTATTGTTATGTGCTGTGGAGTCAGACCTGACTCATAGCGACTCCTCCTTGGGTTTCCGAGGCAGTATCACTACGGAAGTAGATTGCCCCATCTTCCTTCCGAGGAGTGGCTGGTGGGTTTGAACCGCCAGCCTTCTGGTTAGCAGCCAAGTGCCTTAGCCACTATGCTACCAGAGCTCCCATATCTGACAATAAAGGAGAAAAATTAGCACTTAATTAATTAGGGCCCTGTTGCTGGAATCTTCTATCAACTCTAATCATTTGTTTAAATTGAGTCTTTGGATTCATAACTGTTTGTCCATGTGAGGATAAAGATTTTTTGCTTTGTTAAGCCTGACTCCATACTGTTAGAATAAAACTCCTTACTTTTAGTTAAAATGCCCTTTCTTTCCAAATCTGGCTTTAACCTGTGTTATAATTAACTTGTTCTCTCTGTAAGTTATCGGTTCCTGCTGCATTCTGTGATCTAAGACAGGGACGTCTATGTCAATTAAAGGCTCCTGGGCCAGACTTTAGGACTGCCCCCGTGGGCTTTAACAAACACCAATGGAGCCTGACTGCCGGGGACTCACAGGAAACATTCCTTTCTTAATTATCCATTATCCTATCTAATTTTTGGAAAATTGTTAACTAATCCTGCATATATGCTGTGTCTCTCCTTTAGTCTAAGAACCTAATTGTAAGCACTGAGCAGAGCGTGAGTTTTTGGAGTCATGGGACCTCGTCCATCCTCACTGGTATATCTCCTAATTAAACTCTCTTCTCCCTGAACTCTGGTGTGCTCTATTGGCTGTGCCACTCCATGGCCAGACCCCGGCATTTTTCAGGTAACATCCAAACTGAGAATGGACCTTCATTTACACAGAGATAGTCATAGCTGGTATTTCTTGGGAATAACTGAGTATTTTAACCAATTGAAATACTCATAACATATTATTAGTATGTAAACTAGGCAAAGATCCCATATAAGATGATATCAATTATCTATTGTTGATACAAGAGCTGAAAATAGCATCCTAATGATTAAATGTTCTATTAGTTACCCTTTGGTTGTTGCTATTGTTGTTATGTGCCATTGAGTCTGACCCGACTCATAGCGATCCCTCCTTGGGCTTCCGAGGCAGTATCACTACGGAAGTAGATTGCCCAACCTTCCTTCTGAGGAGTGGCTGGTGGATTTGAACCGCCAGCCTTCTGGTTAGCAGTCAAATGCCTTAGGCAGTATGCTATCAGAGCTATAAATACCACCTCATATTGCTCTTTGGTTTCTAAGAGAACATGCAATCTGTAAGTTAACAGCTAAACCAAACAGCCATAAAACCACACATTAATATCTGGGGCCAGAGTACTACAAATGTAACTAATTTACTAACTTTCAGAGATGTCATTTTTCTATAGAACAATCTTTAGAATGACAGATTTTAGAGATTATCTAATCCAACACTCCATTTTTACAGATGAGGAAATTGAGGTCTGGCATGGAGATTGGCATTGAAGGGAGGACTAAGGCAGCCGCCTGAAGATGAACACCTGGGACAGGCAGAGCTGCTGGGACCCAGGATCCAAAGTCCTTGATGGGTAGGTGGCTCTGTTAAGGAGTGTAGAAGCCTTAAGGTACCTATGTTGAAAAATGAGGAACAGGTACCTGGGAGAAGCTGGTATCTGAAAAGGACAATCTATCATACAGATTTCTGGGCACATAAGTCAGGTTTACTTCCAAGGCTGACCAGAGGGGCTTCACTGGAAAAGAGGGGTGGGGCTACAACCCAGAGAGCCGGGCATTCAGTTACTAGAAGGGCCAGAAAAGCAAGCTCATTTTAGAGGACACCGACACATAATGACAAAAGTACAACAGCTTAATTATCAGGTCAGTAGGAACAAAAAGAAATGGCCTCCTTATCTGCTCATCTATTTTCCAACAAGCTTAAGATGGAGAAAAGAACAAGAGGTCCAGAAGGTTTCTCACCGTACATTTAAAAAGCTTAAAGAATGTAGATTCCTATTTCTAGGTAATCAAATCCCAAGGCAGGGAGGAAGAAGGTTATTTTCCACTAGCCCATTCACGAGATGCAGTATGGGCCCAGCGCTGTGCCCTAGCAGGCTGACCTCTGTGAATGGCATTTCCTGGACCAGCAACCCTATAGGCAGGCTTCCAGTAGGGTTCATCCAATGGGAAGCCTGGCAACAGACAGGAGGGCAGGAAAAGAGAGAAGTCATAGTATTTCTCCCCATTCTCTTCTGTGGCTCTTGCTCAGTGGTCCCTTATCAGTGGCTCCTGCTCTCCTGCTCTGCTAATAGCTTTTCCTCCCTTGGTCTGTGCAGGGGTAGGGATGGTAAGCTTCTTCCTGGGTGCCTCAGCACTCCAGGCTGGTTCCTTTTTGCCCTTCCATTCAGTTGAACCCATGTGAGTTGGAATCTGTTTCCTGTTTCATACGACCATGAACACATATTGGGTCAAGGGATCAACACAACATCTGATACACCCTTCAATTTACTTGGCATATTTTTATATTGAAATCTGAGATGTTTTATAGAATAGAATGGAAAATTCACATATAGTTTTAAAATAAATTGACCTTCAAAAAACACCAATCTCCAAACCCCAGAATGTGGCTGTTTGAGCAGTTCACTCTCCTATGCTCTCTGGAATCTTCAATGAGAAAGACCAGGAAAGGATGCTTTACCAGGACAAAGGGAGGGACACTTCCCCAGGTGCAAGTCTCCTGCTTTGCAAGTAGAAGTAAAATTAGGTGATTTCCTTGATTGCCTCCAGGGAGTCAGTCTTTCAGCTGCAGAAGTAGCAGCAACAACCTGAGCTGGAGACAGGGGACCGAGGAGAGACAGGGGAAGGGGACTGGAATTTGCTCAAGAGCAAGCAGGGAGAAGACGCAGGTGACCTAATGGGAGGGGAAAGTGGAATCAGAGCAGGCAAGACTGCAGCCGCACAGCGACATGACTCATTCTCCCAGGACATCTGTTCAGAGTCCGGTACTTTCATTACTTTCAGAATAGAGTCAGTCTCCAGGAAAAGGTCTCCCATTATATAGCCATGAGATTTCGTTACTAAAGAGGCAGAGAGCTGTGTGATACATATTCAAAAAATTATTCATGAAGTCTGTAATTAAAAAATTCTCTGCACCTATAATAAAGGACTGTTACTTAAAATGAATATACAAGCTTTTCTTATTCCCCGACAAAGCTGAATAAAATAAGAGTTAATGATAATCTCTCGGCCAAAATTCCCTTAGTTGAACCCCAAAAGAGGGGAGACTGTAGCTGTTAAGGATGTGAGCATAAAAGGAAAATCTCCTGGGATTCCAGGAGGGGGCAGTGTAAAGTCACTAAGCTCAAGTGGAACAAGCCAGGCAGACCCAGTTGGTGGCATCCTCCAGGAGACCCCTCCAAACACCCGCTTCATTCCAAACCCCTACTCCTACCTTCAGCTCTCCCATACATCATGCCTTTGCTGAGCTTTCGTTGAAAACAGGTTCTCAGCCAGAAAAAGTCAGAAAATTACTGGTTTGGACTGTTGTTAGTTTCTGTTGAGTCAATTCCATCTCGTGGAGACCCCAAGTTAATCACAGATAAATACATGAATTGCCTTTACCTTTTAATACCAACCTGATTATTCTTAAACACATCTTTATTCCCATGTAGAAGGCTTGTCTTTTCCAGTATTTAATCCCAAGCAGAATTATTTTTATATTTAATCATACGAAATTTCAAAAAAGAGTTTAAAACTATTAAAAGACATTAGAAATTAGGAAGAAGTAGAAGGCTAATGGCTTACCTGCTGTCCCCAGCATTGGCCACATATAACTTCCCCAAAAGGCAAATCACGATGAGTGCTGTGCAGCCGCCAGATATGTTATATGAACTCCTCTCTTGTTCTATTTGTAGGTCCTGAAGAGGAAAACAGAGTCAGGGCTGTCTGAGACACACACTGTGTCAAAGGCTTTCCTAGTCTTGCGCCCTTGACACAGCCCTGAGAGTCTGAATGTGCTTCAAAAGAGGGGCAGAAACAATTCTATTACTTGCTTTTCTACCACTTGATGAGAATTTCTGGAGAAGATATTGCCATATATCTGCCATGTACTGATCATCTGCAGATCAGAGACAGGACATGAAAAACAGCAAACAAATACAATCAGAAAAAGATGAGAATAATGGAACGTAAATTGTATTTGGTACATGTCACAGCCTATGGAATTCTTGCCTTCTATCTAGAAGACCTAGGTTCACTTCCCAGCGAGTACACCTCATGGGCAGCCAACATCCATCAGCGGAGGCTTGCATGTTGCAATGACACTGAACAGGTTTCTGTGGAGCCACCAGACTAAGACACACTAGGAAGAGAGCCCTGGCGGTCCACTTCTGAAAATGAGCCAATGGAAACCCTGTGGATCACAACGGACCCATCTGTAGCCAATCATGGGGATGTCACAGGAGGGAACAACATGTGGTTGTGCACTGGGTCGCCAGGAATTGGACACTGACTTGACAGGAGCTAACAACAATAATAACGAAAAATTTAGTCCTCATATGGGCTGCCTCAGCCAGCTGCTGTGTGTGACATATAAGAGAGGCTGATAATGTCAACTACTTGGACCTTTTTCATGTTTTGAACCCCAGAGTCTCCAATAAATAACTTCTTTTAAAGCAAGTAAGAGAGCAGACTGTAAGAACTATATCCTCCTATTCAACAGGTAGGAGTCAACCTTCTGACTTATTGAAAAAAGAATTATGCCTCCCACTCTCATCTGACTTTTTTCCCTTCCACAGCTGCTCATTCAAAATAGCGGCACCTTCATAACAACAAAAGTCAGCATTCACTGAGTACTCACTATATGTCAGGCGGTACACTAAGCAGTTTACATGAAGAATCTCATTCTATCCTCGCAACCATCAATGCTAACCTCATTTTAAAGATGCAGGAAAAGAGGTTTAAAAAAGAGAGGTAACTTGCCCAAAGCTACCCACCTAAATAAAATGTGGATTTTAATCTGGTTTCTCTTCTCCAAAGCCTGTAAGACTACCTGCTACCTGATGAGGGTTCCTCCGGAAAATTAAAGCAGTCCAACATGTCTATTGACAGATATGCTACATTCCTTACACCTGTCTTTATGAAACTTGTAACAGAAGCAAAGCTTCCATGACCTCAGAAAAATAGAGTTGAGTTAGGAAACTCAATGAATATTAGCTAAAATAATGCCAGACACTCCAGTAGTAATGTAGTACTGATGAAGCAGAAAGACAGGGCACAAGGGTTGGGTAAACATTACAGGAAGAGGAAGAAATGGTATCATGGCTGATTTTGAGGGTGTGATGTTGGTGGACTCAGGGCCAGGCCACTTTTGTGATTCTCAGAAACCCATGGAATTCAAAGAGCTCAGCTGCCTCAGGCAGACTCCCCATGGGAAAAGGAAAGAATTCAGGGATCCAGCATTTACCAGCAACCACTTTACTCTAGGACCGAGAGAGTGCTACAAAGATAAATAAGTCACCAATGGATCACTGGAAATAGGACATCACCTGAGATGGGGATATGCTGGTTGAAAAGTATAGAAAAAGTTCAAAGACAGTACCTGGGAGAACCCAACATCCTGAGAATGAACTGCATAATGGGGGAGAAGGTGGAGCAGCTGGGAGCCATGGGAGGGGGTATGGACTGTACACGTGGGACACGGTAGTTTAGACCCACATGAGGCTACATCTCAAGATGGGCGTGGACAGCAGCATCAAAGCTTCAGCAAGGTCAAGTGTGAGGACTTCGTTCGAAGGACTATATTTTGTTCTTACAATATACTTAAACTCTGTATAAAGTGGCTTGTTTAGAGGACAGTCACGAGGATTAAAGTAGACAGTGTGTCTACAGGGGTTAGTACGCTATCTAGTTTCTTCCCACAGCCTGGAAGCTCCATGATTGAGAGCAGAGAACTCTTGTTTACCGCTAGACCATCAGCACCTAGCATGGGGCCTGCGCCTTGGTCATTTAATAAATGTTTCTTCGCTGGTGTGGTAGTTAAGGTCATGTGTCAGTTTGGCTGAGTCTGGTTTTGAGTGGCTGGGCAGCTAGTGGTAGTTATTTCCCTTGATGAGACTAGTAAACAACTCCATGGTGGAATCTACTGTGAGCAGCTGAGTAGCTGCCTTAGGGATGTGGTCTGTTCCCAGTATATAAGAAGCTTTAGGAATGGTCTACAGCCTTTTGGCATGCTTGGACCCTGCATGTCTTCATTCAGTAGTCTGCCATGCTCTGTCGATCTTGGGCCTCTTAATGGATTTGAATCAATGGCCTGTGGTATGGTTTGGTAGTACTGGGACTGTGCCGTTTTACTTGTCGACCTTAGATTTGTCAGCCTCAGCAGCCAGCAGGTGTCTGAGTGAAGAAACGCCTCTAGCTCCAGTGGGCCGGGAGCTAGAGGCAGAGCTGGACCCCAAGGTCAAGAGGTTTTCATCCAATCCCTAGAGCCTGGCACTTTGAACTCGGACTTCTAGCCTCCAAAATGGTAAGAGAATAAACTGCTGTTTGTTACAGTCACCCACTTGTGGTATCTTCTGTTAGAGCAGCACAAGGTAACCAAAACAGATGGATAGATGGATATATAAATTAAAAAATGCCGGGGTTTTAAACTTATCTCCCTCCTACCCTACCTCTGCCTTCACATGAGAAATGTATTCCACAAATCACAAATGAAAAGCTAACAATGCAGATGTTCAGTATTGAGATAATAATTAAGCAGGGACCCACTTCAGTTGGTGTGCAATGAAGAAAGAACAATGAATAGACATACGTCTGTGTGAGGCAAGAGAGTGAAAGGAAGGAGGGACATGGATGTTGGGGATGAGGACTGTCCTAAGGAACTGAAGGAGAGGAGAAAGAAGATGTTGGAAATTTTGTTTGTTTAAAGCCTTCAAACCACATAAAAAACAGAACCAACAACCCTAACCACAAAGGAGTTCCCATATGAGGGGACTTATTACTTTTTTTTGCATTTAAACGAATTAAATTGATATTATAGTAGCTATGTATTTTATCAAATTGACATACAAACTCCTCAACTGGTGCTGCCGTTTTTAATACATTGGGAGGAACCGTTCTGGGTATAGAAATTCTCCTTTCATAACCAGAATTGTTATTTGTTGAAATACCTAGAGTATTTAATGAATGAAAGGCAATTTTTATTAAAAATTCCCTGAGCATCCAACCACTTGTATCCTGTGTATGGACTACAATGTGAAGGCTGTTGACAGATTTAATCAAATCATTGGCAAGGGGGGTAGAGGACGCCATGGCACACGAAGTCCATGTCAAAGAACTCCCTTGGGACTCAGATAAACATGTTTATTCCACATTGTAGGGACTCTTCTTTCTCATGGCTTACATTACAACAACTATCCGATTATAAGAATATTTAACTCTTGAAACAAACCAACACATAAACAGGGCAGAGCCTTCAACACTAAGGTTTTGCTATATAGACATAGATAAAACCAAACCCACTGTCGTAGAGTTGATTCTGCTCATAGCAACTCCACAGGACAGAGTAAACTGCCCCATAGGGTTTTCAAGGCCGCAAATCTTCAAGGGAGCAGACGGCCTCATCTTTCTCCCATGGGGTGGTGGGTGGGTTTGAACAACTGACCTTTTGGTTAGCAGCTGAATGCCTTATCAACTGCTTCACCAGGGCTCCTCTTCTTGCTGCAGCAAAACTTACAATTTTTTGGCAAACATTTCATTTATCTTATCCATTTAATCCCTTGCTATTAGATTAAAAGTGTAAGTCAATATATTTTTGTTCCTAATTGATTACATTGTGTCTTTAATCATTTCCTACTTTCCAACTATTTTCCCTCTGTAGCTCCCCCTCAATAAGGAATGCTAAATTTGGCAGCATTTCTACACAAATAGTGAATTAAAATCTAACTACTTTTTAGTCGTGAAACTTTGCTAATCTGTGCCTGCCCTCATCACCCCAGCCATATATGTGTAGGAATACACATACAGACACACATGCATGTGCATGTGCGCACACAGACACACACACACTCTCTTTAATTACATATGTGCCCACTGAGATCACAGTGACAAGGATTTGAAAGATGCACTTTTATAGACTTCATTAAAATACACTTTTCTATTTCTTCTAAAACTAGATGCAAGTAGAACATATTCTAAAAATAATTGCTTTCCTCCTACCCTCTGTAGAAGCCAAAATAGCACATTTATTTTTCCTATACCACCTACTCCTCTTGAAAATATGTTTCACAAAAATCTTAGAATGAAAAAGACCATTGAAGGACCATCTGGCCTCCTCTTTTACTATCAGATCAAACATGATAAATGAGGTCAATAAAGGTGTATTTACCTGGGAACTAAAGACCTCTTCCACCTTTGCAACTATCTTAAGCGCTTTATATTCTAGGATAAATTAAATAAAAATGTATACTTATTACTTTAAAAACCTCAAATTTGGGTATGTCTTCAAATGTCAATGAAATCATGGGAAAAGCTCTCCACTGCCTCATACTAGGCAAGAACTGATTTTCAATAGTTCCCATTTTAATTGTCAATAAATATCAATCCCAAGACATAAGACTGATAATTTGCCAGCAAAATGCACACACATAAAAGTATAGTCTAATAGGATCACTTATATGACTCATAAGGCTCATAAGGTTCAATAACAAGATAATTGATTTAGCTGCTCAAACAAGGTACCAGCAGACCTGTCAAGGCAACTTTCTATTGAGAGGGACCAATTTATATTATCTTATGTCTGCTAAAAATTACATTTGAGCTGGCTTTATCTCTAAATCAAAGAGCACATCAAATTTTTAAGGCTTAGGATTTCATTTTGCTCCTTTTTGTTGCAAGGAAGAGTGGGAGCTGGGAAGGGAAAAAAAAAAAAAGTGTGTAGAATGAGATTAATTCGGCAGGAAAGAATTGCAAGGCAAAAGACATATTGCCTGGCATGGTTGTAATTTCGTTTGAAAGTCCCAGAGATGACGCAACTCCAGGATCATTCTTTGTTTCCTACCAATTTCAGGTTGCAAACGAGAAGCAATATCGGAGGACTAAGGGAGAGACCGTTGGGTGGTTGCAATAGGCCTTGGCAGCTCCCCCTAGCTGGTTAAAACATGGTTCTGATCACATTTCTAATAGCGTCAGTCACAAATAATAAGATTCTGCATGGTCTTAGTATCCGGGTCTGATCCCAGTTTGTTCTGAGCACAAGCCAATCTGCCAGCTAAGACCGGGGGAGGAAATAACCCACTACTGCCACCTGCTGGCTGTTGGTGGAATCGCATGCTCCATTCCTTGGTGGAGGACCTTCCCGCTGTACTGAAAATAAAACAAAGAGAAAACAAAACTCTAATTTAAACAAAGTAAGACGTGTAGGTCTCCAACTAACCATAAATATGCTAATTTTGGAAACACTAGGATGTATAAACTGTGAATAAACTCTTCATTCATCCTTGTGTTTTTCACCAGTGTCGTCATCATGTATCAGTTTTTACCCACAAAGACAAGCAGCGCATTTCCAACCATTTACACATAATAGGATGTGGTTATGGTAGTTTAACAAGTTAAGATATTGTTTTTTCCTCCCTTTATAGTAATCAAGCTTCTTAAAACATTCTTCACTGTGGATGGAAATCCATACTGAGAAGGATATAAAACAGAATGCTGAGTTTCTCCTGGCTATGTCCACACTCAAACCCCATAGATGCCCGGCTAACAGGCTAATTGCTGCAGATGTAGTTCTGATTCCTAGGAGAGCCAAGGCCTCCTGTAATCACCCTGCAATGGAATGGACTTCCTTCGTGAATCTGAAATATGGGCTACTGAACTCCCCTTTGTCGGAGGACAGAGGGCCAAGGCAAGAGTAGAAGACACTGAAATCAGGACTCGGAAGGCATTTATTTTATACACGTCTGTCATCCTGGAAAAAGCAAGAACCATTGTTGCAAAGTGCCACTGGGAAAAGGGAGTTGACCCAAGTCGGAAAGTTTCTGATTCTGGTCCTTCGGGAAACATGGCTCATTTTCTACAGTGGACACAGGAGGACTTAGCTACACAGCCTTCTCACTAGGAAGGGAGATTTGAGGTGAGATAAAATAAGGACACCCTTGGGTACTTCTGTCTCTAACAGACTGCACAGTAAGCAGCAGAGGCCAGTGGTCAGAGGTCACCTTCACCACACACCACATGCTGTGCCAGGCAATGCAAGACCAAATATGGAAGGAAAAGCACTGCTCTCAAAGGAACTTAAGGTATTTGATTAAGAATTTTAAGTTACATTCTGAACGTCAGAAAGGGTAGCTGCACAGATGTCATCAGCAAGGTAAATTGGAGGACTAAATTCTGGCTTGGGAACTTCTCTTTTAGGGATTAAAAGTGGAAGAGAAACCAACAGAGTCATAAAGCTGAGATACTTGTTTTTTGATCACAGAGGATCAAAATGGCATAAAATCTGTAATACCTAAAGAACACCCAGACACAGGAATAGAAGGTAGCAGACAATTGCGAGAAAGTTTAGGGACGGCCTAAAAATTGCAAACCTGTCCTTCTCTGGAAGCACTGGGGAAGAACCACCAGATCAGGCAAACAAGATAAGGAATCATCTGTGTGGTAGGTATTTTTTTTTTTTTACAAAATGGAAAGGTTACCTTGAGACAATGACTTTCAAAAATCTAATGTAAGGAAGAGGAAAGAAAAAAGTATTTTATACTTGGCAATGACTTTCTAGGCCATTAAAATCAGAGTGTGCTGTATAATTTCTGTATTGCGAGTTACATAGCTCACCTAACTTAGTGGTTAAGTTGGTCAGTGGGGTGGACTTTTTCTGCAGTCTCTAACAAAGCATCTCTCTGTGACTCGGGTAAATATAAGTGCTATCATCCAAACAGGGATTTTGAGAGTGATAACAGAAAAAAAAACCAAAAAAACCCAAACTCACTAACATCGAGTCTATTCTGACTCATAGCAACCCCCTTTGGGTTTCCAAGGTGGTATCTCTACAGAAGTAGATTGCCCAGTCTTCCTTCTGAGGAGTGGCTGCCAGCCTTCTGGTTAGCAGTCAAATGCCTTATTTAGGCAGGCATCAGCTGGCTCAGGTCTGGGCAAAGCAGGAGGTATGGTCACTCTACCTAGCACCATGAGAACTATAATCTGATAGGTATTCTCACTAAAAAAAGACAACCACATGGTGCAAGTTAATGTAGGCTTTTGGTATTCTGAGAACTACAGACACCAACTGGGAAAAACTTAGGTGTGAAGAGGAAGCCAGGAAGTGGGATACATAGGGGAGGAACAATATGGAGAAGAGGTATGGCTTAGAGCTAAAAGCTCACAATATGGTATGCCAGGTCCTCCACCAGTGGGTTCCAGGCCCCAGTCCACCTTACACCATTCCTGCCCTTGAAATCTATCTTCTAACTACAGTGGACTTCATTTTGTTGCCTTTGGCACATCTGGATTCTCTCTCTGAAGTGAACCTCCATGTAGGCTGTTTCCTCTGCCTGGAACACTACCTGCTTCTCATGGTTTGTCCTTCACTGTTACTCACCCTTAATATCACTTCCTCAGGGAACTTTCCTTTCATCTCTTCACCAGACTCTCTATTCACCCTGTATTTCCACTTTCAAAACTTTTTCCATTTTTCTTTTACTTCCTTAGTCTTTTCCGTGAGCTCCCTGAGAACAGGGAACTTGCCCAATTTGCTCAATGTTCTTTTCCCACTTGGGCTAGACATATAGTTGGTATTCAACCAATATTTACTGGCTGAACCAATTAAGACACAGAAATCAAACAAGCAATCTTTTTCTGGGCAACTAAGTTTCCAAGAAAAATTTCATATAAGGAAGTGGCAGCAAAATTTTTAGAAGAAAAGAAGGAGGCTTTTTGCTAAGTATTTTTCTGAATGAGCCTCTCCTTTTAAATACAACTGTTGCTAGTAAACATGAGCCGTTAATGGGCAGGAAACCTTCAAGTGTTGTGGGTGTCTGACTCAATGTGATACTGCCCTCTAGTGGCTGAAAACGAGAATACAGCACTGCCAGAGAAAAGGTACCTGGCAGCAGCAGCAGCAGCAGCAGCAGCAGCGATCACTGAATGAAGTAAAAAACCCAGTTTTCCAATTCTACCACGGAAGTCAGTGTTTTCTCTCATTGGGGGAGAGCCCACAGTTTAATATTTGTTTCTATTAAATATGTATCATTCTGACCATTAGGGTCTAAAAACACTTTATTCACGTCAGAGCTCCTATGATTGTTGGAGAGTGAGTTTTACACTAAGCCTGACCAGGAATCAACCTTCCTTCCTGTTCTTCCTAAATAATATTTTCAGTATTCTGTCATTTTTATCCAGATTGCAAGGCTGAAGGCTACTGGACACTCCTGAGATAGGAGTACATTTTAAAACATCTGCAGTCAGAGGAGAAATACTATCTGTGAGATAAGGAAAGAAACCCACCGACTGCCATCAAGTTGGTTCCGACTCATAGTGACCCCAACACTGGGTTTCCAAGGCTGTAAATCTTTATGGAAGTAGATTGCCTCATCTTCCTCCTGCAAAGCAGCTGGTGGGTTTGAACTGCCAACCTTCTGGTTAGCAGTCAAGCCTTACACACTGTACCACCTGCACTCCTTAAGGAAAGAAAAGTTGAGCCCAAAGAAGGGATGAATGAAAGTGATGAGAGGTGTAAATCTGAGGAGTGAATACATAAGCCATTTTCCTTACAAACAAATCAGACAAGGCTATTTAATATTATTTGCACTGTTCCTCTGGTTAGCACATACCAAGATACTGAGTGATCCTGGAGTGTGTGTGGCTGCCCACGTCATTCTGGGGAGAAGCTGCTCTTCCATCATTCTACTTGTCATCACTTTTTCACTTCCCGGTTTTATTGATACCACCATCCACACACCTCACTCAGGTCCTTACAATGCCTTTAACTATCTCATACTCTCTATCTGTGTACAGGATGCTGCTCAGGAAAGACTATCTTCGGAACCAAAGATTTGCCTCTGTAGAAAGCAAGCTCAGGAAGCGAAGGAGGTGGGACAGAATAGAGCCAGAGGCAGACCTTGTGTGTGCGTCCTCACGGGCAGAGCAGAAGCAGGGGGCACTGAGGCCTTGGGGCCCGCTCTCCCTCCTATGGATTCAGGGGGAGGCCGACAGGGAGGGGCATAGACCCATGTAAATGTGCAAGCCCATATATGTTCTTAAAGAAAACTGTGATTCTTGGGTAACAGCCCCCAGTTCTCTGGCAGCTACTACTTTTTAGCAATGTGAAGGAATCACACTTCCTATCCTGGTAAACTAACTGTTCTCAGATCAGAACTGAATGGAAGGTACTTTTGAGCACTTTACTAAAACGCTAAGTTTCCCCAAACATCTGGAATTCAGACACACGTATCAAACAGATGGCAAACACGTTCACATCTCAACTAAGTGGAATTCTACCGGCTGGCATCAATACCACTATGTTAAAAGAGAAGCCAGAACGTATGCATTTAATAAGCCTACTACACCTCAGGCATTTTCTCTTTCATCTTTTTAATTTTTGCCAACAGTCAATTCAAGGAACTCCATTTTGTTGCTGACTTCTACTGAAAATGGAAACCATGTTATAAAAGCAACAAGTCCGAGTGGAACGTGCATTGAAACAAACGGGCCGGAAACCATGCATATTCAGGGAGCCTTACAAAAAGTTAGGGATTTGGCTTGAGTGAGCACCCCTCCTGCCCTGCACTCTTCAAAGATACCTACCATTTCCTTGAATGCACTTTCAAGGGCCCCGATAACTAGGCACTCGTGTGGAATCTTTTTCTCCGTAAAGAAGCGAGTGGGTGGCGTGCTAGGGGAGCCCGGGGCTCCCACCCCACCACGGAGGGACGCGGCCCGCGTCAGAGTCCGGCTGTTGGCGGGTGTGTTCTCCGGCTCCTCCCCCAGGCAGGTCGGGGGAAGGACCGCAGAGTTCTTGAGAATCTCCACGATGTCCTGCAGCTGCTGTGTGATGTGGTACTGCAGCAGTCGAGATGCAACCACGGCGGCCCCTGATCCCGCGTGACCATCAAACAGCGACCAGTAGTGGCAGGAAACGCCTTCTGATTCCTGGTGAGAGAAGATGACAGGGCGCAGTGAGAAGGCGGCAGTGGTCCCTGCCCCAGGATTACTGCTGACACTGCTGGGCCTGCTGGTGCTCTTTGGCCTGCAAACTATGGGGTCAAAGCATGGTTAAAATGCCCAAGGAACCATAAATGGAAAGGGCAAAAGATTTGTCACTGTTCTTACCACCACCCAAGGGACAGAGTAGTCCCCACCTCTCCACTGGAGAAGTCCAGGTTACTATACACTCAGTCCACCATTTGAAGTACAAGACTTCCTTTGACTTGCAGACTTTTGAAGTGAATTTTCCCACAAATAGACAAGACTTTAAGAATCTAGTTTTAACATCTAACTTCTTGCTTCCTCCTTGTATTTCTCCCCCAGAGTAGCTTTGGCCTGGAGTCTCTGGAAAAAATTAGGCTCTTTTTTTTTTTTTTTTTTGGTGGGTTCTCCATGAGGAAATAAATAAGCCTATTCTTCCTCTTTAAGGCCCTAACCTCTCAGATAACTGTCTGAACGCATTTGATCTACATTCTGAATTTTTAGAATTTTCTTAGACACCCAGTGTAGTCTAATCAGAATAGATGTGGTCAATTCAAATTTCTTTTTCATATTTCTTGTTTTTCTCAGTTTTCCAGTTGTCATGCAGTATCTTTTTCTTCCCATTTCTTACCCTAAAGCTATGAGCGGCCCATGTTCCCTCATCTATTTTGGATTTAGTACCTGCCGGTTGATTTCTAGACTAACTCAGAATGAACCAAAAATAGTTGGCATTGAGTTGACCCCAACTCTTGGTGACCCCATGTGTGTTGGAGGAGAACCGTGCTCCGTAGGGCTTCCGATGGCAGATTTGTCGGAAGTGGATCACCGGACTATTCTTCCAAGATGCCTCTGGGTGGACTCAAATCCCAACCTTTTGGTTAGCAGCCACGAGTCTTAAGTGGGTGCACCACCCAGCTCCATCTCAAGATGAACAGGTTTGAACACTATGTTTGAATTACACCTGCTAAGATCCTGGCTACAGATGCAAAGGAGCTCAATTTTGATATAACTAAAGAGATAAGATATTGAATACTGAAATTAAATAACATTTGAGATATTTATTTTTAAAAAACGACTGAAAAAAATAGGTATGGCACAGACAACATCCACTTTTGACTACTAGACTTACCTACCCCACGACAATAAATACTAAATCCTTTTTTTAGCTGAAGTCTTGGAATGATACTGGAAGATACTGTGTAGTTGTGGTAACATGTGCCACTACTCTGTTTGTGCCCTTTAAAACTTTGGATTTGCATTCAAGTCTGTGCTAGGTGCTGAGAGATAAAATAGTTGCTTTTTAGTTCAATATTTACTGAGCACTTTCTATGTGAGGCACTATAGTAGGTACTGGGGATAAAAGAATGGTCAGGGGAGATATCAGATATGATCTGATATTAGTACTCCAGTGAGAGGTAGATACACATTGGTCAAATCATCACACAAACAAATGTAACAACACAAGGGTGCTCAATGCTGCGAGGAGAGGTTCTGTGAGGTCTGAGCAGAGGGCTGTAAGATGTGTGGAAATTCACTAGGTAAGTAGCGAAAGGAGAGAACATACAGGTGGACTTTGCCAGATGGAGTACACAGGAATTACACTGACTACAGGTATCTCCCACTTTTCAAAGAAAGTTTGCTTTATGTCACTTTACATTTATTAAAGACCTACATAAGTACCTGTTGTTGCTAAACAGAGGATTTTCGTTTTTCATGAAAGAAGGCACTTCATTGTTTTGCAGCACTCACCTTGAGTGAGAGTGGCATCACCCAGCTCCTTCCCAGGGAACTACACTCAGTGCCACACCATCAAGCCATCATAGCTTTGAATTGTGCCCGTGAACACTCTATGTTACTGTTATTTTAGATTTTGTATGTTATTTGGTATAATTTGGTAGGAATGCTCAAAAACTTTTCATATGTAAATTAATGGTAATTGCTTCTTTGCTTTATGCCATTTAGGCTTATGAAAGGTTACATAGGAACGTTCTACTTTTGGATAGCAGGGGAAACTTATACATCTATGGAAAGAGATGATGGAGAAGCTCAGTATCATTTAGTCAGAACAAGGCCAGGGCCAGCAAGCTTCCCTGGCGAATTCTACCAAACATTCAGAGAAGAGCTGATACCAATTATACTCAAATTATTCCAGAACATAAAAAACAATGGAATGCTTGCAAATCCATTCTATGAAACAAACAGAACTCTGATACCAAAATCAGGCAAAGACACCACTAAAAAAGAAAATTATAAATCAATATCCATCATGAACATTGGCACAGAAATTCTCAACAAAATCCTAACCAACAGAAGAATCCAACAACATATTTAAAAATATAATACACCATGACCAAGTATGATTTATACCAAGTATGTAAGGATGGTTCAACATGAGAAAAAACAAGAGTAATCTACCTCATAAACAAAACAAAAAGCATCACAGGATCATATCATGAGATGCAAAAAAGGCATTTGACAAAATCTAATACCTGTACTTGATAAGAACACCCAGCAAAATAGGACCAGAAGAGAAATTCCTCAGCATAACTAAGGGCATATATATACAAAACCAATGGCCAACATTATTCTCCATGGAGAGAGACTGAAGCATTCTCCTTGTGAATGGGAACCAGAGAAAGATGTCCTTTATCACCACTTCTATTCAGTATCACATTGGAAGTCCTAGCCAGAGAAATAGGCAAGAAAGGCAAAAAAAAAAAAAAAAAGGTATCCAAATTGGTAAAGAAGAAGTAAAACTATCTTTATCTGCAGGTGATATGATTTGATACACAGAAAATCCCAGAGACTCAACAAGAAAACTACTGGAACTTAGAGAAAGATTCAGCAAATTGGCAGAGTATAAGATCAATATACAAAAATCAGTTGGATCCCTCCACACTAACAAACAGAGCTCTGAAAAGGAAATCAGGGGAAGAAAAATCACAATGGTCATCCAAAGATGAAGTACGTAGGAACAAATCTAACCAGAGATACAAAAGACCTATACAAAGAAAACTACAAAACACTAATACGAGAGCCCAAAAGAGACCTACATAAATGGAAAAATGTACATGTTCATGGATAGGAAGACTTAACGTTGTGAAAATGTTAATACTACACAAAGTGATTGTCTCGATTCTCTAGTGCTGCTGTAACAGAAATACCACAAGTGGGTGGCCTTAACAAACAGCCTGAAGACAACTAATTTGTTTCTCAGAGCAGATTCCACCATGAAGGTGATTACAATCTCATCAGGGGGAATAATTATATCCAGCTGCCAAGCCACTGAAAACCACGGCCCCGACAAATTGACACACAGCCTTAACTACCATGGCAATCTACAGATATAATGCAACCACAATCCAGATCCCATCATCATTCCTTAAAGAGATGGGAAAACCAATCACCAATTTTATATGGAAAAGCAAGAGATCCCAAATAAGCAAAGTATTACTAAAGAAAAAGGAAAAAGTAGGAGGCCTCACATTCCCTGATCTCAAAACCTACTACACAGCCTTAGTGGTCAAAACAGCCTGTTTCACATAGTGAATAGTTTTTTCTCATGTTGAACTGGTACAATGACAGACACATAGGCCAATAGAACATAACTGAGAACCCAGAAGTAAATTCATCTACCTATGTACAGCTGATTTTTGACAAAGGGCAGAAACCCATTAAATGGAGAAAGAGATAGTCTCTTTAACAAATGGTGCTGGCAAAACTGGATATCCATTTGCAGTAAAATGAAATAGGATCCAAGCCTCACACAATATATTAACTCAAGACAGATCAAAAACCTAAAGGTAAAACCTAAAACCATAAAGATCATCAAAGAAAAAATAAGGGCAAACTTAGTGACCCTAATACATGGCATGACTACACTATCAAACAAAATTTAAAAATGTACAAATAGCAGAAGACAAACTGGATAACTGGGACTTCCTAAAATTTAAACTTTTATATGTTTATAAACATATAAAAGGGATAACTGGATAACTGGGACTTCACCAAAAGAGTAAAAAGACAACCTACAGTCTAGGGGAAAAAAAATTGGCAGTGACATATTGGATAAGGGACTAATCTCTAAAATTTATAGGAAACTTCAGCACCTCAACAACAGAGAGACAAATAATCCAATTAAAAACAGGCAGAGGACATGAACAAGCACTTCACCAAAGGAGACATCCAGGTGGCCAATAAATACATGAAGAAATACGCCTCATCATTGCACCTTAGAGAGATGCAAATCAAGGCAACAATGAGGTAACATCTTACCACAGCATTAACAGCAAAGTTCAAAGAAACAGAAAACAACAAATGCTGGTAAGGGAGAGACTGGATCCCTTATACATTGCTGGTGGGACCAGTGTGGAAAATAGTATGGTGCTTCCTTAAGAAGTTGGAAATAGAAATACCATATGATACAGCAATCCTACTATTAGGTATATATCTTAGAGAAAAGAGATCCATGACACCCATGAACAGATATATGCACATCCATGTCCACAGCAGCATTATTCACAATAGCAAAAAGGTAGAAACAGCCTAAGAGTCCATCAATGCATGAAAGGATAAATAAACTATGGTACACACAGTGGAATATTATGCAACATTAACGAGTGACAATGAATCTGTGAAACACGTCATAACATGGGTGAACCTGGAGGACATTATGCTGAGTGAAATGGTCAATCACAAAAAAAATTTATGAGACCACTACTGTAAGAAAGTCAAGAAAAGGTTTATTCACGGAAAGAAACATTCTTTAAAGGTTACCAGGGGTGGGAGGGGAAGGGAGGAAAATCACTAACTAGAAGGCAGACACATATTGAGTGAAGGCAAAATATAATAAGGGAGAAAGGCAATAATGAGGGGAGGCCAGCTGGGTTGGGTTCCAAGAGGAGAATGCCTAAGACACAAACCCCACCGTGTGTGGCATTAGCACGAGCTTTTAGGAAAGCAACCCCTGTGACAGGGCTTCCTCATGTCATGAATTCTTTTCAGGTAAGATTGATTAGCTACCCTGGGCACAGTTAGGCTATCACCAAGCCCTTCATGGCCATGCATGGCCTTGCCTGCACTGCTTTGCAGTTCTTTGTGTGTGCAAACACTGTGGATTCTTTCTACATTGTAAACCCTTTGGTAACCAGTAACCTCAGCCAGTCGGGGTTGATACCATGTTTTCCTTTTATAGATTCTTTGTCTTTGTATGATTTTGTTAGTGGAAGAATAAAACTGTATGAAATCTGGAAAAAAAAAAAAAATGATGGCCAGGCCATCAAGTGTTCATATACAAATTTAAGTTGAAGCTGAAGTAAATTAAAGCAAGTCCACAAAATCGAAAGTATGATCTTGAGTATATCTTACTTGAAATTAGAGATCATATCAAGCATAGAATTGACTCACTGAACACTAATGATTAAAGACCAGACAAGTTGTAGGATGACATCAAGGGCATCATACATGAAAGCAAAAGCCAGCAGCAACAGCAGGTGCAAAGACCCATATACTTTATGGTAATTGTTTACCTACTTAGGTACTGACAGACTGAGATGGGGAGAATATTCTTGAAAAGTTGAACTACTAGGCAATGTGGATGCAAACAGGACTCCAGGTGAAGGAATATGTGAATAGGGGCCTAAGGCAGACTTTGAGAACTGGGTGGAGTGTGGGGTGAGAGTGCAGAATCCGGCAAGGCAGACTGAGAAGCCTGAATTTTCTGCCTTGGGGAAGCAGAAGCAACCAAATGCCTTTGTACCTAAGAGTCCTGTAGCAACAAGGCTGCAACCCATGGAGCCAAAAACCAAACTTGTTGCCATCAAGTTGACTTCGACTCCTAGTGATCCTGCAGGATGGAGCAGAACTGCTCCACACAGCTTGCAAAGATGAAATTCTTACGGAAGCAGCTGCCTTTCTCTTACAGAGTAGCTGGTGGGTTTAGACTGCCAACCTTTTGGTTAGCAGCCAACTTCTTTAACCATTGCACCACCAGGGCTCACTGCAACCCATGAAGCTATTGTTAAACAATAGATCGTTTGCCTTAAGCACTGAGCTCTTATAAAGAAATATTGATATGTATTCAAGCTGACATTAGTTCATCTAAACCACAGATGAGAACTTTAAGGGACAGAGTCTGAATTAATGGTGCTGAGACAATATGGATAGAGTTAGAGAGTTAGTAAGAATGGTGGCACTATGTGAATGAAGTATGTAACCAATGTCATTGAACTACATGTATAAATTGGGATTGGATGTATGCTTGATTGTATATATTGCCACTAAAAATAAATAGTAATTTTTTTTAAAAAAGGATAGTGAGAACGGCTTCATAACTTGAAAAAACAAAAACAGTTGAAGAGCTGATCACATGGCAGCCTGCAGGTGCATCACAGGAAGGAAGCATTGTATTTTCTTTTTTGGAAGAACCCAGAAAAATGTATTTGTGCCCAGTTGGGATATTTATCGAATACATCTCATTACTTGGAAAATTTATAAAGGGAAAGAATTAAGCATTTAACTACTTAAAAAAAAAATTGTTGTAAATATATCTGTAACAAATCATTTGCCATTTTAGCATTATTCACATGTATAATGCAGGGACATTAATTATATTTATCATGTTCACTAACCATCACCATTATCCATTTCCAAATCATTTATCTACTCATTAATTTTATTTTATGGACACACTGGATTTTGAGACTGTTGTAAAGCAAACAGGGCCCAGATGAGGGTGTTATCAGTGCAACTGGAAAGGAGATGACTGCAAGAGACATTTTGAAGAACAATATGGGGCTTGAGTGGACTATGTGGTGTTTGAATTTGACTAAAATTATAGGGAATAGAAATCTATTTGTGAAAGTTGCACAGGCAAACAGGATGTATAGGACACTTATTGTACAAAGGATATGATGACTTCCCATTCTCTCACCCCCTGCTTTCCTCAAAGTGATGCCATGAGTCACTGTGAGTCAGAAGCATGGTTCAATGCATAGTCAGACCTGGGGACCTAGCAGAGTGAACACCTCCTCAATGCCTCACCAACAGTGAGGGCTTCCTCAATGTCAGGCGTGTAAGCAGGGAATAAGGCAACTCGGCAATGTAACTGTAAACCTCAGAAAGGGGTCTGAAAAAGAGCAAGCTGTGTGAACACAATGTTTTTAAAGTGCCTCAAGGTTGCAATCCCACTGCAAACCCACCTGTCCTGTTTTACTTCTTAGAACCTTCAGGGACTCCCTACTGCCCTTTAGATATCACTCGGTCACCTGTGTGCTCACATGGCTATGGGCTCTTCACGATCGAGTTGCTACTTACTCTCCAGCACATCTCTTACTCCTTCCCTAATCAGTGGGCCTGACCTTCTCTCCGTTCTTCTCTTCTAACTTTCAGGTGCTTCTGAGACTATGAATGTGGTTTGTTTTGTCTCTGCCTAAAACACTCATCCATTGCCCTCAGCTTGAAGAACTATTTATCCTTCAGTTTTCAGTTAGAAGGATGACATCCCATTAAGCCTTCTTGGATCACCTCAGCACCTGAATGCCCCCTACAATAATAACATGCATCCCATGGTTATAGCATTGTCAGTCTGGATCTGCATCACCCCTACTCACAGAGACTTGTGTGTTTCTCATTCATTATTGTATTCCCAGTGAGTTCCTGGTACCGAATCAGGGCTCGGTCAATATTTGTTTAAGAATCAAAAAAAGGAAAATAAAGTATGGGTTTCTCTCTCGCTC